>NC_056743.1:868914113-869250363 GCF_019279795.1 Protopterus annectens
TCTACTTCAGATTTAGAAGTTATGTACTTACCATAACGTTCCATCTGAGTAGGTGGATTCATTTGTCTGCAACCATCCCGCCCTCCTATCCCCCTGGCCTTGTCAGTTTCCTGCATAGAATGTGTTACCCTTTGGTTAGGGTATTTGGTACAGGCAAACTCGATCTGAGGTAATGTAGGGAGAGCAGGGCATTATGGGTGAGGGGAGGAGCTAGGAGCTTGGATCCATAGCTGGATAAACCATGCCGGTTCGGATCCGATATCAGATCCATACCCACAGGTTGCACACAAATGAATCCACCTACTCAGATGGAACGTTATGGTAAGTACATAACTTCTAATTATGAAGCCTGATAAGGGGGTGGCTTAGTCTTTATGGATCATTGTTTATATGTGGAGAAATTGATGGAACATTTAAACACTCCCAATTACACTCAGGTAACAATCAATGAGGTTAATGTAGCCTACAAGAAGGTAAGGTTAACCTTGGATGACTTGTTTGTAGAAGGTTCCATAGACATTGACCTTTACCAATATTTAAATACGATAGCTCCCAAAACACCAGTACTGTTTGGGTGTCCGAAGATCCATAAGGACATTAAGCCCCCCCCCTTTCAGACCAATAGTTGATGGCCGTGGTTCAATCACATACGCTTGTGCCAAATATGTTGACAGTTTGTTGAAGCCTTTTATTGAAACCGAACCACAGATTTGCAAAGACACCTGGAGTTTTCTTACAAACATTAATTCCTTAGAATACCAACCTGAGGTGTATTTCTTAACCATAGATGTGAAAGATCTATACACAGTGATCCCTCAGGATTTAGGCACACAGTGGGTAAGGGAATTTTTGCATAGTAAGAAAGCAAATGATAATATCATTTATATAATTGAGACCTTGCTTGAAATGGTCTTGAAGAATAATTTTATGTTGTTTGAGAGAATGTTTTACCTGCAGAAAACTGGTGTGGCTATGGGTTCTCCATGTGGCGCTAGTTTCGCCAATGCCACTATGGCTTATTGGGAAAACAACTTGTTGTTTAAAGACCAACTATTTCAAAACAATGTCTCCTGGTATACTAGATACCAGGAAGACATGTTTTGTATTTTGAATGGAGAACTGTCCATGATACCAGTCTTTATCGACAACATTAACAGGACCACAAGTTTTTTAAAGTTTACTTATAACATAGGTATAACCGCGATCAACTATTTGGACATTTGGCTAGTTAATGACAAGGCTAATAGTAGATACAAAAGTTCTATATATAGGAAACCGACGTATTCAAACTGTTTCCTTCATTTTACTAGCAACCACCCGTACCAACAAAAGAAAGCGGTGGTCAAAGGCCAGATGGTGAGGGCTGCCCGTATGATTTCGGATGAATTAGACTTTGAGACTAAATGTGACCATCTGTGTAACATGTTTATTAAGAGGCTATCCTAGTCAACTTGTTAACAACACAAAAAAAGTAGTTTTCAAGCGTAATGTTGGTTATTTTATTCCTTTATTAAAAGGACAATCAAGCTCATCTTCTCACTCAGTCTTTAATGGATTGGCTAGTCTATCTGATGAATTGCCAAATAAAAAAGCTGGTAATGTAAGTTATCAAGCCAGCTTTTTGTATACATTCTCTTTGGATTTTTGGTCTATTAGAGAGGTAATAAATAAAAATTGGGACCTCATTAAAAATGATGATTCCCTTTCTAGAATTCTTGGTTCTAGCCCTAGAATAGTATACAGACGTGGTCAAAATCTTAAAGCCCTCTTAGAGAGCAACATTAATAGCAGGAATTCTTATGGGAGAATTAATGGTACATTTAAATGTGGTTCATGTTCACAATGTAAACACATTCTGGTTGGTAACCAGGTGGTTTTGAACCACAACACATATAAAATAAAAGGAAAATTCAACTGTGAATCTAAGGGTGTGATTTATGCTGCTTGTTGTAATTCATGTAACGTGTTTTACATTGGGAAAACCGAGAGACGTTTTAGGCAGCGAATATATGAGCATTGTTATGCAATAAAGAAGAAAGATTTTAACAATGCTTTAGCCAAACACTGCTCTGAATTTCCCGCACACACCTTTAGGTTCACAGTTTTACAACAGAGAATTGAGAAAATTCGGGGGGGTCCTTGGCAAATTTTGCTCGAAATAGATGAACTGAAGTGGCAAGTGTGAACGAGGGCTCATATGCCCCCATGGATTAATGACAGTATTTCCATTAAAAGTCTGTTGAAACTCCTAACTTTAAATAGATAAAAACTGAGTACAATGCAAATATACAAACTTCTTGCATATGACAGTTTAACCAGGAATTAAAGGTTGGTTAGTGCAGTGTTTGTTTAATTAGGTACTTTTTAGTCCTTATATTCACAAAAAGGAGAACCAGGGAATTCATAAGTATTTCTATGAATTTGACTTATTTAGTATGAATTTGATTTAGTGTTTTAAGTAGAGTATGTTGTTGTTAAATTTGTATAGTTCAGTTTTTAACATGTATACACATATAAGTGTGTTTTTAAACATAAGATGAGATAGGAGTATATATGGTTTTGTTCATCATTTCCTGTATTATAAGTTAATGAGTTATAACTTGTTATATAAAAGTAGGCTGCGATAATATGTTGTTATGGTTACTAACAACATTGCTTAATTGATGACATCACTGACTTGATTAGATAAAAGGCATTGGTTTACCATATTTTAACTGTTTGAAGAAGGCTAGGCACTGTCCTAGCTGAAAGTGTAATTTATAATAAATAGCACTAACTCTTTTTGGACGACTTTTATTGCATTCCGTTTCAGTTTAACAGTTCGTTGTTTGTGGATTTTTGGTGAAGGGTGGAAGGTTTAAGAGGAGTACTACTAGGAGATCACACAAGTGCTATTAACAGAAAATTTGTAGCTGGAATACCTCACAGTGGGTTAAAAACAGTGTTCTGGTGCATGACTTGCAAACAACCCCCAACCAGCTCAAATGTGGGGTTTAAATTAAATACCACAAAAAAGTAGAAGATTCTAGCAACACAGAAATCTAGCCAGTCCTGCTAGTCCCTGCTTTCTTTACCAATCAGCTTGTGCCAGACAAGGTCCAGGTAGCTCTGTTGCTCTCACAAGCAGAGAAGATAGGCCCCTACCAACACCAAGGTGGGTGCCAGAAACACAGAAGGCAAACACGAGATGGCTGCCTGAGACACAGAAGGAAAAACAAATAGCTCTGGGTGCAGCAAACCCGTATCCAGACTATGCTACTCAATTTAAGGGTTAAGAGCACAGTAAAACTCACAAAAAACACAGATTAACCACTTATAGACAAAAACAGAACTCACATTATGAAAAAGTACAGTTAAGCTGTAATGAAATGCAGTAAAATGCAGTTAAACAGTAATGAAATGCACTTAATCAGTAAATTGCTTTAAAACAGTACAAATGTGATAAGTTAGCTCACAATCACAACAGTAAAAGACAGCTCAAATAAAGCAGCAATTCAGTAGAATACTGTCATCAGTTTAATCAGGCTATCGACAAGCAGTAACAAATGCAGTTAACTAAATGCAGTTGAACACCTAAGCACAAGCAGCAAAATGAAGTAGGAAGAAGCACAATATTTTTTAAGTAGAAAGTGAGGAGTCAGAAGATTTTTAAGGAGAAGTGAGAGGCTGCTTTCTAATAACAATCAGCGTGGTAATAAAAAGCCTAATTACAACAATGCAAGAGAGCAGTCTAACACTGTAAATGGAGAACAAGTCCATAATCAACAGGGTTTTCGGGCTGGCACCAGCACTGGACAGAACAACAGGAAGCCCAGTTACAACCAACAACAAGTAAGGAACAAGAGAAGACAACGGAGGAGGTAGCTCCCATTTTAGTAACTGAAGAAATGCCTTCTCTTCATTTGAGTAGTGAAGGGGACTTCACCGTGTATAACTACACTTCCTTAGATGTCCAACAGGACATGGTTGACTTTTTATCTAAGGGGCTGTCCTTTGTACCTGCGAAGTCCTTTGACATAACTAGAACTATAATGGACTTAAAATTGTTTATTCGTAAACTTAATCTCCAAATATCAATGGGACCTATGGTTAGTATGATGAAAACTTTGAGGGTTTCTAGTGTGTTCAATCCCCCACTTCACCCAGGTTTAAACACCTTTGAGAAGATGTGTGAAATTGATTTTTGGGCCATCAAAGAAAAGCGAATATACACGTCCCGTCCAGTTCAGTCTAACATGTCTATGACGGAACGTGGATTTATTCAGTTACTTAAAGATTGTAATACAAGAGTTATGAAGCCTGATAAGGGGGTGGCTTAGTCTTTATGGATCATTGTTTATATGTGGAGAAATTGATGGAACATTTAAACACTCCCAATTACACTCAGGTAACAATCAATGAGGTTAATGTAGCCTACAAGAAGGTAAGGTCAACCTTGGATGACTTGTTTGTGGAAGGTTCCATAGACATTGACCTTTACCAATAATTAAATATGATAGCTCCCAAAACACCAGTACTGTTTGGGTGTCCGAAGATCCATAAGGACATTAAGTCCCCCCCTTTCAGACCAATAGTTGATGGCCGTGGTTCAATCACATACGCTTGTGCCAAATATGTTGACAGTTTGTTGAAGCCTTTTATTGAAACCGAACCACAGATTTGCAAAGACACGTGGAGTTTTCTTACAAACATTAATTCCTTAGAATACCAACCTGAGGTGTATTTCTTAACCATAGCTGTGAAAGATCTATACACAGTGATCCCTCAGGATTTAGGCACACAATGGGTAAGGGAATTTTTGCATAGTAAGAAAGCAAATGATAATATCATTTATATAATTGAGACCTTGCTTGAAATGGTCTTGAAGAATAATTTTATGTTGTTTGAGGGTATGTTTTACCTGCAGAAAACTGGTGTGGCCATGGGTTCTCCATGTGGCGCTAGTTTCGCCAATGCCACTATGGCTTATTGGGAAAACGACTTGTTGTTTAAAGACCAACTATTTCAAAACAATGTCTCCTGGTATACTAGATACCAGGATGACATGTTTTGTATTTGGAATGGAGAACTGTCCATGATACCAGTCTTTATCGACAACATTAACAGACCACAAGTTTTCTAAAGTTTACTTATAACATAGGTATAACCGTGATCAACTATTTGGACATTTGGCTAGTTAATGACAAGGCTAATAGTAGATACAAAAGTTCTATATATAGGAAACCGACATATTCAAACTGTTTCCTTCATTTTACTAGCAACCATCCGTACCAACAAAAGAAAGCGGTAGTCAAAGGCCAGATGGTAAGGGCTGCCCGTATGATTTCGGATGAATTAGACTTTGAGACTAAATGTGACCATCTGTGTAACATGTTTATTAAAAGAGGCTATCCTAGTCAACTTGTTAACAACACAAAAAAAGTAGTTTTCAAGCGTAATGTTGGTTATTTTATTCCTTTATTAAAAGGACAATCAAGCTCATCTTCTCACTCAGTCTTTAATGGATTGGCTAGTCTATCTGATGAATTGCCAAATAAAAAAGCTGGTAATGTAAGTTATCAAGCCAGCTTTTTGTATACATTCTCTTTAGATTTTTGGTCTATTAGAGAGGCAATAAATAAAAATTGGGACCTCATTAAAAATGATGATTCCCTTTCTAGAATTCTTGGTTCTAGCCCTAGAATAGTATACAGACATGGTCAAAATCTTAAAGCCCTCTTAGAGAGCAACATTAAAAGCAGGAATTCTTATGGGAGAATTAATGGCACGTTTAAATGTGGTTCATGTTCACAATGTAAACACATTCTGGTTGGTAACCAGGTGATTTTGAACCACAACACATATAAAATAAAAGGAAAATTCAACTGTGAATCTAAGGGTGTGATTTATGCTGCTTGTTGTAATTCATGTAACTTGTTTTACATTGGAAAAACGGAGAGACGTTTTAGGCAGCGAATATATGAGCATTGTTATGCAATAAAGAAGAAAGATTTTAACAATGCTTTAGCCAAACACTGCTCTGAATTTCCCGCACACACCTTTAGGTTCACAGTTTTACAACAGAGAATTGAGAACATTCGGGGGGGGTCATTGGCAAATTTTGCTAGAAATAGATGAACTGAAGTGGCAAGTGTGAACGAGGGCTCATATGCCCCCAGGGATTAATGACAGTATTTCCATTAAAAGTCTGTTGAAACTCCTAACTTTGAATAGATAAAAATTGAATACAATGCAAATAAACAAAATTCTTGCATATGACAGTTTAACCAGGAATTAAAGGTTGGTTAGTGCAGCGTTTGTTTAATTAGGTACTTTTTAGTCCTTATATTCACACAAAGGAGAACCAGGGAATTCATAAGTATTTTTATGAATTTGACTTATTTAGTATGAATTTGATTTAGTGTTTTAAGTAGAGTATGTTGTTATTAAATTTGTATAGTTCAGTTTTTAACATGTATACACATATAAGTGTGTTTTTAAACATAAGATGAGATAGGAATATATATGGTTTTGTTCATCATTTCTTGTATTATAAGTTAATGAGTTATAACTTGTTATATAAAAGTAGGCTGCGATAATATGTTGTTATGGTTACTAACAACATTGCTTAATTGATGACATCACTGACTTGATTAGATAAAAGGCATTGGTTTACCATATCTTAACTGTTTGTCTGAGGAAGGCTAGGCACTGTCCTAGCTGAAAGTGTAATTTATAATAAATAGCACTAACTCTTTTTGGCCGACTTTTATTGCGTTCCGTTTCAGTTTAACAGTTCGTTGTTTGTGGATTTTTGGTGAAGGGTGGAAGGTTTAAGAGGAGTACTACTAGGAGATCACACAAGTGCTATTAACAGAAAATTTGTAGCTGGAATACCTCACAGTGGGTTAAAAACAGTGTTGTGGTGCCTGACTTGCAAACAAGCCCCAACCAGCTCAAATGTGGGGTTTAAATTAAATATCACAAAAAAGTAGAAGATTCTAGCAACACAGAAATCTAGCCAATCCTGCTAGTCCCTGCTTTCTTTACCAATCAGCTTGTGCCAGACAAGGTCCAGGTAGCTCTGCTGCTCTCACAAGCAGAGAAGATAGGCCCCTCCAACACCAAGGTGGGTGCCAGAAACACATAAGGCAAACACGAGATGCCTGCCTGAGACACAGAAGGAAAAACAAATAGCTCTGGGTGCAGCAAACCTGTATCCAGACTATGCTACTCAATTTAAGGGTTAAGAGCACAGTAAAACTCACAAAAAACACAGACTAACCACTTATATACAAAAACAGAACTCTCAGTATGAAAAAGTACAGTTAAGCTGTAATGAAATGCAGTAAAATGCAGTTAAACAGTAATGAAATGCAGTTAATCAGTAAATTGCTTTAAAACAGTACAAATGTGATAAGTTAGCTCACAATCACAACAGTAAAAGACAGCTCTAATAAAGCAGCAATTCAGTAGAATACTGTCATCAATTTAATCAGGCTATCGACAAGCAGTAACAAATGCAGTTAACTAAATGCAGTTGAACACCTAAGCACAAGCAGCAAAATGAAGTAGGAAGAAGCACAACATTTTTTTAAGTAGAAAGTGAGGAGTCAGAAGATAATTCACAGTTAAGAAGCTAAAGGGGCGGGCCTTCACAGAAAACAGTTGAAAATAAGCACTTATCTTTTGTAGAATAACAGGAGGTTTTTGGAAAACAGCAGAGCAAGGGCAGAAGGCCTAACTCACTGCAGCTTTGAGCAAACAACCACAAACTGGTTTAAACATTGACTGTTTAAGGCAGAGAAACAACAGAAACAAGCCAAAGTTCAAATTATCCAATCAAAAACACCTTAAACAGAGCCCTGTAGCAGTAACACTAGCCAGAACAGACCAAACTGAACCCCCTCCCACGAAGCAACAGTTAGGCCTCTCTAGACAAAAGATTAGCTGTACTACAAGCTCCAAACGTCACAAACAGTATTAGATTCTGCTGTATGCTAGTGTTTTTTCAAGTGCAGCAACAAGTAAAATGAGCAGAACAAGCAGAGAAACAAAAAGGTGGAAAAAGATCAGAACAGAGGTAAGGATTCAGTTCACTAAGCCTAAAATACAGTTGTACAGTTTAAACAGATATGCAACAAATATTGTTTTAGTTAATCAGAAGTGGAGAAAACAGTTAAAAGTAAGCACTTATCTTTTGTAGTCTTGCAGCAGGTTGTTGGAAAACAGCAGAGCAAGGGCAGAAGGCCTAACTCACTGCAGGTTTGAGCAAACTATTATGTTTGTGGAAGATGATTAATCTCTGTACACTAGGCAGAGCAGAAGCATGTTTAACCCAGCAATCATTGGATGTTGAGATGTAGGTGTGGATAGTCAAGTTGCTGTATTTAGTGTCTCCAGAATATTTTAATTGGAAGATCAAGTGGCTATGGAGGAAATAAAAAAAAAAAGAAAAAAGTCAGCAAAGAGTGAGCCAGTAAGATAAAGCAAACTGTGCTTCTCAATCTAGTGATAAGGGGGAAAAAAACGTAACTAGACTTTGTTAGTGAAAGCTATTCCAGTGTTTCAAAGATGCTTGAGTGACAGAAAAGTTCTGAAGCTGACTAGAAGAATCAGGAGTACCTTGGACTCAAAGCAGATAGCAGTGTTAGGAGATTAAGAGGATCAGGAGGAAGACTAGCAACAGCATGAAGTTAGTAAACGAGTATGAGCCCTGTTAAATAACAATCCCACTAGGTGTAGTGTAGACACAAACTTTAGTTTTGCAAGAATAACTGGAGAAATGATTAGAAGTTTATTGAAGTGTGTTAACTAGTGGGGAAAATGTAAACATAAATCCTTCTTTGCCATTAGTGTTTTGAAGGACTGAAGTAACTAAGTGAAACAGTTTTATTCCAGTGTTTTACATTTTTCTGATGCAACCATAGGTTGTCGGATCCAGTCAGATCCGATGATCCAACTTTGGCACAGACTCTGAAGCTTCTCAGTTCCAGGGCTATGACTCCTCCCCTTCCCATAATCCCCTCCACTCCACCATAGTAACTCAGATCTTGTTTGGTGCCTGAAGACTTTGGTTGCGTCTAAGAGGGATCTTCAATTACTAGTATCCTTTGTGTGATATTTCATATCCTTAAATACTCATCTTTCTATTGACAGATTAATCTTTCTAGTTCCTTAGGACTAGAGTTAGACTTTTTAATAGAATAGGCAGTTAGGCTTGTTAAGTTGATAGGTAATAGTTTGTTACAATAATGTGCATTTTTATACTATAGATATTTGTATAGTGTCTGTGTTTTTCTGTTTCATTTGTTAGTCATAAATTTAATAGACTGTGCTTCTTAACAAATTGTATGGATAGTAGTGGTAGTCTCAGATAATATGTCAGGCAGCCAGGAGTTTAAAAACTATTCCATATGTGGACACAGACCTACATCCCAGGATCCACATACTATGTGTATATTATTTGGGTGCAAGCTATCGTGACACACAGTATCAAGCTTGTGACTCTTTCGGTTCTAGGACAGACTATACTACGAGGGAAAAACTCATAGTCAAGGGCCTTCTCTCTCCACAGATAGGGTCTGCAATGCCTACAGCTTCTGGTTCCTCTGCTGCCTCTTCTCCAGCCAGCAGACAGGATAAGAGGCCCAAAGCAGAAAGAAAAGAGAGAGGGAAAAGATGAAAGAAAAGAAAGTTAGAGGAAACATTCCCTGGATCTGACAGTGCTGTCCAGGTCATTTGTGAAAAATCCTTGATGGTTGTCTCCAGCAGTATCTCGGGCCCGTCCCTTGTCTTCTTGGTCTCTGTTCTTGCTAGACCTTGTGAGTCTGACATTACACTCTCCCATTCTTTAGGAACAAAGGTATTCAAGACCACCTTTGGTCATCCAGAATGCTTACCAAGCAAGACATTGACAGGATGATGAGGAAGTTCCTTAGACTGCAGCTGCAACTCCAGGTTCTCTTGGTACCTTCCCCTGTGAATGTACTGAGTCTTCAGTCAGCTACTCCTCTTTTTTCTCCACTCCCAGTCTGCCCTTTGGACTAAACTGTGTTGGATCTGACCTGCCTCGAAGCACCTTTGTCAGAGCTGATAGTGTGGGTTAGTTCAACTCAGACAGCATCCCTTCCTCATTCAACTCTGATATGTTTGGATCCAGAAGAAACTCTGAGCTAAAGCTTCGGGGCTAGAGTCCAAGGGGATGGAGTGATGCCAAAGTTTTCAGAACTGTTCCTTCCTCTGTGAGCCTCTGCAATCAGTAGCTCAGTTCTGAGACTAACTTTGAGGTCAAGACCCATCGTTTTTTTCTGCTTAATACAGTCACGCTCCATTACACATTTATGTGCTACATTTAGCCATCGGTCTCTAAAGACTTTTTCAGTATTATCATTCACATCAAAGGGTGCAGAAGGAGATTTAAAGGCACGAAGACCCCTAGGGGAAATGTCTAGGTCCAAATAACGTTGTAGACCCAGAATATTGAAATGACATTTTGTTTCTTTTTGTAATAGATACTCAGACTTATCTATTACTGTCTGTATTTCATCCGAGAATGATTCTCCCTTATTATTTCCCACCAATGCAAATGGTTTATTTAACCTGTTCATTCTCTCTTGCACTAAATGATACTGAAAAATATGTAATGGAGTGGGTTACAATATTAACAGAGCATGACTATATTAAGCAGAAAAAACTGAAAGAGGAGATTAAACAGACACATTTAGAACTGGTGAACAAAATTGGGGGTGTGCAAACTGATAATCTGCTTAATGACATTAACGATAATCTTAAAAAGTTAGCATGTGATATTGTAGAGCAAAAAACTGGCAAAATTAACCGAGATATCCGTGACTGCAATGGAGGGCGGGCCTTTCTGTGGAAGACCAATTGAAAGGCTCTAAAAACGGGACTACCGCAATGTCAGAAGGGAGATTTTAAAAAGACTGTTGCAGTCTCCTTTGCCTCATCTGAGGGAACATCAATGGCTTTCCCTTCACTACCACCAGCCCAGCAGCCTGAAGCACACCAACAGCATTTTCGTCAGCAACAGAGAGAGGAAGACAGAAATTTTAACCGAAAAAGAGGGACTTACGTACTCTACATCAGCAGGTGAAGAACATTTTAAACAAAACTTTAAACATAGCAGGTGGCAATAATTTTCCTATTGCCACTAACCAGACATCTTTGGTTGTTAATTTATCTAATTGCTATTTATCTAATGAACAATTGGAAGTGTTAAACTTAGGCTTAAAATTTGTTCCTACTGTTTTACCTTCTTGGCATATTATTGAACAGGAACTATTTAAATTGTCACGTAAATTGCAATTGAAGTGTTGCTTTAATGTGACTGACTATGAAGTTGATGCTGAATTGTCAGATAATGATTCATTTTTATTCTTGTGAGTCTGAGAATGTTTGGGATAATGAGTTGGATGTTAATACAAATTACAATGCATATTGTTTAATTAACACATCTAGTGTTAAATATAGAAGTCATTTTATACCTACTTTTAGTAATGAACATGTTAAGAACTTTATGGCGATGCTTCGTTTTTCTGTGGAACAGATGTATAATTAATTTAAGTCTAATAAGTCATCTGTTTGTTATAATTTGACGAAAAAAGAATGGACACCATTAAATCAGTTAGATAGTAAGCACCTAATTATTAAACCAGTGGACAAGGGTAATAAGATTGTGATTTTATATTACAAGCAATATCTTAAAATGTGTAACTCTCATTTACAGGATACTAGTGTATATAGGGATGTGAATATTGCTATGTATTATGAAGCATAAAAAAATTGAGGTTTTATTACTGAAAGGACAACATTTAGGTTATTTAACTAAAGAAGATGTTAGTAAAAAGTTGAATGTAGATAAATGTAGTATGGCCACTTTTTACTGACTGCCGAAGCTACATAAGAATGCAGTGGATCCTCCTGACAGGCCCATAGTAGCGGCAACTAATTACTTTTTGCATAACATTGGTATAGTTATACATGAATATTTGTTGCCTTATGAACGACTAGATTCCTACATTAAAGACACTTTTGATTTTTTGAACAAAGTTATGGAAATTAACTGGAATTCTAAATGTTATTGGGTGACGTTGGATGTCACCAGTTTATATACAGACATTAAACACATGGATGGCATTACAGCTCTGCAGTCTATCTTGGATGACTGCCCCATTTCAAGTTATATTATTGAATGGGTGGAATTTAGTCTAAGAAATAATTATTTTTCATTCAATGAACATATATTCCATCAGTACAAGGTACAGCTATGGGAGCACCTTTTGCCCCTACTTATGCTAACTTGTCTATGGCTTTATTTGAAAGGAAATATATTTATCAACGTGAATTTTTCAAAAAATATGTAGTTAAATACTATAGATACATGGATGCTCTCATCTTTGTATGTCAGGGTGGTATGGTAAAAGTACAGGATTTTGTTCAAGATTTGCAATGGATATCATTTATTCTTTGATGGTTTACAGGTTGGCAAAGAGGTAGATTTTTTGGATGTACATCTAGTAGGTACAGAAACTAATGAAATGTTGACTTCTGTATTTAGAAAGTTTCAGGATGGTGGGCAACTTTTACATGGTTCTAGCTATCACCTCATGCATTTAACTAATTCCCTACCATATGGGGGACTTTTACGACTTCATATAATCTGTAATAGGAAAGATTTATCTAAAGCACTTTTATCTACTTCCATTATTTTCTTGAATAGAGGGTATTAGTTGTCCAATGTTCTTGAGGCTTTGGATAAAATCCATGAGTATTAGTATTCTAATAATAATAATAATTACGTGAGAAATATGCATGGAAGTAGGAATACATCTCTACAAGATTTTATATATATATATATATATATATATATATATATATATATATATATATATATATATATATAGTAATGACATATAATGTTCTTAGTGAACAGATACAACAACAGGTTAAATATTACTGGAAGTTTTTGATACGGGAAGAAAAATTAAGAACGTTATCTAACCACCATCCAGTTTTCTCATTTAAGAAAGGGACTAGTTTTTCAGACAAACTGGTAAAATCTTACTTTACAGCCCCTGTAGAAAGTTTTACAATAAATCCATTGCTAAAGGGACCTTTTCCATGTGGAATATGTAGTATTTGTGAAATGATTGTTCAAACTTTTGTAAAATTGGAAACAATAAGTTCTGTGTATTAGGAAACGTCTCATGTGTTACTGAAGGAATTATATATGATTTACGTTGTCCGTGTAGGTTGGTGTATATAGGTGAGACTAAGGGAATGTTTAAGTGCCGTCTGCAAGAACATGTCAGAGACATTAAAAAATGTAAAATTGAAAATGCTATTGCTGTCCACTTTAAAGAATGTCACAATAGTGACTATAAATTATTACAGGCTACTGTTTTGGAAAATATATTTGTAAAATTAGGAGATGAAGGAAGGTTAAAAGATCAGTTGTTATTTAAAGAATCTTTATTTATTTTAAACTATAACACTGGTTCCTCAGGGTCTTAACTGTGAAATTAATTGGAAATGTTTTATTTAACTATATAATTGTATGTAATTGATTTTTTAATTGAATTATTAGTTTTGTCTGGTGGGTATTTAAGGGGAGTGCTTGGGTAATGTTTTTTATACTTCTTGAGGACTGCTTGGTCGATTCTGTTTGCAGTGTTTGTGTCGTTTTGGTGATTATTTTCTGCTGTTTTCTTGTGTGGTTTTGCATTGATGACAGCACATCTTCACCTGTTAGGGACCCAAGTTTTTCCATGATTGGTTCCTAACCACTACCTCCAGCACCCTGTTATCTAATCATCTAGACCATCTGCTCCATCTGATACAAGAGCTACGGATCACAGTCAGCCTATCCAAACGTCATCTTACCCTGTCTCAACAAATACAAATTATTGGATGTCACCTGGATTCAAGCTTACAGATTGCCAAACTCCCCCACTTTACCTTCACTTCACATTCACTTCACTGCCACCCAAGTACTTCATTAACTTTCTCCTCTGGCAAGACTAATTCTTCACCTCTTAGGTCTCATAGCTTCTACAGTTTTCATTGTTCCACTAGCCTGATTTTTCATAAGTGCTTCAGTGGACTCTAGCGGTGCAGTGGTCTCAAAATATCCATCTACTACTTACAAAAATTTGTCTCACTCAAATCTGCAGCACATCTTCTGGTGTATGATGTCCCCTTCACTGACAGAAGTATGTCCATTCCGGATGGATCCACCTGTGGCTGTAGTAACCGCAGATGCCTCCCTTCTAGGGCAGGGGGCATTTTCGAAGGGAAGACTGTCCAAGGTATGTAGTCACACACAGAGGTCAATCTTCACATCAGTATCTTGGAGATGAGGGAAGTCCTCCTAGCATTGCAGACATTCCAGGATGTCCTTGGCAAGTGTCTGATGTTTGTGCAGTCATACAACATGTTGGTAGTCTGGTATATCAATAAACAGGAAGGAACATGCTCCTGTCCTGTGTGTCAAGAGGCCATGAGAATTTGGCAATGGGCAATGACTTCTCATCATTTTCTGACAGCAGTGCATATATCCAGGACATCCAGTGTACTTATGAACAAGTTGAGCAGAACTATTGGTTATGGTCCCTCAATCCAACAGTGACAACCATGATTTTTCGTCGCTGGGGCCAACCTTGCAATGATCTCTTTGCATCCTACCTGAACAAAAAATGCAGCAGTTACTTTACCCTGGTCAGTCCACAAGGACAGTCACCAAGAAATGCTCTAGTGCGCAGTTGACCCCCAAGTCTCCTTTGTGCTTTTCCCCATTGCCATTAATGAACAAATTTGTACAGAAAGCAAGAATGTGCAAGGTCAGAGTGATCTTCATTGCTCACTTGTGGCCCTGACAAATGTGATTTCCCTTCCAATGGTCTCTACTAGTACATCCACCATTGATGTTGGAGCATTATCCAAACCTATTAAGGTGCCCATTCAGACTGCCTCCTTCAGACAAGAAATTCACGAAATTGACCTCTTGGTTCCACCATTTCTAACCTTAGCCAGAAATACTCCTTAGCCAGAAATACTAGCCTCCCAACTTCGGTTGTTGAGATCATATCAGCTTCTCAAAAGTAACCCATAGCAGATAGAAGAGATATTCCATATGAGGTACAGCAAAAGGTTTAGATCCATTCTCTGCTCTTATTCCTTCCATGTAAGATTTTATTTTCTGAACTTTCCCACAGCAGCTCTAGTTATTTCACTCGGAGTGCAAATGGTCACTATCTGAAGTTTCTATATAGGGCAAAATGACATATCTGTAGCTTCCTTACGAGTCTCTAAGGCCTTTTTGAAGTGAACTTTCCTCCTACAGCCACATACCAGACATCCAGTACCCCCTTGTAATATTAATATCATTCTACAGGCATGAACTCAACCACCTTTTGAACTAGAAGCATCAGTTTTTGTAAGTTTCTGTATTGGAAAACTATTTTTTCTGGTGGCTGTAACATCAGTTAGATGGATTTCAGATATGCAAGCGCTTTCCTGCAAGCCTCCCTGTCTGGTATTTCATAAAGACAGAGTTTTTTTGAGAACTAATGCATCCTTTCTTGCTTAGGTAGCATCTAAGACTAATCTAAATCAGTCAATAAATCCACCAGTCTTTCCCCAAATTCTCAAACAAAGGTGACTACATTTTACATATCGTGGACTCTCATTGTCAACCTAGGTTCTGTTTTCATGGGATCAAGCAATTCAGAAAGACTGATCAGTTGTTGCTTTCTCAAAGCCAAAATTAGGCAAAGCAGTTGCAAAGGTTAGTAGACTACCTATTGATGATATTTGTGCTGCAGCAACTTGGCCAACAGTTCACACTTTATCTCATTACAAACTGGATGAACAGTCCAGATCACACTCTTCCTTTGGTTCCACTATTCTCAGGAATGTCCTTCCTTGGTACCACCTAGGTATAACAGCTTGGGAATCTGTCCCATAGTTGAATCAGATGAAAATAGACAACACTGGATACGAAAGTTTCTTAATTACTATAACGATAGATCTAGGTCTGATTTTCGTCCTGTTTAACCTCCATCACTTCTGCCCCATTGCAAATCAACACAAATGGACTTCTGATGAATGGGTAGTTCTCTTACATATGCTGTCTGTGAGCAGTCCTAAGTGACTGTCTTCCAATGTTACCTTTTACCTGCATGCTAGGTTTAGTCTTGAACGTAATTGCTATGGATTATTTTACTGAGGCAAACTCAATCTAAGATCATAAAGCAGAGTGGAAGGAATTATGGGTAGGGGAGGAGTCAGAGCCCTGGAAACAAAAGCTTCAGAGTTGTTGCCAAGGTCAGATCTGATGACTTTTGGTTGAATTGGATGAAAGTCAGGCAGCATGGATCTATCATTATCGTAAGTACATAACTTTTATTTTTTTATTATTTGTGTAATGCTTCCCTATGTAAATTAAATCCATTTATCCATCCAAAACCCCTTTTTTCCATTTTTGCACATGGAGTCGGGGTGTCACTTCAACAGTGGCAATCATCTAGAGGCAAGATTTACACCACTGGGTGGATAGCCCTTGCGTAGTAGTTCTTCCATACCAACACTCCCATGCACACTCACACCTGTGGCCAATTTAGAGTGTCCAGTCCACCTATTGCATGTCTTTGTAATGCAGGAGGAAACCGGAGCACCCAGAGGAAACCCATGAAAACACAAGGAGGACATGCAGACTGCACACAGAAGGCACCTAGCTGAGAATCGAACCAGAGAACCTATTGCTGTGAGGAGACTATTATAAAAAGTATTTTTGTATAGTATGCAGTAAAATGTGTTTTAAATGTGTGATGACTTTGATGAACATAGGGAAATATTTTTGATTAGTTGTAGCTACTGTGGCACAATAAGAAAGGCTGTAAAGAAGCAAGTTAAATATAATGTTATCTGAGGCTATTGGGGGTGTTAATGTGTACTGATCATATTATTTATTTGTTTTCATAAAACTGAATGTTTGGATGACTGTTGATAGTTTAAGCTATAGAAAGGATTTTTAAGCAAAAAAGACTTTATAAATGAGAAAATTATGAAGAATGTGAAAAATGGTTGTTCTTGTTTGCATTTTCAAAGTAACTATTTTTTCTATCATCACCTGTTTTTAGTTGAAGGTAAGTAGCCTGCCAGCACAGGCAATTAATCATGAGAGGTCTGAAAAGTGTGTTTTATGAGAAATCTGCAATGTAAAATGTAATTAAACTTTACGCGGATATTGGTAAGCAGTTTAGTAAAATTACAGATTGTAATATAAGCAATGAAGTTTGAAATTGTGGGAAGTATATTGTCACACAAATAGTTTCCTGCCCAGCAGTGTTAGTATTTTGATGCTGTAAATGTAAGAGTGTATAATTTAGCATATTTTTTTTTCATAAGGCTAAAAGTTAATGCTTCTAAAAACTCCAGGCAGCTTTAATTTATTCTGAGGATTAATCTTGGGTTCAAGTCCCTGTTTGGCCTATGCTTCTTTATTAGCATTGGTGATATAGTGGTGAGCATGGCTTCCAGCAGTTGGGTTCATAGACATGGGTAATTTGTTTTTGGATGTGAAAGAAACATTTCATACTTCAGTAGAACAATGTTCCAGAACAGAGAGCAACAATGCCTGATTGTATTGGCAAATTGATACACAGAAAGTATCCCGGAAGTGTATGGATTAAAAAGGATTCTCTTATGGCAGCTAAAGATGTGTGGGAATAAAGTAAATGGAAAATGATAATTATGGACAATAAGATACATGCAGTGGAAAAGTTTTCTAGTTCCTTTAGTCTTATGTATAGGTCAGGGCTATTTTTGTGAACTGGTGGAGAAGTTGTGGATTACAGTTAAAAAGAACTGAATTAATTTTTGGGAGGGGGAATGGGCAAAAGTTAAATGGGATAAGTTAATTCTTCCTGTAGAACAAAGGTACCTGATTTGAAGAGTTTTTATAAATCTGTACAGTTAAGCCTCAAACTGAAGGTTATAAAGCAAAAAAGGATGATAATGAAATGTAACAGATGAGACTATAATTTGAGATGCAAGTCATTAAGAGCGTAGTAGCTGCCAGAGTATTACATCAGTTACACTGTGGTGATTTTGAAACAGTGGCAGACTTAAATATGCTACCAATACATGTATTTTATTTTTATTTTATTTATTTATTTATTTATTTAACATTTGTTGACCGGGAAAATCTGACTAGGTTCCACAGAGCCTGTTTAACCCTATATAACTCATTAACACCTATGTTGTATGCAGTGTTACATATCTAACACCATTTCACATCTTGCATTCCATACCTTTTTCTGAAAAGTAAACATAAATGCTGTTGACAGTTGTGTCTTTCGGCTTTTCCCAGTTAGGGGTCGCCACAGCGGAACTCCGGTCCGCTAATGATTGGCAGTAGATTTTTATGTGCCGAGTTGCCAGCCCTGACGCACAACCTTCGATGAAGGTACGCCCATTCACGCATGTCTCCGTGCAGAAGATGCTCTAGCTGAGAATCGAACCGGACAGCGTCTTACTGTGAGGCGACAGTACAGATAGCAATTTTATCAGTAAGTTTTCTCTACAGTGATAATAGTTAGTGCATTCATACTTTTTCTGTAAATGCTGTACTATATTACAATATGCGCAAAACCAAAATTATATTTTTGCCATACTTTTACCGTCATATCTTGGAAGCTGTGCAACCTGACATTGGACATACGTTATTAGAACAGTTTTGTTAACTTGACATAACCTTTCATATGACAACAAGAAATTTCTCTTGAGTGTATGCTTATTGAGATATTTGCAAAAATATGAAAATATATGCTTAATTATTTAATTAACAATATAAATAATGAATATCTCTCAAGATGTGCAACTTACAGGGCAAATGTCAAAGTTAGCTTTCTTCAACAACATCTCCGGTTTCACCTGCTGTCTTGCAACAGTTTGCAGTCACTTTTTGAAATATTAATTACATATGGAAGTATTGTTTATTTTCATAATTATTAACAAATAGCAGTATCTCCAGTATAGTGTGGAACCTTGCCAATGATGTTTCCTGTCTCCCACCATGACGTATCACACCATACGTCTCGATAACATGTAGGGCTCACCATTATGAAAATATGAACATAAATATGAATTATAAGTGACAAAAACTGATTAATTTTTCCACTGCAGGAAATCATAGACTAAGAATTTTAGTGTAATTTTTTAATAATTACTTGCCCTTTCTAATAATGCTTATTATTATCTGGTAAGTCATTTAGTTAAACAAGCTAGACCAAAAAAGGACCGGATGCCATGTAGCTATGGGTGTGAAGTGACCATATACAGAAAAGCACTATAGGCTTGAATAGTGTAAAATTCAGAGTGAAGCATTTGTGGATACATTGCAGGTGCTAAGACAAGCACTCTTGTAAAACATAAAAGGCTGAATCACTAATAACTTTTAATCATACCTTTGCTCAGGAATGTGGTACATTCTTGTCAATGTATTAGAAATCCAAAATATTTGGTGAAATCAAAAAAGGCACAAGTATTGGAACTAAGATATCATGGGAATGGGTAAAGGTTATTTTATAAATAGGGATGCCTGCAAGTAACGGTATATAAAATAGGCAAGAGGTGTCTGAAACTTACTGGTGGAAATTAACAATCGGGACCATAGCTGGAACAAGTAACATGAGAGGGAAAATAATTGAGATGAGGCTAAGCAGCTGTTTGGGCTGCTGGTTAAAGAGTGCTTCCCTGTCGTTTAGTTGAGTCTAGAACAGACAGTGCTATTAAAAATGGTAGTTGTTAGGGTGTGTAAAATAGTACCTAATTAACTACAAGAATAAATAAGAGAAGTTTCAAGAACATTGGAAAAAGAGACTAGAAAGACAGTTTACAAAGAAACAATGGGAAGAAATCTGTAGGCCTCCCGAGTGTGCTGCAGTCTCTGGAAGTTATAGTATTTTTGCATCAAAGTGTTTGCACAGTTATTTTTATATCCCAAGTAGACGTCTCAGAATTTGTTCCTCTGGTAAATAGCAGATGTTAGAGATATGATGGGAAAGAGAGCAGTAACTTGGAACATGTTTGGGTGTGTGACAAACTGGCTGATTATAAAAAATGCCTATATGTATATTACTTTGTCAGAAATGTTAGGGGAACAAATGGTTGGAGCCAAGGAAATTATTCTTTTGAGCTGGGTTGTAGTATCTAAATTCTTTAGACATAAGATCTTACTAAGTTTAATTCTGTTTGTTGCCAAAAATCAATTACTAGAAAATGAAAATGGCAATCAGAATCCAAACCAACTGTAACTGAAGTACTGAACCTAGTAAAGAAGATAATTGAACTGCACCATAAGGCTTCCTCAGGTGAATACATCTTAGCAGTAGGAATCAACAGTTAAACAATCATTGAAAACACATGATAACATTTCAAACAGATTGATGTAATTCTAACTGTGTTTATTGTAAACATTTATATACAAAGCGATCCATAGTATATCCGGTCACTAAAAAGGAATTTGTACTACAAGTTTATGGAAACTGCAATGCAAGTAATATAGTCTACATGGCTAAATGTGAACTATGTGAAAGTTATTAGGAAGAAGCGACAGCAACCGACGCCGGACCAAGACTTTGGAATTCGGGCCGACTGCGGGACCGCCTGACAGCAGGATAACCCAAGTGTGATGACTGCAGCAGGGTGAACACTCAAACATCTACATTTATGGTAGGTACAAAACTGTACTTTTTGTGACGAGTAAGGATGGCAGTGTTTTTCCGAACACTTGGAGAGATCGTTGATATAACTATAAGTCCATTACTATTGGTAGCAGACATTGGAAATGTGAGGACAGCATCAGTTTCTGGGGACAATGAACATTTGGAATAATTTCAGGCTTATAAAGAGAAGTTACGTGAGTTTGAACACATGGTCATGGCATATAAACGTTTGCAGTGGCAGAGACTTTTATTTGAAGCCTGTTTACAACATAAAATTATGCCGAGATGGCTTCGTATACTGAAGATGCCATCTTACAGAGATAAGTATCCAGATTTATTACGTAGGTGGCAGTTAATTAACTTGAGTTGCTCATTTCGATATATGGAACTTATGAATGTGTATTTTCAGCCACTTTAACTAGACATGAAACAAAATGTTGAAACTTTTTATAATGACCTAACTTCTAATGTTATAATTGAAGAAGGTATAGAACTTATGAATGACACGTTGAATAGATTAAGTAGCTTTGAAAAAAGGCTCATTGAGACAAAAAAGAAAATTAAAAAGGGACATGTCTGATTTTGAAAATGGAAATGTATTCATTTGGCCCAGAGAACTTAAACAAACCAATGAGGGGGCTACCAAGCAATCGGAAGTCTTGCCTTTCCTCACAGTAAACGTGATTGACAGTTATGATACAACAGCAGTTGAGGCGGAACATCGAGCAGCAGAGACGCAAAGAAAGATGGTAGCTCAAAATCAAAGACATTCTTCAACTATAGCAGCAACTTCTAACATTGAAATCAACAATTGAGGGGGACAGATGGCAAGGGTTGACCTCACACAGATGGATGCACTAGATCCAGTGGATTTTCCACTTTTGATGAATCAACTGCTCCCAATGCCGAAACCACGAACCCGAATGCAGAGCTTAATGGAGAATCACAACGAGACCCTTGTGAAGCGGCCTTATACGAGGTGCTAAACCAACAGATACATAAGACTTTTTTGGTGTTCAATCTTTCCAATTATGGACTTACTGATTCTGAATTGTCTGTATTAAACAAAGGATGTTAAGTTGTCAATCTCGCCTTCATTCTTGCTTGATGGGTTCGGAGCCGATCCCTCGGCTCCGACTCGGCACTTGCTAAGCTCGAGAGTCACTTTTACCAGCTCGAGGCAGCCCCATATCCCATGATGCAAGGCGGTAAGTACCCAGATCTCGTTTGCCGCTTCGCTTATGAGGTCCTCCTTTTACCAGCTCCTGGTAAGTGATTCTCTTTTTGAATATTTAAGCCCCTTTTTCTTAAAAAACCCTTAGTTATTGGTTATTAGTTAATTTTTTACCTTTTGTGACAGAAAATCCCTGTCTTTTCTATTTTATTTTAGTCAAATTTAACCATCCCATCCCCCCCCTGTTAGGGTGTGTGTGTTGTTTATAGAAATACCTTTTTTGGTATTTTATTTAAGTTAGTTTTTGACTGGTGTGTGTGTGTGTTGTGAAGTACCATGTCAAAGGAGAGGGTCTCAGGTTTTAAGAAGTGTGACTCGTGCTGTCAGAAGATGTCTCTGACAGACGGTCACACTTCTTGCCTGTATTGTCTGGGCCCTCTTCACCTGCAGGACTCCTGTGCTATTTGTCATTCCTTCAGCCAGAGAGTCCTGCAGGAAAGATGTAATAAACTGATCCTTAGGGGCCTTCTTAAGCCGGAGGGCTCTCCGGCTAAGTCGGCTCCATCCAAATCAGTTAAATCTACCAAGGCCCAGGCTTCTGTGTCTAAGCCTGCGGCCTCGGCTCCGGCTGCATCGAGTCGAGATCGGCTCGGCTGGAGCCGATTCTGGCTTAACAGCCTTCGGCACCGATGGCTATCGGTGCCGAATCTGTAGTGACCATTTCGATGTCGGCTCCGATCGGTTCCGACACCCATGTGGCACAGGCATCGGTGTCGGCTCCGATCGGCTCTGACACCGTTACTTTGGTGGCTGTATCGGCTCCGGCTGGAGCTGATACATCGAGGCTTCCTGTCGGCTCCGAGAGGTCGGCTCCGACAGGATCTATAGTATCGGCTCCGATGGCTCATTCCAGGAAGAGGTCGAGGTCTCCTTCCTTGGAGCCGATACTTTCGGCTCCCGCTTCACCTCTTCTATCGGAACGGAGCCATCGGAGCCGATCTTCAAGGTCATCCAGGTTGTCAGATCATGACCTAGAGAGAGTGGTCAGTAGATTACTTAAGTCACAGGTACTGGCCCAAATGTTGCATAGTCCGTCTCAACAGACGACTGTGGGTCCACACCCCGTTACAGTTCCTCCTTCAACTCTACCCCAGAGCTTGGAGTTGGAGTCTTCGGGAATGGTTACTGCTACGGCTGGAGGACGGATACCCCTTCTGTTCCTTCAGCCTCTACTCTTATCTCCTCTTGAGACCTTCCTTAGAGGGATTCGGTGGTCGGGCTTCCATGGTCTCCTCCGAGGGGTGAGTGGCATCGGACCCTTGTCCGAGCCCGCTCTTCCCTTGGAGCCTCGGCCTTGGTGAGCTCGGCTCCGACATCTGCCTCGGAGGCTTCCTTCGGTGGTCCCTGGAGTTCCTAGCTCTTCGGAGCGGGTTCTCTCGGACCTGCCTGGGAGGGGAGCATTCGAGGTGATGAAGAGTGTACTGGCCACTGGTATCAGTCAGTAGTCTGTTCCCGTAGCTCCTCCCTCTATAGTACCTGTTGACATCTCTGCCACTTCTCTTGCTACAGGACCCAGAGATCCTCCGCCTCAGGTTTCCCCATTGGGAATTTCCACCTCTTCCGAGGATTCTCCTGATGTTCCGGGGGAGCCTCCTAGGAAGAGGACTTGTAAGAGGAAGCATGTAGACACCCCGAGTCTGTCACTTCGGATACTGACTTTGATGAGTCAGAGGGATCCCTAGATCCCCCTCTGAGGATGTCTCCTTCTCAGACATCCTAGAACTTCTGAAACAGAGGGGAAACTGGCCCACCAACAATCCCTCTGAGGATGAGTCAGTATACCTAGAGGCGTTTGGATCTCGGCCCTCCACCTCCTGGGTGTCTCCGCCTTCGACCCCTTATGCAGGTTATTGCACGAAGGCGTGGGCAGCTCCTGACTCTGTAGAGCCAGTCCCTAGGAGGCCTTCAAAATTTATCACTGCCCCGTGTGACAAACAATTCCTTACTAAGGGTGTCCCGCTGATGCCATGGTGGTTGCTGCGGCCACCAAAAGGAACTTGCAGATCCTTCCGTGCCCGTCCATCCTCCTAATAAGGACTCTAGGACCATGGATAGGTACGGTAAGCGGATGTTTTCCTCAGCGACCTTTGCTATGCGTCGCTGAATTACCTATGTCACTTCACCAGACTGCAGAGGGATATCCTGAAGGAGCTGGGAGAAGTAGTTCAGGATCCTACAGCTGCAGGGGCTCAAGAAAAATTGCTTCGCAGCTAGGAACCCTCAATTCCATTGCAAACTCCTCCATGCGGCTAATATCTTATGCTGCGGATGGAGCGAGTAGAGCCGCAGGCACAGGTGTGGCTCTTAGACGCCAAGCCTGGATGCGGCTATGTGATTTTATGGATCCCTTTAAGGCGTCCTTCACAAATTCTCCCTTTGATGGGTCAGCTTTGTTTGGCCCTCAGGTGAAGGAAACCTTGACCAGGTGCGAGCAGGACGGCAAGACTCTTTCTGCTGTTGGAGTCCGTTTTCCACCCCTTCTAGACCTTATCCCAAAGGACAGAAGGGCGGGAAGATGTGGTTCCGTAAATCCCAAGGAGTCACGCCGATTCACGTGGTCAGTTTACCCCTAGAGGCAGAGGGGTAACAACAACAGACGCCGCTCTAGAGGCAGAGGGGTCCAAGAACCAGGGAAACAGGGAGCCTCTCTCTGACAAGCCCTTTCAGCATCCCTGAGGTGTTGCCCGGCTGTCCCTCCTTGGAGGCAGTCGGGGAAGATTATCACTGTACCCAGAAGCCTGGCATTCCCTCACTCAAGACAGATGGGTACAGTCGATCATATCCAAGGGTTACATAATTCCTTTCGAGGAAAGTCCCTTCCCCTCAAGTTCCCTTCCAGATGTACCACCCGGTCTAAGGGAGATTGCAGAGTCAGAAATCTCAAAACTACTGCAAAAAAGAGCCATTCAGCCAGTTACAATAGACCATTCAGAGCCCAGAATCTACTCAAGGTTCTTTTTGGTCCCCAAAAAGACGGGAGACTGGAGACCAATATTGGATCTCAGCAGACTCAACAAGTCTGTCAGGAAGACAAGATTCCGAATGGTCACTCTTCAGTCAATTATCTTCAGGATGCGTACTATCACATCAAAATTCACAGACGCTCCAGGAGATTTCTCCGCTTTCGGCTGGGGTCCAGTCATTTCCAGTTCAGAGCCCTGCCCTTTGGTCTCACTACAGCCCCAGAGTGTTCACCAAATGCATGGCAGTGGTCACGGCTCACCTGAGACGTCAAGGATTCCAGGTGTTTCCGTATCTCGACGACTGGCTCCTGTCAGCCACCACCAGGCATCAGCTTATACAAGCCAGGGATTACACAATAGACCTTTGTTCTCATTTGGGCATCTCAATCAACTTCGAAAAGTCATCCTTATCGCCCTGCCAGTCTATTACCTTCATAGGCGCAAACTTAAACACTGTTCGGATGTCAGCTACCCTTACAGAACAAAGAGTTTCAGACATTCAGACTCATGTCAGGATCATTCTGGCCAGCAAGAAAATACAGGCCAGAATGGTTCTAAAGGTATTAGGTCTCATGGCTGCGGCCATTACTCTTCTTCCCCTGGCTCAATTCTACATGCGCCTTCTTCAGTGGATGCTGTTCACACAGTGGTCATACCAGCAACTTCCAATGCGTCACCAGATTCTGGTGACACAGACATGCAAAGAGCATCTTGCTTGGTGGATCACATCGTCTCAGGTTCACCAAGGCAGGTACTTTGTACCCCCATCCCCGATAGCCACTGTCACCACGGATGCCTCCCTGATCGGGTGGGGGGGTCATTATCAGGGCAGGATGGTTCATGGGACATGGCAGCCGTTCGAGTACCATCTGCACATAAATGTCCTGGAGATGAGAGCAGTGCTTTTAACGTTGCAAGCCCTCAACGACTTTCTTCCCGTACGGACAATTGCAGTCCACACAGACAACATGTCTGTAGTGTGGTATATCAACAAACAGGGCGGAACCAAGTCCTACCCCTTGTGTCGAGAAGCGCTCAGACTTTGGCAATGGGCGATCTCCTCTCATCGGTTTCTGGTAGCAATGCATATCCCTGGGAAAACCAACATTATAGCGGACAGATTGAGCAGAGCTATCCTCATGCCTCACGAGTGGTCTCTCAAGCAATCTATAGCGGAAGAGATTTTTCTGGAATGGGGTCGTCCATGTTGCGATCTTTTTGCTACTCCCCAAAACAGCAAATGTCCAGACTTCTTCAGCCTCTTCCCTCTATCAGGCCATCCCCCCAGAGACGCTCTGACCCAGGATTGGCCCCAGGGACTTCTTTATGCCTTCCCTCCATTTCCTCTGATCCCTCAGGTGATCCAGAAAGCTACCGCTTTGAGAGCCAAATTGATTCTCATTGCCCCTTACTGGCCTCGACAAGTTTGGTTCCCGTTCCTCCATCATCACCTTTTGGTGCAGCCGTGGCATCTGGACCCAGTGCCAGATCTTCTGATTCACCAATCGGGTCAGCTGCACCGGTCAATCCCTTCTCTCAACCTCACAGCATGGTTGCTCCACTTCCTTCCTTAGCCAGGCTTCCTTTGATCTCTAACCCAGTTAGAGACATCATAGTAACTTCGCTAAAATCCTCTACCAGGAGGATTTACACAAGCAAATGGAACGTTTCTCTTATTGGGCTAAGGCCCAAAATATTGATCCTTTTACTGCCCCTGTTCAGGCAGTTCTGGACTTCTTAGCAGAGATTTTTCATGCAGGCTCCTCTTCTTCCACAGTCAGAGTTCAATTGGCTGCTATTTCCAATTTTCATGTCGGGATAGCAGATCATAATATTATGTCCCATAGGCTCTGCAGGGCCTTCTTGAAAGGAATTTTCCTACTAAAACCTCCATTCAGGAATCCTCCTCCTCAGTGGGATCTAAATTTAGTGCTGACATCCTTGATTCTTCCCCTTCGAGCCAGCTGTTTCTTGTTCCCTGAAATATCTTTCTTGGAAAACTTTATTCCTAGTGGCTATTACATCTGCCAGGAGGGTGTCTGAACTTCATGCTCTTTCGGTTCGACCCCCTATTTAGTTTTTCACAAAGACAGAGTATCTTTGAGAACTAATCCAACCTTTTTACCTAAGGTCGCTTCAAAGAACAATCTGAATCAATCCATTGATCTCCTGTATTTTTCCTAACTATTCAGATAGAGCTGAACAAAAGCTACATTATCTTGATGTCCACCGTCAACTTAGATATTATTTGGACAGAACAAAAAATTTAGAAAATCTGATCAACTTTTTGTTTCCTATGCGGATAATAAAAAGGCCTTCCTGTTTCTAAAGTGACCTTGTCCAGATGGCTTTCTTGGTCATCTCTGAAATTTATACTCAGGGGAAAACAGCTGTGCTCAAAACCTAAAGCACATTCAACTAGGAGCTTAGCTACTTCTACAGCTTTTCAAGCTAGACTTCCTTTGGACACTATTTGTGCAGCGCCACTTGGGCTACTCCTCACACTTTTGTTTCCCATTACAAATTGGACTTGGCCTCCAGGGACAGAGCCAGTTTTGGCTCTACAGTCCTCAAGAGTTTGTTCCATTGAGCCACCCAGGATAGAGGTGCTAGGGACGCTGTCCCAACAAGCAAGAATGAAGGCGAGATTGACAACTTAACATTAAGAAGTTATGTACCTACCATAACGCGTTCCATGTTAGTTGTCTTCTCTCGCCTTCTTTCTTGCGACCCTCCCTCCTTCCCCTGGCCTGGACAGACCTTGTATAAGAAACTGTTATGCTAAAGACCATTCAGACCTGGTCCTTTTCCATCTGTAAGTTTCTTTCTTCCTTTGGGAAGTATTTTATGCTTGGTGCTATTGCCCTTTGTCAGCAAACGAGATCTGGGTACTTACCGCCTTGCATCATGGGATATGGGGCTGCCTCGAGCTGGTAAAAGTGACTCTCGAGCTTAGCAAGTGCCGAGTCGGAGCCGAGGGATCGGCTCCGAACCCATCAAGCAAGAAAGAAGGCGAGAGAAGACAACTAACATGGAACGTTATGGTAGGTACATAACTTCTTATTTATCCTTTCTACTTGCACAGCTAACGGACAATGTTGTGTAGTCCTATGTCACCTTCATTCTTACATATGGGATCGGCTCCGACTCGGCCTATTTACAAGCTGGAAGACTTCTAGTTGGCTCGTGGCTAGGTAGGTATCCCATGGTGCACCAGTACAATCCCCAGATCTCGTTTGCCGTGTCAACGAGTTTGGTTGTGCTTCTCTTTGGCTCTGGCTAAGTGATTGCATTTATTTCCACTTTTAGCAAATTTATTGGCTCTGTTTAGTTTAAAATAGTTAAAACTGTTACTGCTTATAGTAGTCAGCGTAGTTGTTATTAGTGTTGTTAGCTTTTTCTTGCGCCATTTGATGCAATTTTTGGCCTTTGGCCCTTTCTAGCTTAGTTGGTATCCCGTATACTGGTTTTAGTGTAGGTGCCTTGTGCGCACTGTTATACTGTGTGTGTTATTAGATAACTAGAGTTTTTGGCGGTTTTCCACTTGTTAATTAGCTGCGTTTATAGCTTGTTAGCATCATTGGATTTGCTACTATTGTTAACAGAACTACGTTCTGTTTGTGCTTGGCATAAGCTTGAGTTTTTGGGAATTCCCGCTTATTACTGTGTTTACTGTTCGAGTGTGTGATATTTTCTACTTCTCCTACTTTCTGAATCTGTTTAAGTTAGAAGACCTTATCTCTTCCTTGCCCTGGCTAGGCCCGTTTAAATTAGAGGACCTAGTCCTCGTGGTGTCTTTTCCTTCCTACAGGGCTAGGCCCGTTTAAATTAGAGGACCTAGTCCTCCTCCTCCTTTTTCTCTGTGTGTGTGTGTGTGTCCTCTACCGCAGAATATCTAAAGAGAGTAAGGATCATAAGCCATCTGGCTTTAAGAAATGTATTAAGTGCTCTCAAAAAATGTTTATAACGGATGGTCATGGTAACTGCGTTTACTGTTTAGGGGCCATCTATTTACAGGAGACCTGTTTATTTTGCCATGCTTTCAGTCCTAGGATGTTGCAGGAAAGGAAGAAGTATTACCAGAGGTTATGTCATACCCTTTTCTCTTCCACCTTTTGTTCCCAAGAGGATCCCGGATGTCCCACCCAATCACAGGGATCAGGCAACTGTGGAGGTCAACAAGTTGCTGTCAAAAAGAGTCATCCAAACTATCCCAGCAGACCAAATAGGATCCGGAACTTACTCCAGATTCTTTTTAGTGCCAAAATGTACAGGGGACTGGAGGCCCATTCTGGACCTCAGCAGATTGAGCAAATCAGTAAAGAAGGACAAGTTCCGGATGGTAACACAGCAGTCTATACTCCCGTTGTTAGGGACAGACAATTGGATGTGCTCAATGGATCTCCAAGACACCTACTACCACATAAAAATGGACAGGGCATCAAGGAGTCATCTATGCTTCTGTCTGGGAGCCGGTCACTGCCATTTTCTTGCTCTGCCCTTTGGTCTCACCACAGCCCTCAGGGTGTTCACCAAATGTATGGCAGTAGTGACAGCTCACCTGAGACATTGAGGATTCCAGGTGTTTCCGTATTTGGACGACTGGCTCCTGACCGCCCCCACCAGGCATTTACTCCTTCAGAGCAGGGACGCTACTATTCAGCTTTGTGCCCAGCTGGGAATTTCTATAAAGTGGGAACAATCTGCCTTACTGCCATCTCAATCTGTGATTTTTATAGGTGCAGAGATAGACAAAGTAAACATGGTGGCTCGTCTTCCTACTGAAAGGGTACAGAACGTGATTCTTCAAATTCAGCGTCTTCTCCCCTTACGATGGGTCAAAGCCAAGATTATTCTGCCGCTCCTAGGGACCATGGCTTCCACCATACTATTAGTGCCACTAGCCAGGTTACACATGAGAATTCTTTAGTGGCTTCTGTCGTCCCAATGGCCTTTCAGCACCTTCCATTATCCCATCTCATTCTGCTGACAGAATCTTGCAAGAAAGACCTCACTTGGTGGACATTACCCAATCAGCTGACCACGGGCACTTTATTTGTTCTTCGCGAACCCGTTGCTACTGTGACCACAGATGCCTCACAAATGGGGGGCTGGCATTATCTAGGCAGGACTGTCCAAGGCACATGGCAAGATCACGAGGCTCACCTGCATATCAGCGTTCTAGAGATGAGGGCGGTGCTTCTGGCATTACAAGCACTTCACGACCTTCTTCCTCTGGGGACTATTGCAATACAATCAGACATGTCGTTAGTATGGTATATCAACAGACAGGGTGGAACCAGATCTTACGATATCTTCCCAGCATTTTCTGGCGGCATATATATATATGTTTGTGTATGTATACTATATATATATATATATATATATATATATATATATATATATATATATATATATATATATATATATAAATTGAGCTTTATTTCAGATTTCACCAAAATCAAAACATATAATAACATAAAATCGTAAAATAAGCATCTTTTTGGCTATATGTAGTTTTATGTATTAGTAGAAATAGATTTTAATGTCTGATCATCTTTTTATTTTGCAAATAGTTTGCATCACAGTTTTTGTTCATTGGATTCCTTAACCCATCAGTTAGTGCTTTTAGTTAACCAAATGGCCAGTTCTCATCTGGTTGATAGTCTTCCATTTAAGTGCATAAATCCTTTGTTTCACTAGAAGATCAGTTTATGGTAGAACCTTATCTAGGTCCAGGTTTAACCCTATCGTATCAGTGTCTGTTAATTCTGAAGATCCCACTTAACCATTTTGTATCACAGGGAATCATCTGGTCTTCCATGAAGGCTCCTTCAACAAACTCATTCCCCTAATATTGAAGCTAGACTCCTACTTACCAGTAAATTGGCTCCTCTGCATTTCTGGTAACTTCCATGATTTGATCTTAGTTTTGTAACAATTTATAGGGTTCCTTCATCTTCAGAGGGTTTAATGACTTTCAGCATCTGGCAATTGCTTTCTTATTAACTAGTGGAATCAATGAGCAGAAAGTTCTTTCATGTCCTGCCCATGTTCTATCTAGCATGGTTCCCAAGAAATAAATCTTGAGAGTCAACAGAGCCCTCCTGGACTAGAGCTGATGTAATTCTTGAAGATTGTCTTAAATTGTTTCAGTTTCAGATAACTCCCAAAAAAATATGTATGTGACCCAATATCCACTGTCTAACATCTTCCACACACTAACAAAGCGATCGAAATCATAACCAACAACTTCATAGGTGTGAAAAAATAGTTACACCTGCATTTCAAATGAAAAATGAAAAACCCTCTTGCTTGATTCACAAACCTTGGGCCTGGCATGCTGCCTGACATTTGAGGATATTAGCAAAAGTGGAGATTTATTCAGTCACGTTTTCACTTTGCTTCAGTTCATTGCCTGCTTCATGAACATAATAGTGCATTCTTTTTTTTTTATCTTATAGATTTAGTCCAATATGAATCAGAGTTCTCTACAGTGAAGGACATCAGCTGCTTTCTTCAGCAGAACCATTAAGGCTGTATAATTTTAAGTAATCTTGGTGATACTACCTACACGCCCTCCTAGACACTCACTGTTTTGACATTCTCTGTGTCTCTGAAACCTGGCTTAAGCCAGCCACTAAAGACACCGAGGTTATACCCCAAGGCTATAATATACTAAGGCTTGACCGTACTAAACGAAAGGGTGGTGGAGTAGCGATTCTGTTTAAGAATCATCTTAACATCTCCACCCTTTCAGCCTGTCCAACCCAGGATAGTAAAGTGGAAGCCATCATCACTAAACTCCAACTAAATGCAAAGAAAGCCCTTTACATCATCTGCATGTATATACCACCTGGAAACAATATACCTATCGTAGAAGACTTTCTTAGTTGGGTTTCCAACAACTACCCCCAAGAAACTTTAATTCTTGGCGACTTTAACATAGACTGGAATACTATTAATGCTGACAATCCTACCTCTCACATTAACCTAAATGGTTTCACCCAAACCATTACCTCTACCACAAGGCTTAATAAATCAAGTAAGAAACAGACTATTTTAGACTGGATACTCATAAACAAAGTCAACATCACATATAAAGTAGGAACTATGCCTGATGATCTCAGTGATCATTGTTTAACCTATGTTACAAGAGAGAAGACTGACATTCTACACCTCCCCAATATAAGAAAAATACGTTCTACCAAACATTTTAAAACTGACTTATTTCAAAACGAACTCAGAGCATGTAACTGGAACCCCTTAAAAACACTTCCACTTAACGAAGCAGTTTCATTCTTTAATTCTACTTTTCTTTCCATTCTGAATAAACATGCTCCTGAGCGTACCATTAGAATGAAATCAAATACAGCCCCATGGCTCTCAAATGATACAAAAAAACTAATCCTCTCTAAAAATAAGGTTTGGGCCAAATGGAGATGCCATAGAATCAGCTCTGATTTTCTTCACTTTCGCCAACTTAGAAACCTTACCAAAAAAGCTATTATCACTGACAAAAGAAAGTTCTACTGTGACCTTCAAGAAATACATTCCAACAAACCCAAACAATTCTGGTCCTCAATCAATAGACTCCTATCCCCAGGAACAGCCAAAACTCCCTCCCCACTAAATGCTGACCCAGACACCCCTCACCAAACTGCAAATGCTTTTAACTCTTTCTTTACCAAAACTATTCAATCTCTTGCTAAACAACTGAACACTAATAACTTCTATCCTCCAAACAATCTAGTAGACTCTTCTTACAACTTCTCTCTACAACCTATCTCTACCTCTTCCATCTATAGACTTATTTTTAAACTGAAACCCTGTACCCCCTCTGCTGACAAACTCCCTTCCCTTTTTCTGCAAAAGGCAGCCAAAGAAATTGCATACCCAATAGCTATACTCATAAATAGGACCATCCAAGAGGGAACCATCCCTGATATCTGGAAAGTATCTCATATTATCCCACTACACAAAGGCGGTAACTCTATTGACTACTCCAACTTTAGACCAATTGCCCTTCTCTCACCTTTAGCAAAGATTATGGAGAAATGTATTCATCAGCAACTTGTACAGTATCTCTTTACACAATATTATAGCTAACTGTCAACATGGCTTTAGACCCCACCATAGCACCACCACTGCTCTCCTTTCCTTTATAGATACCATTAACAGCAATCGCAACAATAATCTTTTCTCTTCTGCTCTATTTATTGACCTCTCAAAGGCATTTGACATGGTTAACCACTGTTCCTTAATTAACATCCTTGAATCCCTCTCATTTGATACTCTTACCATCAAATGGTTTAGCTCTTATCTCAGCAACAGACAACAAGCCATTCTCTGGGACAACCACATCTCCTCCTTACTGCCCATTTCTATTGGGGTGCCTCAGGGCTCTATTCTCGGTCCACTTCTCTTCTCCCTCTACATTAATGATCTCCACTCTGTAATTCCTCAAGCCACCTGTATTCAATATGCAGACGACTCCACTATTATTTGTTCAGCTTCCTCCTCCTCTGATCTAATCTCACTAACTCAAAATATCTTTAACACAGTAGAAACATGGTTTACTCGACGATACCTTCTCCTTAATGCTAAAAAAAACAAACTTCTTCTCTTCACCCCCACTATTCGTACCCCCCCACTCAATTTCACCATCTTGTCAAACAACAACACTGTCATCTCTCCTGACTCTACAACTAAACTGCTAGGAATAACCATTGATAACAATCTCTCTTTTGATCAACACATTAACATCACCATCAAATCAGTTAATAGAAAGATAGGATCCTTATACCGTATTAAACCATTCCTCACCCCATCAACTAGAGCTACTATTGCCCACTCCCATCTTTTATCTACTCTCTTCTATGCCTCTCCTATCTTCACTAACCTCAAGAAAATTAACCTAAACAAACTAGCAACTTGCTACAATAACATTGCCCGCTTCGCCACTGGTAACCCTTTCAGAACCCATCACTGCCTTAACCTGAAACTTTTAGGCTGGCTAGAACTACAAAACTATATTATAATCTCACAACTTACTATTGCCCACAAAATTCTGTACCAACCTGATAACACCCCTATACTATCACAGCTTTTACTCCCTTATAACAATCTTACCTCCCTTCGTTCCTCTTGTAAATTCCTGACCAAACCTATAAAGGCTCACAACTTAGCTGGTGACTCTCTATTTACTAATACTGTAGGCCGAGTATGGAATTCGCTACCTAGGGATCTAACTCTAATCACATCCCTACCCCTCTTCAAACAACAAATCAAACTGTACTTCCAAAATCACTGGCTTTGCTCATGTAATACACCAGACTGATTTCTCTCCCCCCTACCTGACCTTTAACCCTACATTGTGCGTAATACTTAGCAATTTCCTTTCTTTCTCCTTCCAGTCCTTCGATGCTCTGATCTACTTCTCTCTCCTCTCCCATTCTCCTCTTGTTAGTCCTTTTCTTTTCTTCTCTTACTTCTTAACTACTGTCCTCCCTTTATCTTACCTAACACTACTCCTCCTACTTCTCCTCCCACTTGTACTTTTATCTTATTATAGCAGAAGATTTAAGGTATAGCCTGTTTGTATTAAGTAAGATGCTTTGAAACTGATTTATCTCTAGTCATGACTACTATTGAGTATGTGCCTTAATTTTTGTTGATTTTATTCACCATTTTTATTATAACCAATTTTTATTACAAATTTTCTTTATTTCTTTTTATTCTATGCGTTATTATTATCATGTCTCTTGTTATGTTTTATGTGGAGCTTTTCTCCCCGGGCCTCTACTGAAAATGGAAATATATCCAGCTAGACTAGCCCGGTCAACAAATGTAAAATAAAATAAATAAATAAATACTCAGACTCTCCCAGCAATACGATCTTGACTTTTCTTCCACTCCCTCTGAGTTGATACAAAACTAACGTATCATATAACTTAATCAAATCTTTGTGTATCATAAAGATTGGTCTCCCATGTGGTTCTGTGCATCTCCAATCTAACTCTGATAGTGATCAGTGGAAATCCTCTGTTTAAAGCACTGTGAATGATGCCCACATCTTTTACCCCAACACAGGGTAACAGTTGATTCACTGCAACTCCCAAGGATCTCCAAGATGATTGTTTCTTGGGACTCCAAAAATAGAACACTGTTATTTGGGCTGCTGTCCAGTATGTATAGAAATCTGGGCCTACAAACTCCTCCTCTGTATTTAGATAACACAGTTTTCACCCAAGAGGAGAAATTCAGAGTCTAGTTATTGTATCATTTCCACTGGTTGAAAGACAGAGCATGAAACACGTGTAGAATGTGAGTTAATATGAACATTTGCAGAGCTGACTGTCCCTTACCAGTACGAGAATTTTACATCTGTTAATTTTTGGCAGCTGTGAAAGGCCCGTTGATGAGTTTTACTGCACAAGCAAACTGCTTTGTTGATTGCGCAGATGTGTCAGTTGATCAGCACCCTCAAGAAAGGGAAATCTCTGCTTCAGCTGCTCTGATGGTTGACTGAATATCAGGCTCTGATCTTTGCCATATCTACTCTATATCCCTACAAGAAACCAGATTTGAACAGTAGGGAGACAAGCCTTGGCTGATTCTGCTCAGGCTCAACATCCTCCCCTATTCTAATATGCTTTATCTGTAGACCCTCACAGATTCAGTGAGTAGCTCTAGATCCAGTGGAGACATTTAAGAGAAGCTGGACTACCTCTGTTTCATGCCCCTTTGGAGAGGGAACAACTTAGTAAATTCAGCATTCACTTTCACCCAGGTCCTTGGGCCCTTGTATATACTAAGCATTAGTTAAAAGAAAGTTATCCAGAAGTGCTGTGCATTGCAGCATTCCATACATGAAAGGTACTGTAAACCCTACCGTATGTCTTTTTGGTACCGAGACTCCCTATCATTAATGGAGAGTCTGACCTAATTGCATCCTTAGTAATTAATATCATCTTGGTTCCTGCATCCTGTAAATGAGGCTGCATTTAACTGAATGTATCAAAATGGGCATATATACTGAAAACATTTTGCCGCAAATCCCCATAAATAACATGTAGTTTTGGTTCAACATAAATAGCCTACAAGATTTTGGGTACACTGAGTCTTTCCCCTCTTTAAATAAGGCTACAGTAACTGCCACCTGCCACAATGTGAGGATATCTGTTCTTGACAGAACTGTATTCAGTGTCCATAACAGCTGTGATAACCTGCCTCTTCACAACTAATAATGCTCTGATGGAAGTACATCAGGTCAGGTGATTTGCCCTTGGAAATCCTCTAATGGCCACTCCTAGACTTTCTCAGGATATTGGGGACAAAAGTGCTTTAGACTCTCTACATCCTTGTTTTGGCAGCTGTACTCCCATCAACTGTAAACTGTCTGTAACTGGAGCTTTTCTCCTCGGGTCTCCACTGAAAATGGGTCTCTGGCCCAGCTGGACAAACCCGGTTAACAAATGTCAATAAATAAATAAAATAAATAAGTAAATAAATCACGTGGCAGGACCAGGACAGCCTTTCACACCCATAGACAGGAACCTTCCAGTTTTTTTTGTGCCACAGTCAGAAAAAGATCTCTTGGGATATTGCTTCTCCTAAACTGGGTGACATCAGCTGCAAAGCTCAGATAAGAAATTGCGTTTGGGTTTTATTTCCCGTCTGCCTTTTTTTGTCAGTGCTTGACTAGTATATTTTGCTGCTTTGAGTGTTTTCTGATTAGAAATTTTGTATATGTTTCTGTTTTTACTTTTATTAGCCAGTAAGGTCCGTTGAATAAAAGCTTCATTTGGAAGTTTTGACAGGAACATTTGCTGATATTGCATTTTTTAGGTTATTATTATTTGAGGTGATTGAATAAGATTGTAGCATTTTTGAAATTATTTTCATTTAACTTGTGATTTTGGCACTATTTTGTGTGTTAAACATTTCTGACAGGAATTTTTCATCAGTTTGATTTATTTCTTTTCTAATACTGTTTTAGTTTCTATCCATTAATTTTGACTGAAACTAGCCAACCCCCTTTTGTTTACAAAACTAGAGGACTTTTGTGCATGCATTTTATTTGGAACTGGGTTACTGAAATTGTCATTTTATTCAGGCAGTCTTTAGAATCGTAACCCCTGTTGAAATGGACTTCAATTTGCCTTTCTCACCATTTCGTATGTTAAATATTAGTGACAGTAATTTTTCATCAGCTTATGGTTTATTTCTTGTCTAATACTGTTTTAGGCTGCATCCATTCACCTGGACTGAAACTAGCCTTTTTTAACAAAATCAAGGGACTTTTGTGAATGTATTTTGTCCTTTGAATAGTGTTACTGAACATACTGTCATTTTCTCAGTGCAGTTTTCATAACAGTATCCCAATAGAAATAGTGTTTAGATTGCTATTTAGAGGAAGAATAGTGGGATTTGTCCATCTTCTCACTGGGCTGACTGTGTAGCCAATGTTTTTTTATTCAGCTGACTAGTTTCTTTATGAACGTAGCCCCCCTCCCTCACTTCCATCTTTCTTGTCTGCACTTAAAAAATGAAAGAATTAATGAAAAAAATATGCCTTAGCCTACAGCTTCTGATTCTGCAGTAGCCTTAGCTTCAGGCAGGCTATCGGACTACTTGCCTTATGTTACCTTTAGGTTCCCTAGTGTGGTTGTAGTGCCACAACTGTGTGTGATGCGAGGATCAGACACATCCTCCAGGGATGTACCATTACCTGCTGAAGGTGTGGGGGCCCAAACTCTAGGTGTAGGGGAAGTAGTGGGTGCAGAATTTGTTGCCAGTATTTTACCCCAGAGGACTCTTCTTGTATTTGCCACCTGTCCATTTTTTTCTGGAAAATCTGGAAATGAAGTGCTTCATCTAGTTCTCTGGTATTGGAGCCACTAGCTCCATTTTTTAATGTAGCTGAAGTGCCATATAAGCACTTCCACATTTTCCAAGGTTATTTTTGTCAGCTCATCAAAAATGCTGACGAGGACCGTAGAAATGTAATGAATGCTCCTGTCCTGGTTGTGCCTGCCACTCCCTGCTGTTGATTGGCTGAAAGACTGATCTGATGATAGAAGGCAAACCAGCAGAAAGCAAATGATGTGAAGCTCGTGTAGTTTCAAGAAATGATAGCAAGGTTTAGATTCATAGATTCATAGATTAGTACTAAGCTAATTGCCCTTGTGAGCCATTTTAAGCCTAGCCAATTATCCCTTGTGAGACTCAAACCCTGCACCTTGTGTTTGCAAGGCAAACACCTTAACGATTAGGCCACCCTCCCAACTTTGTGATCTTTGTCTTTTTTTTTCACTTCTTCCAGTCACATTTTTGACCATTGGATTGTTGATGAATATCTTTGCCAAGAACTGAACAAACCCCCAAATCAGGGTTAAGTTTTAGATAGTATACTCATTTGAATTTTAACAGCATAGCAGGTTTTGCAGCAACATCCATGTTTGAACAAGAAGTATGAAATTCTGCTATTTTGTGGGTCTGGCATTTTTGGCTAACTGTAATCCTTAGTGATTTGCCAGAAAAAATAAGAGGAGAAAGAGCAAATATGAGGCAAAATCAGTAGTGTTCTGCAAAATCAGGGATATGAGAGAGCTGTAAAGGTCAGTTGGGAAGACAGGACTAAATATTAACAAATCTTCATAGGGGTGTAACTTTTTCGCTGAAGTGACTGTGGACTAACTATTTCTGCTTGTGTGCCTAGATGATGCTGTTGATTTGTTTGCCAGCAACAGTATTTACAGTGATTGATGCCCAGCAAAGGGATAAAGAGGAAAGACAGAAGCCGCATTGTACAGCTAATTTTAAAGAAGGGCCATTGTTACTCTATGTAAGGTAAATGGAAATGTGAAAGTTTATTTTCATATGCAAGTGGTCAGTGCAGAGAGGATTAATAAGATCATGATTTAGCCCCTGCTGTTCGATTACTGTGAAACTCTCATGGTTTGGCAGGAGCAGTGTTACTATTGTGTTTGCAAAAATCCATGTGAAAATGAGCATTGCTATGGCTGGGGTACTTGTGTGTGTGTGTGTGGGGGGGGTTGCAGTATATATAAGAGTAACAAGCTGGCCATAATTTTGCACTCCACTCAAACTTCAAGACTGCATACATTTATTGGTGCAATGGCATTTCATAGCAGTTAACTCTCGGGTTGACGTCTTGGCTTGTGGCTCTATCTGTGTTGAGTCTGTATGTCTTCCTCGTCACTGTGTGTGTTTTGAGCGGGTGCTCTGTTTTCCTCCTGCACTCTAAAGACATGCAGACAGTGAAATGACATTCCTCCAGTTTAGCTATACTTACAGTGTGTAAGAGCACAAGTGTGTGTGTAAACATTTTGTTGGACACCTACACAAATCTGGTTAGCAAAAAAAATAATTTTCATTCAAAAATAAAAGATAAAATGCATTACAGAGAATATATATATATATATATATATATATATATATATATATATATATATATATATATATATACACAGTGGATATGAAATGTTTACACACCCCTGTTAAAATGCCAGGTTTTTGTGACATAAAAAATGAGACCACAATAAATCATTTAAACACTTTTCCCACCTTTAATGTGACCTATAACCTGTACAATTCAATTGAAAAACAAATCTATTAGGAGAAAAATATAAAAAATAAAAAAACATACAATATGCTGGTTGCGTAAGTGTGCACACCCTTAGACTAATACTATGTTGAAATACCTTTTGATTTAATTACAGCATTCAGTCTTCTTGAGTTCTTGGGTACACACCTGCCATCAATTAAAGAGACTCTGATTAACTCCAAATAAAGTTCAGCTGTCCTAGTAGGATTTTCCTGACATTTACTCAGTTGTCTATTACAGCAAAAGCCATGGTTCACAGAGAGCTTAAAAAGCATCAAAGGGATCTCATTGTTGAAGGGTATCAGTCAGGAGAAGGGTACAAAAAATTTTCCACAGCATTGGATATACCATGGAACACAGTGAAGACAGTCATAAAAAGTGGATAAAATATGGGCCAACAGTGACGTTGCAAAGAACTGGACATCCCTCCAGAATTGATGAAAAGACAAGACAAAAACTGGTCAGGGAGGCTGCCAAGTGACCTACAGCAACAATGAAGGAGCTGCAGAAATTTCTGGCAAGTACTGGTTGTTTACTACATGTGACAACAATCTCCTGTATTCTCCATATGTCTGGACTATGGGGTAGGGTTACAAGATGGAAGCCTTTTCTTACACAGAAAATCATCCAGGCCAGGCTAAAATTTGAAAAACAATACATTGTCTCCCAAAAGCATGTGGGAAAATGTGTTATGGTCTGAAGAGACCAAGGTTGAACCTTTTGGCCATACTTCTAATAGCTACGTTTGGCTCTCAAACAACACTTCGCATCACCAAAAGAACACCATCCTCACTGTGAAGCATGGTGGTGGCAGTATCATGCTTTGGGGTTGGTTTTCTTCAGCTGGAACTGGGACTTTAGTTAAGGTGGAGGGTAATTATGAACAGTTCCATATACCAGTCACTTTTGGTCCAAAACCTTCAGGCGTCTGCAGCTGAAGATGAAGAGGAATTTCACCTTTCAACACGACAATGACCCCAAGCATACATCCAAATCAACAAAAGAATGGCTACACCAGAAGAAAATTTAATTTTTGGAATGGCCCAGCCAGAGCCCAGACCTAAATCCAATAAAAAATCTGTGGGGTGACTTGACCGTCGAGGTCCAAAACTGACGACAAAGCTTCTCCTAAGCCAGTCACTGGTTTGCGGTACTCACTGAGGCGCTTTCGCAGCCCCTGATACCAGCTACTTTTGAGTCGCAGGCCTCTACCAAGACCCATTTGGAGTCCGGTATACCGTGAGATTTGCAAAGTATTGAATCCACGGATTTCTCTCCCTTGGATGGGTCTGGAGCCGTTGAGAAGGCACCGGCTTCTGAGGGTGTTTTCAGGCCTCAATATTTTTATATTAAACCGACGCTAGCAACAAAAACAAGGTCAAAAACAACTTCTATGTCTAAAAAAACGATACATGAGCCACGTGCTCAGGCCCCTGTGCCTAAAAAAACAAATTATCAAAATGGCTGAGGATTTAATTACCTTGATCAGGGGTTCCCAACCCACCCTGCTAAGAGGCCTAGGAAGGCACTGATTATGAATCTTCAGATCAGGTTTCCATTTCTTCTGATTCCTCTTCTGATCAGGAATTTTCTATTCCACCTTATGAGGATTCTGATGCAGAGGAATCCATCCCATCTGCATCTCCTCCAGGGGATTACTCTTTTGGAGAGACTTTGCATACTTTAAGGGGACATTTTCACTGGGAGAGTCAGGACTTTTCTGAATCAAAAAAGAGGCTTAGAGATTTCCTTCTTCTTCCTCAGCATAGGCCTTTGGCAATACCTCCTGTATTAGACATTGTTGATGATGTGTTCTTGGAGTCAAGCATGGCACCTGATTCCCTGCCTCTGGCTCCTGGAAAGCCAGACAGATATTACAGGGTTCCTGACTCCCACAAATTTCTTTTCAAAAATCCTGCTGCTGATCCTGAGGCTATTTCTCAGGGTCCCAAGGGTGTTAAGGTTTCTATAGCCAAAAATCCTACCCCTTCTGATAGAGATTCCAGGGCGCTGGATAGATGGGGTGAGAAGGTTTATACGTCTGCAACCTTGGCAATCAGGGCTTTAAACTGCCAGTTTCATATGCTTAAAAGTCAACAGCATGTTATGGGCTGACTGAAACAATAAATGATGTTGATTTCAGATTGTTTGGAAAATAAAGAGTTACAGGATTTATTGCATTCAGCAGAACAGGTTGGAAAGCATACTTTGCAATGTGGTTTTGATTCCTTGGAGGCCTCTTGTAGGGCCGCCGTTACTGGATCTGTGATAAGAAGGCATGCCTGGCTCAAGGAGCAAAATCTGCCTGATCATGTTAAAGCTAAATTGTTGGATGCCCCTTTGCAGCATGATACTCTGTTTGGTAATAAGGCAGAAGAGGTTTTAAAGAAAGTGAAAGACAAAGCTAAATCTATGCAGACTGTAAAAGATTTCTTGCAAGTGCAACCACTCAGGTTCAGTAGGCACTGGCCTACTAAAAATTGGTCCTTTCCTCTGTCCAACAGAGTCACAGGGCAAACCCAGGTGCTCAAAAGGCTCCAGATACCAATCACAGGGATCTTACAGATCAAAGCAATGGGGTGCCTCTACCTCCAAACCTGGAGGTAACAAAGCACAGCCCTACAGTAAGCAGTCTCAATGACTTTCCTCTACCATCTCCAAGCACTTATCTTTTGGCAGCCCCCTTGGGGGGAAAACTAGCACTTCATGCTCAAAATTATTACCAGTTAATTACCCAGGACAAGTGGGTATTAAACATAATATCCCAGGGGTACAGATTTCATTTCCATACTTTGTCAATTCCAAACGGATGGCTGGATCTGCCACAAAACCAGTGGGCAGAGGCCCAGAAACAAGTCATGTACCCCATGGATATGGGGGCTATTCAACCGGTACCAGAAAAGGAAAAAGGTCAAGGATTTTATTCAAGACTTTTCTTGGTACCCAGAAAAGACAATACATGGCGTCCAATACTGGATTTATCGATTCTGAACACGTTCCTGGACATTCCAAAATTCAAAATGCTGACTTTACAACAGCTACTGCCTATGCTAGACAAGAATGCTTGGTAAGTAACTCTAGACTTGAGGCATACCTGCATATCCCAATAAGGGAATCTTGCAGAAGATACCTCCGCTTCAAAGCAGGTTTTTTTCATTACCAATTCTCTGCACTGCCCTTTGGCTTATCTGCTGCACCCAGGGTCTTTACAAAGTGCCTGGCATCAGTAATTACATTCTGCAGACAAAGAAACATTCAAATTTATCCTTATCTGGACGATTGTCTCATTCAGGCAGAGGACAAGGACACTCTTCTTCAACATCTGGCGTTTGTAAAAAGGCTTCTAGCATGCCTAGGGTACACCATAAACAAAAAGAAATCACAACTGGTACCCATTCAAATAATTACATTCCTGAGTGCAAGCTTGAATACAACTGCCCAGATGGCTTACCTCATGCCAGACAAACAAATGCAATTGACAACATACTTCAAACAAATGACAACAAAAACCCAGTTATCTGCGAGACAAATTCTGCAGGCTTTGGGGTTAATGGCATCCTGCATTCTACTAATTCCATATGCGAGACTGCGTATGAGGAAACTTCAATGGTACCTAAAAAGTTTATGGAATCAGCATTGTCACAGCCTGGAAACAATGATTTCTGTCATTCCCTGCCTACAACAGGAGTTTCTTTGGTGGGCAGAGACATGTCACCAAAACAAGGGACGGTCATTCACTCTACCCCCTGACACCCAAACCCTAACTACAGATGCATCAGACTATGCCTGGGGGGGGCCTACCTGGCAGGGAGATGCATCCAGGGCAAATGGAACCCAAACCAAATGCATCTGCATATCAACCAGAAAGAAATGCTCGCTGTTCAGAATGCTCTGACAGCCTTCAAAGACATCTTTTTTTCACACATGAGCCACGTGCTCAGGCCCCTATGCCTAAAAACAAATGATCAAAATGGCTGAGGATTTAATTACCTTGATCAGGGGTTCCCAACCCCCTCCTGCTAAGAGGCCTAGGCAAGGCACTGATTATGAATCTTCAGATTAGGTTTTCATTTCTTCTGATTCCTTTTCTGATCAGGAATTTTCTGTTCCTCCTTATGAGGCCTCTGATGCAGAAGAATCCATCCCTTCTGCTTCTCCTCCTGAGGATTTTTCTTTTGGAGAGACTTTGCATACCTTAAGGGAAACATTCAAATTTATCCTTATCTGTACGATTGTGTAATTCAGGCAGAGGACAAGGACACTCTTCTACAACATCTGGCGTTTGTAAAAAGGCTTCTAACATGCCTAGGGTACACCATAAATGGAAATAAATTACAACTGGTACCCTCTCAAATAATTCCTAGGTGCAAGCTTGAATACAACAGCCCAGATGGCTTACCTCACGCCAGACAAACAAGTTCAATTGATAACATACTTCAAACAAGTGGCCACAAAATCCCAGCTGTCTGCAAGACAAATTCTGCAGGCTTTGGGGTTCATGGCATCCTGCATTCTAGTAATTCCATGTGCAAAACTGCATATGAGGAAGCTTCAATGGTACCTAAAAAGCTTATGGAGTCAACATTGTCACAGCCTGGAAACAATGATTCCTCTCATTCCTTGCCTGCAACAGGAGTTCTTTTGGTGAGCAGAGGCCTGTTACCAAAACAAGGGGCTGTCATTCATTCTACCCCCTGCTACCCAAACCCTGACTACAGACACATCAGACTATGCTTGGGGGGGCCCATCTGGTAGGGAGATGCATTCGGGGCGAATGGAGCCTAAATCAAATGCACCTACATATCAACCAGAAAGAAATGCTAGCTGTACAGAATGCTCTGACCGCCTTCAAGGACTTCCTTCATCCAGGACAACTACTGATAAAGACGGACAACACCACAGTTATGTGGTACATAAACAAGCAGGAGGGTACCCACTCCTACCCCCTTTGCAGACTAGCCATGGCCTTGTGAAACACAGCCTTGACTTACCAAATACATCTACAAGCTCAATTCCTGCCAGGAAAGCAAAATATTCTGTCAGACGACCTAAGCAGAAATCTCATGGACCCACACGAATGGAAACTGGATCCACAAATTTTCAGCATGTTGACACAAAAATGGGGAAGCCCAGACATAGATTTTTTGCCTCTCCCCAAAACTAGCAGTTAGACCAATTCTGCGCAAGAATTCATCACAAAAAAGCTTGGAAAGTGGATTCTCTATCCTTCAGCTGGAAAAACCTATCAGTCTATGCCTTTCCCCCTCTGCCTCTGCTCTCCAAGGTTTTACTAAAAGTCAGATAGGAAAAAAACAAAAATTATTCTGATTGCTCCAGACTGGCCTCGCCAACATTGGTACCAACTTCTAAGGAATATGTCGCACCTTCCTCCGTGGTACTTGCCTCAGACACCTCATCTATTGTCTCAGCAGAACTATCAAATTTTGCACACTCAGCTCCAAACTCTGAATCTTGCAGCTTGGCTAATCAACTAATTTCACCAATAACATCTCTCAGTAAACCTGTGTTGGATGTCATTTTGGAGGCTAGAAGGCCTAGCACTAGAAAATCTTATGCTGATAAATGGAAGAGATTCTGTGCCTGGAACCAAGCACAAGGGATAAACACAGCAATGCCCAATATTCCTCAGATTCTGCAATATTTAACTGAGATGCTTCACAAGGGCCTATCTATAAAAATCCTTGCCTCTGCCATCTCGGCTCAATACAACACAGGGCCTCCTTTCTTTTCTCATCCCCTGCTAAAGCAGTACCTCCTAGGGGCCAAACATTTGAGACCCCCCAAGGAAGGCACCAACTCCTGCTTGGGACCTCATTTTTGAGCTGGAAAAACTCACCCTACCTCCTTTTGAACCAGCTGCTACTGCAGACATTAAATTTCTTTCTTGGAAGACAGCCTTTCTTTTAGCAGTCACTTCAGCTAGAAGGATTTCAGAACTACAGGCTCTCATGGCAGTGGAGCCTTTCATTGTCTTTTATCCGGACAGGGTCGCCCTCAGGACCAATCCTTCTTTTATGCTTAAGGTGGTATCCAGTGTGGCTCTTAACCAGACCATTCATCTGCCAACCTTCTTCCCACGTCCGCAGAACAAGGGAGAGCGGATTCTGCATTCGTTGGATGTACACAGACAACTAAGATTCTACTTAAACAGGACAAAATCTCTAAGAAAGTCTGAGCAACTACTGGTGGCATTTGCTGCAGGGGCAGAGCGGAAGGCTATCTCAAAGTAGACTATTTCAAAATGGATAAGCCATTGTATTCGTTTCTGCTACATGCATCATGATAAACCTGTCCCCAAGGGGATCAGATCCCATTCCACCAGGGCTGCATCTACTTCGGCAGCTTTTGTCAGAGGGGTTCCTACCAGAGACATTCTAGAAGCTGCTACTTGGAGCTCAGTTCATACGTTCACAAAACATTACCATTTACCTTTCTTCTCTAAATCCAGGGCAGGCTTTGCCATTGCTATTATGCAGGGCCTTATAGCTGCTTCTAATGCTGTATAATTCCATCCTTCCAGCCATAGCTTTGGGATTCTACCCAAATGTAATGACTGCAACAGTGAAACACAAAGAACATAGTACAGTTGTATACACTTACCATAAATGTAGATGTTCAAGTGTATTCACTGTTGCAGTCCGGGTTACCCTCCCACCAGCCCCCTTTCTTCTCTATTATTATACCTCTTCTTTGGTTCACTATGCTCAAAAGCCTTTTTGGTGTATTTGCTGTTAATTGGAGGTAAATTTTTTGTGTTCTAAATTACATGCATAAATATATATATATATATATATATATATATATATATATTTTTTTTTTTTTTTTTTTTTTTGCTCCCCATTTGGGGGGCACCTGACATCTGGGGAAAGAAAAACTGATTAAAATGGTGTTGGTTGCATGTTTTATACCCCTGACGACCTGACGTCATGGAAGAGGAGACAGCAATCGACGCAGGACCCAAGACTTTGTTATTCAGGCCGACAGAGGACAACCTGCCAGCAGATTACCCAAATGTAATGACTGCAACAGTGAATAAACTCGAACATCTACATTTATGGTAAGTGTACACAACTGTACTTTCCTCATATCAGAAATGTGTTTATAAACCCTATCCCTTAGTTGTTGGATAGTCTTGCCTACATAGAAGCAAGGGCAAGAATTACAAGTGGCCAAGTATATAAGATGTGTAGTAGTGCAATCTGTATAGAACCTAGGTTTAAACTCAAATGTTAACGTAGGATGATTAAAGACTTGAACTTTGGTTACAACCTTACAAACACTACAGTGCTTAGAGGGATATGTCCGTAACCGTTGATCTCCATGTGCCCCTTTCTTTCTCTCACTACATAGCAACTGTTTAAGATTGTTGCTATTATGATAAGTAAAGCTGGGTACATTGCCGACAAAATTGGCAGTTGCAGCATCCAGGGTTAATAGGTGCCAATTTTTCAACAGAATGTCCTTAACAACATTATTGTCACTATTAAATCTGGTCACAAAAGAAGTCATGTGCCTTCTCCTTCCCTTATTCCTGTCACGTCTAAGTTTAGTCATTGTACTGACCACATTCGTTGTTGTGTCCACACCTACTCCCATTTGATTACAACTGGGGTGATTCAAAGTGGTCATTTGCTGGCTACCCATAACAATCCCACACACATCTCTGACCATTATTTTGTCATAACCTCTCTCTGTGAACATCTTTTCCAGGGTATTGTGTTCAAGCCTCATATCCTCCTCTTTGTTGCATATCCTAGATACCCTTAGAAACTGACTTTTAACTATGCTAGGAAAGACATGCCTGGGATGCATGCAGTCTCTACTGAAGAGACCATTGTGCCAACAAGGTTTCCTATATAGAGTCGTAGAGAGTCCACCTTGGTTATCTCTAGAGATGGAAACATCTAAAAAGTCAACTTGACTAAAGGAATGTGTGGCAGTAAAACAAAAAAAACTTGTAGTAGATTCCAAATATTCAATATAGTGAAGAAGAAAAGGAACAAACCCCTCCCAAATAATAAAAGCATCATCTACAAATCGCCTGTATAATCTAACACCTTTGCTTAAAGGACTCTCATATAAATTATTACAATCCCAGAAGTGCATGACCAAATTTGCGTACGAATTTGCACATGGGGTGCCCATAGCGACACCCCATTTCTGTAGAAATAGTCATTCCTCAAACATGAACATATTGTTACTTAAAAATGAACTCCAAAAGTGTACAAACTAGATTTCTATCATATTGTGGACAATGCTCCCTGCACAACAGGGTTTGCACCTTCCCAGCTTCCCAGGAAAAAAGTCCACTGTTCCCCTTTACCATTGTTAAGCTCTGCTCTGTTTTCATACACAGGTCAAGGAAGTTCACTGCCCCACAAATCGTTATCACTCTGTTTCCCTCATCTGATTATCAGGAGGAGCTATGAACTGTCTACTTTAGATTAACCACCTCTTGTACTATATCTTTTTGCAAAAGAGAGGAAACAGATGTATGTTTTTCCGTGTCCCCTTTTACATAGTGCCTCTTGGTCTTTGTGCTTCTGTTTTGCATGATGAGGAAAGTTGGCAGTCGCACAACACGTGGGGCATTGAAAAAATCCAAAAAAAACTTTTTCCCTATCCTGGAAAGAAAACACTTCAAAAATAAACAGATATTTCACCTAAAACTTTAGTCTTTTTGATAGTACGGCTGCTGTGCTAGTTTGAATGGACTTCTTTTCTGCACAGTTCAGCTCACAGTAGAATATTAACTGCCCACACATCATTTGCTTTCCTGGATGCCACAACTGTAAGAGAAACCTTTCCTTTAATCAGTATCTGGTAATCTCACAGTAAACTCTGGAGATTTTTTATGGCTTGTAGGAGGGCCAGGCACATAAACTTTATATGCTGTCTATATCTTAACTGTGGTTTAGGCATCCCAGTTCATCTCAATAATAACAACTTGATAAATCCATATGGTTGTTAGCTTCCAAACATTTGTTCAGGCAATCGGATCAGCCTAATATTTTTCCTGGGAGTCATATCCTCCCAAGTCAACTATCCTTGCCTCCAGTAGCTTGACTTGGTCATCTGCAACATGTATCTATGCTAGTATAATGTAAAACTTAGTGTATCAAAATGCGTTGTCAGTGTCTTTTCTGTATCCCTTAATGTTTCCTGAGAGATTTGGGCATGGCCATTTAAATTATCTTTAGTTCTGTCCTGGTTCTCGACTATTTGCTAAAGAAAATACTTTCCAGCTACCACAGATTCACTTGCCCAACAAACATGATTTTCCCCTTCTGCCAGTCTAATTTCTGCATACCAATTGGCTGTCCAGGAAAACCATAACCTAGTAGAGAATTTTAGCTTTTTTGCTTGCTACCAGAATCTGTGGATCTTATCTGAAAAAAATGGACAGACTAGCTATTTTGAGGAATTCCAGGATGGCTGCACTCTGATCAGCCACTTAATTTCAGTTCTCCCAGAGTGAAAACAGAAACGAGAAATAAGAGCAAATGATATTGTCAACTTTCGGTACAGTTCAACCACTGGCTAGTAAGTACATTGCCTGGTTTCCAGAAAATTAGCCATAAAAAGTGAAGAGAAAACACTGGCTGGGAAGAATCTTGTAGCTGTACAAGAGAGGGCTTCCAGTAATTTAAAAGAAAAAAATAAATCAAATATTCTCAGAGGTGACCTTATACTGAAAGAGTATATTGACTTGAACGGTAATAGGCTGGACAAAATTGAAGTTTTAATTAACTATTCAGATGAGCTGGTAAAACTGCAAAAGTCAGGGGTCCCTCAGTATTCAAGGTGGTTGAAAGGGCTTTATCACTTTAAATGGAGAACCATTATTTCACGATGTTCACTGTTGGGTTCTCCCCTGCCGGCAGGCAGTCCTCGGTCGGCCAGAATCCCAAAGTCTGGGTCCGGCGTCGGCTGTTCAGCCATGCTCCCTGACGTCAGAGCATCAGGAGTACAAAGCTGACAGCCGACGCCATGTTCTCCAGTTTTTCTTGCCCCAGATGTCAGGAGTTCCAAAATGAGTAAGATTCCATACCCTTTGCAAATACACCTCAGAAGAAGGGTGAAAAAAAGGGACCACACAAAAGAAAAAATAAGAGGGGACAGGAGGGAGGGAAACCCAGACTGCGACAGTGAAGACAATCGAACATCTACATTTATGGTAAGTGTACACAACTGTACTATGTTCATCATGTTTCACTGTTGCAGTCATGACTGTAGGGTTGAATTTCAAAGCAGAATAAAAGGGAGGTGGTCATAAAGTAGAGGGGGCGGCTAAAAGGCCCTGCAAGACTGCAGAAGAAAAGCCTGCCCTAGACAGAGTAAAGAGGTAGATTGTAGTGCTTAGAAAAAGTATGCACTGAACTCCAAGTTGCAGCTTCCAAAATGTCCTTGGTAGGAACTCCTCTGAGGAAGGCAGCTGAAGTGGCAGCAGCTCTGGTAGAGTGAGTCCTTATAGTCCCTGGGATTTGCTTTCCATGGTGTGAATAGCAAAATCTGATTCCATGAGCAATCCATTTGGAAATGGTCTGTTTTGAAATAGCTTTACCTTGGGAACTTGAAGCATAAGAAACAAACAATTGCTCTGGTTTCCTGATGTCCTTGGTTCTGTCCAGGTAAAAACGTAGTTGTATGTGTACATCCAAGGAATGCAAGATCCTTTCCCCCTTATTTTGAGGAGTGGGGAAAAAAGTTGGCAAGTGAATAGTTTGATTTAAAGCCACTTTGGAAACCACCTTAGGCATGAAAGTAGGATTAGTCCTTAAAGACATCCTGTCTTGATGAAAAATAATATAAGGTTCCACAGCCATGAGAGCTTGCAACTCCGAAACTCTCCTGGCAGAGGTCAGAGCTAACAGGATAGCTGTCTTCCAAGATAAAAACTTGATGTCAGATGTGGCAGCAGGCTCAAAGGGAGGTAAGGTGAGTTTTTCCAAAACATAGTTGAGATCCCAAGCAGGAATGGGAGGAGATCTAGGGGGCCTTAAGTTCTTAGCTCCTCTGAAAAACTGTCTCATGAGCTGGTGGGAAAAGATTGGAGGGTCTGTATTATCATGAGCAGAAATAGCAGAGGCATATATCTTTATGGAAGAGAAAGAGAGACCCTTATGTGAGAGGTCTGTCAGGTAACGTAAAATCAGAGGAATGGTAGGAATAAGAGGATCAGAATCCTGAGCCTGCATCCAGGAACAAAATCTTTTCCATTTTCCTGCATAAGATTTTCTAGTGCTAGGATGTCTGGCTTCTAAAATGACATCCATAACCTACTTGGGTAGGAGAGAATGAATCAAAGACCCTGGATTAACCAGGCCGCCAGGCTGAGAGTTTTGACATGGGAGTGCAGAACCTGACCCTGGTGTTGGGACAGAAGGTTCGGAATCTGTGGTAAAACCCAAGGGGGCTCCAGGCAAAGGTTTTTCAGTGTTGGGTACCAAAACTGTCGAGGCCAATTTGGGGCCAGCAAGATTATCATCTTGGGCTTGTCCTGTTTGATCTTTAATAATACCTGTGGAAGAAGAGGAAGAGGCGGAAAGGCATACCCCGAGAGGTTTCTCCAACTGAATGATAGTGCATCCACTTTCCAAGCTAGTTCGTGGAATGTCCTGGTGCAAAAAATCTGTAGTTGATTGAGGTGGGGTGCAAAGAGGTCTATGTGAGGACATCCCCAGACTGCTTTAATCATCTTGAATATTTCGGTGTCCAGCATCCATTCGTGTGGGTCCGATAGGTTTCTGCTCAGACTGTCTGCCAGGAAGTTTTGCTTCCCTGGTAGAAACTGAGCTTGAAGGTCCAGATTGCAAACTAGAGCTGTGTTCCAAAGATTCATGGCTAGTCTGCAAAGGGGATAGGAATGAGATCCCCCTTGCTTGTTTATGTACCACATAACTGTGGTGTTGTCTGTCCGTATCAGTAGTTGTCCTGGTTGTAGAAGATTCCTGAAGGCCAATAGAGCTTTCTGAACGGCTAACATTTCCTTTAAATTGATATGCAGGTGCTTCTGATCCTTTGTCCAAAGGCCCTGCAGACAGTTGCCCTGAAAATGGGCTCCCCATGCATAATCTGAGGCGTCCGTGGTTAGTATCTGAGTGGCAGGAGGCAGACAGAAGGGTTTTCCTTTGTTCAGAGTACGTGCCTTGGATCACCAAAGGAATTCCTTTTGAATACAAGGCAGGACGGAGATCTGTATGTCTAAACTGTGGCAATGCTGAGACCATACACTTTTTTAGGTACCACTGTATTTTCCTCATATGTAGTCTTGCATATGGTAGCCATGTAACCCAAAGCCTGCAGGAATCTCCTTGCAGATAGCTGAGTTAATGTTAGCAGCGCCCAGAAAAATTATCTGTTGTGAGGGTGTCAAATTTGACTTTTTTATGTTTACAGTGAATCCCAGGAACTTGAGAAGATTCTGAACAAGCTCTAGATGCTGGAGTAAGACATCCTTACTGTCTGCCTGAATAAGACAGTCATCCAGATAAGGGTAAATTTGAATTCCCTTGAGTCTGCAATAAGCTACTACTGGAGCCAGGCATTTGGTGAAGACCGTGGGCGCAGTAGACAATCCAAACGGCAGCGCAGAGAATTGATAGTGCCTTGATCCGGCCTTGAACCTGAGGTATTTTCTGCATTCCTGCCTGATGGGAATGTGTAAATATGCCTCCTTTAAATCCAAAGTTACCATCCATGCATTTTTGGTCAGCATTGGAAGTAGCTGCTGTAGAGTAAGCATCTTGAATTTTGGTATCTCGAGAAAAGTGTTCAAGACTGACAGATCCAGAATGGGTCTCCATGAATTTTGCTTCCTGGGGACTAGAAAGAGCCTTGAGTAAAAACCTTGTCCCATCTCTGAAAGTGGAACTAGTTCTATGGCTTTCATAGCCAAGAGAGCTTCCACCTGGTTTAAGGCCTCTAACCATTGATGTTTTGGAAGATCTGGCCATCTGCTTGGTCTTGGTAGGGTATGAAAATGGAATTTGTAACCTCTTGAAACCACATCCAGAACCCACTTGTCTTGGGTTATGTGAGTCCAATTTAGGTGAAAAAGAGAAAGTTTTCCACCGAGAGGGGCTTCCAGGCAAGACGTTCCTGCAGCCCAACAGAGGGAGTCATTGAGTCTGTTTTCTATGAGCTTGCGACCTGTCCTCTCCTCCCCTAGGGGTGGAAGCAGAGGCTTGTGTTTGAGGCCTACCTTGGGAGCATCTGTATCTACCCCACTGAGGCCTGTCTGAATTGGGAAAGGACCAATTTTTTGTAGGCCAATTCCTACTAAATCTGGGTGGCTGTACTTCTAAGAAATCCTTAACTGTTTGCATGGATTTTGCCTTGTTCTCCATCTTCTTTATCACCTCTTCAGCTTTAGATCCAAACAAAACATTATGCTGAACAGGAGCATCCAATAATTTAGCTTTTACTTGATCTGGCAAATTTTGTTCCTTTAACCATACATGCCTTCTAATGACTGTGCCAGAGGCAGCAGCCCTACAAGACGTCTCCAAGGCATCAAATCCACAGTGTAAACCATGCTTCCCAACTTGTTCAGTGGCATGCATTAAGTCATGTAATTTCTTATCATCTGCACAGGCGGAAATGGAAGTAAGCTTTTGTTTTAAAACAGGAGAAATTGCTGGTATTTCAGCATATGAAACTGACAGTTTAAAGCCCTAATAGATAAAGTAGCAGAAGTGTACACTTTTTTGCCCCATCTTTCTAAAGATCTGGAATCCTTCTCAGTGGGAATGGGGTTTTTAGCAGAAGCGGCCTTAACCCCCTTAGGACCCTGAGAAATGGTTTCAGGGTCAGCAGTAGGATTCTTGTATAAAAACTGGTGGGAATCAGGAACCCTATAATATCTGTCTGGCTTAACAGGAGCTGGAGGAAAAGAGTCAGGAGCTAAATTAGCCTCTGAAAAAGCATCATCCACAATATCCAAAATAGGAGGAATAGCCAGGGGTCTATGTTGGGGGAAGAAGAAGAAAATCCCTTAGTCTTTTCTTAGATTCTGAGTACTCCTGTCCTTCCCGGTGAAAATGTTCCCTCATTTCATGCAAAGTTTACCCAAAAGAGAAATCCTCAGGGGGAGAAGCTGAAGGAATGGATTCCTCAGCATCAGAATCCTCATAAGGAGGGAAAGAATATTCCTGGTCAGAAGAAGAAACTGAAGAAACAGAAGCCTGATCAGAGGAGTCATAATAAACTTCCTGCCTTGGCCTTTTATCTGGAGGGGGATGTGAACCCCTAATCATAGTAAGTAAGTCCTCCGCCATCTTAAGTAACTGTTTCTGAGACTTGGGTGCCGGATCAGAAGAGGCCTGGGCTGCAGTCTTTGATTTGGAAGGAGTCTTTGCCTTTGTCTTTGGCTTTGCCTTTATTAGAAGCTGAGTAGGCCTGAAAACCCCTTCGGAAGCCGGTACCTGCACAGCGGCTCCGGACCCATCCGAAGGAGCATTGTCCGAAGGTCCTGCAACAGAAATATTCAAAGGCCTAGTTGGCTCCTCGTGGGAGTCCGTTTCGGCCATCAGTTCCGAAATGGCCGACAACAGGGGCTGCAAAAGCGCCTCACTGACGACGGCCGAACCTGAAGCTGGCTCTGCTTGTACAACATCGTCTGATTTGGACCTCGGAGGCCTGTCTTTATCCTTGCGTCGTTTGTGAACTCCGGTAGCTGGAACCATATCCGACGACATTTTATAATTAAAACGCCTACCGAAGTAATGAAATGCAAAATCATACCTTCGTTTAATCGTACGTTGATTGAATCTAGCACAAAACTGACAACTAGGTACGTTGTGGTCAGGGCCTAAGCAAGGAATACAGTAAGAATGAAAATCCTTATGAGGTATTTGCTTCCCACATGAAATACAATTATTAACTTTTTCTGACATCGGACTGGAGCAAGAAAAAAGTTTCCCCAACGGGGTACTTAGCTTTGAGTAGGAGAAGAAAGTCTTCGGACTGAAGTACGTTTATAAAAAAATTGTCAGGAGTCAGCCAACCGGCACTGGCGAACTGCTATCACTGCACGGCAAGAAAGACTGGAGAACATGGCATCGGCTGTCAACTTTGTACTCCTGACGCTCTGACGTCAGGGAGCATGGCTGAACAGCCGACGCCGGACCCAGACTTTGAGATTCTGGCCGACCGAGGACTGCCTGCCGGCATGGGAGAACCCAACAGTCATGACTGCAACAGTGAAGACACTCGAACATCTACATTTATGGTAAGTGTACACAACTGTACTTTTCGGATCCTGTCCCCTAATCCTCATTGGCTCTGAGCTCTGAGTCCATCAGACTTACTCCACAAGGACAGCCAGTTCCAGTTAGTCTCTAGACAGTTCCACTAGAGGAACTTCCCCGTCTTCCGATACCTTTCCTAAACATCCCACAGAGGAGGTCCCTCGGAACAGGATGTGTAAGAGGAGTCACAATGACTCCCAATGGAGTCCCCAGATCACCACCTGATGACATCTCCTTTGGAAATATTCTAGAAATCCTTAAGCAGAAAGGGGGCTGATCATCCCAAACTCCTTCACGTGAAGAATTGCTGTTCCTGGAGGCTTTTGGCTGCTGTACCATCTATGTCTCTGGGTACCCCCCCCCCGAGGGATGAACTTATTGACCTGGTTTCCTGCCAGGCATAGAAGGAGCCGGACAGTATCAAGCCCATACTGAATGCCTGGACAAATTTCTGACCCCTCCTTCAGACCATCCTCACTGGAGCAAAGCTGTCCCTACTGATGCTATGGTTGTGGCGGCAGCCACTAAAAAAGAGCTAGCCAACCAGAGCTATTCTGTCCATCTGCCAAACAAGGAGTCCAGAATATTGGACAGATTTGGAAAGCGAGTGTTCACCTCACATACCTTCACTCTGAGGTCACTTAATTATTTGGCACATTTTATGAGGCTGCAGAGAGATTTGACTAAAGAACTATCAAATTCTCTCTTTGAGTCTATGTCTGAGGATTTCAAGAGGACTTCCTCTTTGCTGGCCATTCTTTTGTCTGTTTAAAACACGTCACTGAGGTTACTATCTCACATAGCTGAGGTTATCTCACTAGCTGGTGGTTCAGGCATTGCCATAAGGCAACACTCGTAGATAAGGCTGTGTGACTTTGCGGAGCCTTTCAAGATGCCTTTTATAAATTTCCCATTTGATGACAGTTCCTTATTTGGGCAATCAGTTAAAGATATGCTTACTCACAGTGAAAAGGATGAAAAAACTCTACCTGCTGTAGGAATCAAGTTTTCTACCCCTCAGAAGAACTTCTCTAGAAACCAAACAAGTAGAAAGAAGATGTGGTTCCATAAATCTCAGGGGCCTTTCCTGGATTCATACTGGGATAATTCCTCCAGAGGCAGAGGAGGAAATTTTAATGGTAGACGTTGTCCTAGAGACAAAGGAGGCCCGCAGAACCAGGGTTTTTGAGATTCCTTTTCAGACAGGCCCTATCAGCACACCTGAAGTGCTGCCCTACTGTCCAACTCTGGAGGCAGTCAGGAGTCAGTTTTCTTTGTACCTAGATGCCTGGTCAGATATCCCAAAAGATTTATGGGTGTTACAAATAATATCCACAGGCTACTACATACCCTTTTCCCTTCTTCTTCCTTGTCGGGGGAAGAAACTTCCTGATGTTACACCCAGTCAAAGGAAGGAAGCAGTGCAAGAAATACAAAATGTGTTAGGAAAAAGAGTGCTCCAGATGATCCCACCCAACCATACAGGATTCAGAACTTACTCATGCTTCTTTTTAGTGCCAACAAAAAAAAGGGACTTCAGACCCATTTTTGATCTAAGTGGTTTGAACCAGTTTGTAAAGAAGGCAAAGTTCCGAATGGTCATTACCCTTTCTGCACAATGACAACTGGATGTGCTCAATAGACCTTCAGGACGCGTACTATCACATAAAAAATAGACAGACGATCCAGAAGACATCTTAGCTTTCAGTTGGGAGCCAATCATTACCAATTCAGAGCGCTGCCCTTTAGACACATCACAGCCCCCAGGGTGTTTACCAAATGCATGGCAGTAGTGGCAGCTCACTTGAGACTCAAAGGATTCCATGTGTTTCCATATCTAGACGATTGGCTTCTCACCGCCTCTTCTAAACATAAACTTTTACAAGCCCCGGGACTATTTGCTCCAGATTTACAACACCTTGGGCATTCAATCAGTCTTGCCACATCACAGCTTGCCCCAGTGCAGAGGCTGGAATTCATTGGAACACTTCTGAACACTACGACTTAGCTGGCATCTTTACCCTTCCACAGCATTGCTTTTGTAAGATATCAAGTGCAGGATATTCTTTCTCATCCTTCAACCCCAGTAAGACTAATGCTTCGAACACAGGATCCATGTCGGCTGCCATAGTACTGCTAACTTTAGCATGCTTCTTTATGTGAATTCTCCAATGAACCTTAACTGTACAATGGTCCATTCTACATCAACCCCTGTCCTTTCAAATAAAACTAACCCCGACTTGCAAATGGCACATTTGTTATTGGATTCAGTCGATAACCTCTTTCTGGACAGACCTTTTGTTCTTTCGAATCCAGTTGCCACAGTGACCATATACGCTTTCCAACTGGGGTGGGAGGCATTTCTTGGGAAAAACGGGTCAAGGTATGCAGTCCCCCCCAAGAGACCAAATTGCATGTCAGTTGTCCTAGAGATGACAGCAGTCCTTTTAGCACTGGGCAGGCATTTCAAGAGTCTCATTGCAGTTCAAACAGACAATATGTCACTAGTTTGGTATATCAACAAACATGGAGGAACCTGGTCTTATCCCCTGTGCAGAGAGGCCATGAGAGTTTGGGGATAGGTGAGCTCTTCAGACTGCTTTCTAATTGCAATGCACATCCTATTGAAAACCAACATGCTGGCAGACAAACAAAGCAAATCTATTCTAATGCCACACGAGTGGTCTCTCAACCAGTCAGTAATGAATATGATATTTAGGCGTTGGCTCCAACCTTCCTGTGACCTATTTGCCTCCCCAGTCAATGACAAGTGCAGCAAGTACTTCGCCCTGATCCCTCATCAATGGGAGTCACTGAGAGATGCTTTGCTTCACGTTTGGCTCTCAGGTCTCCTTTATGCTTATCCTCCCCTTCCACTGATTCCAAAATTCATACAGAAGGCAAGCAGGCTGAAGAGCTCAGTAATCCTCATTGGCCCTTTCTGGCCCTAGCAAGTTTGGTTCCCCTTCCTAAGGTCTCTTCTTTGTTATCCTTCATGGATACTGGAGCCTCGTCAGGCTCTCCTGTCTCTCCCATTGGGGATTCAACATCCCAACCTTCTAGCCCTCAAGCTAACTGCATGGTTACTGCACTTCCAGGCTCTCTTCCCCAGTTCACGATATTATTTTGGCTTTACAAAAAACTTCCACCAAGTAAGTGTGTAGGAGCAAATGGAAAAGATTTTCTGTTTGGACTTCTGACCAAAACATCCACCCCTTTTTGGCCCCAACGTCTGCAGTTCTTGTTATTATAACCCTTTTTAATGAAGGGGCCAGTTTTTCTATAACTAAACTTCAGTTGGCAGCATTCCATTCAGGAAATAAATCTTTCTAACCTGGCTTTTTCTAGATTGTGTAAAGTTTTATGAAGGACATCTTCCTTCTCAGACCTCCGGTAAAGGATCCTTCACCATCTTAGGATCTTACTGTGTTTTTTCAGGGTTTAACTCAGAAATCTTTTAAACCATCAGACAAATGTGATCTAAAATTTCTGTTATGAAAAAACGTCTTCCTGGTAGCTATAACTTCAGTGAAAAGATTTTCTGAACTCCAGGCTCTGCCATTGAAACCCCCTTATATTATCTTTCATAAAGACAAGGTTTGCCTACATACATCACCCTTGCTTTGTGCTTAAGTGACTTCTAAAATAACATCAACCAGTCCATTAACTTATCAGTCTTTTTTCCAAAATTTCCCAGTAAGGGAAAGTACATGCTACATCTCCTTGATGTACACAGACAACTACATTTTATCTTAACAGGACAAAGCAGTCAGATCAGCTTTTTGTATCCTTTACCTCAAATCACCTGGGTCAGTCAGTTTCTAAACTCACACTAGCTACATGGATTACAGCCTGCATTTCATTGATTTAGTCTCAGAAAGGCGTAGTCTTACCAAGACCTCCCCAGGTTCATTCAATTCAATTCTTGGCTATTTCATCAGCCTTTTGGTCAAGGACCTCTACTGATGACATTTGTGCAGCATCTACGTGTTCCAAAGCTCATACCTTAAATTGGGCATCATATCTAGAAATAGAGCCATCTTTGGTTTGGCAGTGATCTGGAATGTCCTTCCATGAGGACCACACACGTTTTACTTAGTTGGGACTCTTTCCCATTAGTGAGGAATAATGAAAAGGACAACATCAAATTTATAAGTTATGTACTCACCATAACCAGGCATCTGTGTTGTCCATTTTTATTCCTCCTCAGCTTCCCTCACATGCATCCACCATTACTTGTTTTCTTCTTGAAGAACCTGTTGGACCATGTTTGGAACTTACTGTTCCAGGTTTGAGCCCTATCTTTATTTCTGCCTATCTTTTCTCTTTTAGATCAGGTAGAGATTAGGCAGCAAACTTGATCTGAGGCAGTAGGGATGGAATAGACGATTATGGGTAGAGGGAGGAGCTTGAGAGATGGATCGGAAGTCTAGTGTATGCAGCCAAGTCAGATCCGAGGATCAGATCTGAACCCATTTAATGAAGGGAATGAAAATGGACAATACAGATGCCTATTTATGGTGTGTACATAACTTATATATTTTTTTGCATCTGTAAGAGATTTGCTTGTTTCTTTTTCATTAGCAGATGTTTCTAGTGGGAATCAAGACCGCAGCTGAAAGCCATTGTACATTATTTTCTGTGTGAAACTGACAAGATTCCTTTGTACATCTGCAGAGTTGCTAGCTGTTTTTTTTTTCTTTCATTGTTGACTGCTTTTACATGAAGATGAGCTATCTTCAGGGGCAAGTAATTCACCTTGAGAGTTTTGAAAATTTTTTGCTGAGGGGTATGAAAAATGTAAAGGTACAATTGCAAGCATTTTAGTGCAAAATAAAGTGTGAAATTATGGGATGTGAATAAGGGGTAGCAGCCACCCTAGTAGCTTTAATTCTTTAATGCATTTAATAGAACAGTGTATAATTCTGTTTTATTCTAAGACAGACGGTGCACCTTTTCTTAGGTCTAAAATTTGTGTTTTCTGAAAGCAGACAAGCTGTTTTCAAATCTGAGAGGGGAATCAAGATAAGAAAAGAACAGACAACAATCACTAACTGGGAACACAGGCTGTAACATGCACTTTAGCATGGGTAACCTCAGTTTTAAGTTAGTTAATGCCTGTTGGTGCATTTGTTGATTTGAGACAATTGTTCCAATCTGAAGGGTTCAACTTAATTTTCTTAAGAGGTACATAGGTTCATCATATTGATCACTGCTGCAGTAGCCTTAGCTATATGGTTTAGATCCTGCCAAGGATATAGCAGCCGGATATTTTTCCAGAGCTTCATGTCACATTCCATGCACCTAAACTCTCTGACTGCTTGAACTGAGCTGAATAAAAAACAAGTTTGGGCATCAAGCCCTTCAGAGCTTCACTTCTGCCAAAGAGTACACTCCTCCGAGTCTTTCTAAAAGCAACAGCAGATTGTGCCGTTGCTTTGCTGGGCAGATAAGTTCTCTTTGGGGAGAAAACTTTCCATTCAGTAATTTGTGTATTATTAATTTGTTCGGGAAAATTATTTTAAAGCTAAGTGTTTCTTTTAACAGACTGTCATGAGACTGTACTGGACTTTTAAACAAGAGCACTCTTTTTTTACTGTCAGTTTTAAAAGGTGTTTAAACTAGAAACCATTTTTTTCTATGGAGATATTGTGTTTATTTTACTTTATGAAGCTGTCAGAGTGTTTAAAAGTGCCCATTACTGTGTTTTTTCTCCGAAAAAAAATTAATTTTGAAGACTTTCAATTTTTACTTCTAGCTGCTTGTTTTCTTTGGGAAATAGGAAACATTGTTGGCTTGACCATGGAACTAACTGTTGGTCTCATGGTCAGTCCACCTTCCAGTCAAAAACAAAAAAGGTAAGCAAACAGCCTTTGCCATAACAACAGGAAAATAGTTTGCCTCAGCTGAAGATGGACTACTTTGCCGTGGCCATTTCTTGTACCTCAAACCACTCATCTTTTTACCCTGGATCCCTCTGATGTAGCACCCACAGCCATTATATACTGAGAGTTAGCCATGTCCTCTGCAGCTGTTGGGGTCTCCTCAGTTGGCAAAGGAGAGAAACTGTTCTCAGTCCTGGGAGAGGGAATAAGGAAAGCTTCCCTGTTTTGGCAGAATGTTGTGGTCATCCTTGGAGAAGCTGCTGCTGCCATTTATAACACTGCTGGGCCCATCATCTTCTGTCAGAAAGAAAAGAAAGCTAAACATATATCTTCTCCTCCTCAAATTTCCTAAAACAACAGTGGTTTACTCAGTCTGGCTGCTTAGGGTTTTATTCAGAATTTTGATTTTTTTGTATCAGTTTGTGGTAAAAGAAAGCGGGATACCTCTTTTCCTGAACAGATTCAAGATTCTGAATCAGGACAGGAGGACAAAGAGACAGATACAGGTTTTCCTCTCAGATTTCTGATTCAGAATTAGAGAACATAATTTCTAATTCTCCCTTTGGGTTCTTCTCTCTCGACATTATTTCCAGAATGTGACTGTTTTCAGTGGGAATAGACTTGGGTTTCTGTCTCTCAGAAAATTTTATGAACTGTTTCAGAAGCAATTCTTGAATCTTCACCAATTCCTCCAGTTCTGTCGGCTTTGGAGGATGTGTGTGTGTGTGTGTGTGTGTGTGTGTGTGTGTGTGTGTGTGTGTGTGTGTGTGTGTGTGTGTGTGTGTGTGTGTGTGTGTCTCCGCCTGCACTTTCCTGATAGCCAGCCTGATGCCCCTAAAAAGGTATTTAGAATGTATAAAGTTCCTCTGTTTTGTTAAATTTTTATACATTATTCCCAAACTTGACCCAGCAGTTGTAGCTTTAGGTAATTCTGCTGCATCGGAACAGTTTGTTAATTCTTATCCTACTCTTTCTAATAAGGATGGGAAGATCATTGATGGGTTAGGAAATAGTGCATGTTTCTGCAACTTTGATTTTCAGAATTTTGAATTGAGTCTTGTACGTTAAGGTTTATTCTGACTTATTGTGAAAGTATGAGGAATATTTTATCTGCAGATGTTAAGTTGTCCATCTCGCCTTCATTCTTGCTGGATGGGTTCGGAGCCGACCTCGGCTCCGACTCGGCCACTGTAAAAGCTTGAGAGTTGGTTCCACCGGCTCGAGGCTCCCCTTATATCCCACAATGCTAGGCGGTATTACCTCAGATCTCGTTTGCCGCTACAGCGATCAAGGTGTTTGGTTTCTACCGGCTTCAGGTCAGTTATTATAGATTAATCTATAGTGAATTTAAACCCCCTTAATTTAGTCCTTTATAGTTATTTCCCTTAACTTAGTGGATTTTGACCCTTTTCTTCCTGTTTATCCACCCTTTTTTCCACAAGAACTTATAAGTTCTTCCCTCAGGCCTTCGGGCCCTTCCATCCCCTTAGTGGAGTGTATGTGTTTTTTGTTAGGGATCTAAAAAAGATCTAATCTCCCTTTTTTTTAGTTAACCTTGTGACAAGTGTAATCGGTGTGTTTGAGTGTGTGTGTGGTTACACTTTCTTTGAAAATGTCTAAGGAGTCAAAGGTCTCAGGCTTCAAGAAGTGTGACTCGTGCTGTCAGAAAATGTCTCTGACAGACGGTCACACTTCTTGTGTATACTGCCTTGTACCTTTACACCTGCAGGACTCTTGTGCTGTATGCCATGGCTTCAGCCCTAGAGTCCTGCAGGAAAGAAAAAACAAACTTATTTTAAGAGGTTTGCTTAAGCCTGAGGGTTCCCTTACTGCTACTTCGGGCAAACCCTCTAAGGCTTCTAGGTCCTCGACTCCAGCTTCTGAGTCGAGGCCTAAGGCTTCGAAACCTACTGCTACATCGGCTCCGGCTGGAGCCGATGAGTCTCCGACTACAGCTTCTGTGGTCCCCTCGGCTCCGGCTGGAGCTGAGGTATTGGAAATTCCTGGGTCGGCTCCGATCAGACCATCGGAGCCGACATCTAGAAAGAGGTCTAGGTCACCGTCCCTTGGCTCCGTTCATTCGGCTCCAGCGTCTCCCTTGCTGTCTGAACGGAGCCATAGATCTCACTCCTCTAGATCATCAAGGCTTTCGGATCATGACCTTCAGAGGGTAGTGAGTCGACTTCTTAAGTCCGAGGCACTGGCCCAAATGCTTCAGAGCCCGACTCATCAGTCGATGCTTGACCCTATCCCTCAAAATGTTCCTCCTCCGACTCCTTTGAGCTCGGAGCCGGGGCGTTTCGGAACCGAGACTGTGGTAGCGTCGGAACCGATACAGTTGTCTTCGGTTCCGTCGTCGGCTCCGATTTCTTCCTTTGAAGAATCTCGGCGCCGGACTTCTGTCGTCGGCTCCGAGGGGGTGAGTGGCATCGGACCCTTGTCCAACCCCGCTCTCCCTCTCGGTGCTTCGGCCCTGGTGAGTTCGGCTCCGACATCGACCTCGGAGCCATCACTGTCGGTGCCGAGGGAGGCTCTCAGCTTTTCGGAGCGGGGACCTCTGGCTCTGCCTGACAGGGGTGCGTTCGAGGTCATGCGGAGTGTGTTGGAACCTGGTTCAACTCCACAGTCTGCTCCGTCCGCCCCTCCCTCTTCGGTGCCTCAGGTTATGTCTACTCACTCCCTCATCCCAGACCGCAGAGAGCCAGCTCCTCAAGATTCCCCTGTGGGGATCTCATCCTCTTCCGAGGCCTCTCCTGAATTGGCAGGGGAGCCCCCTAGGAAGAGAAAGTGTAAGAGGAAACACATAGACTCACCTGAGTCTGTCACCTCTGACACAGATTTAGAGGATTCGAGGGTTCCCCGTTCCCCTTCTGAAGTTGTGTCCTTTGCAGACATTCTAGAGATCCTGAAACAGAGGGGAAATTGGCCAGCCCTTAACCCTTCGGAGGATGAATCTGTGTATCTTGAGGCGTTTGGCTCGCCCTTCCACCTCCTGGGTGTCCCCCCCCTTTGACCCCCTCATGCAGGTGGTAGCAAAAAAGGCTTGGACGGCTCCTGACTCAGTGGACCCCACCCTCAGGAGACCTTCAAAGTGTATAACAGCACCAGTAGATAAGCAATTTCTGACCAAAGGGGTTTCTGTGGATGCTATGGTGGTAGCTGCTGCCACTAAGAAGGAACTAGCTGATCCTTCGGTGCCTGTCCATCCTCCTAACAAGGAATCTAGGTCTATGGACAGGTACGGGAAGCGGATGTTTTCGTCAGTGACCTTTGCTATGCGTTCGCTGAACTACCTATGCCATTTCACTCGTCTTCAAAGAGACTTGATCAAGGAAGCGAGTGAGATGTTGAAGGATCCTACAGCTGCGGGTTTTCAGGACAAGATGAACGCTCAGCTGGCTACCCTAAACTCTATAGCTAACTCCTCCATGCGCCTCCTTTCATATGCGGCTGATGGAGCGAGCAGAGCCGCAGGGACAGGTGTCACCTTACGCCGGCATGCCTGGATGCGGCTATGCAATTTTGCGGACCCCTTTAAAACGTCTTTCACTAATTCCCCGTTTGATGGATCATCTCTCTTTGGTCCTCAAGTGAAAGAAACCTTGACGAGGTGCGAGACGGATGGCAAAACTCTTTCTGCCGTCGGAGTCCGTTTTTCTACTCCTTCTAGGCCTTACCCCAAAGGCCAGAAAAGTGGGAAAATGTGGTTCCGCAAACGATCTCAAGGGACTTTACCTGACGCACAGAGTCGGTTCCCCTCCAGAGGCAGAGGGGGGAACAATAATGGTAGATGTCGCCCTAGAGGCAGGGGGGGTCCGCAGAACCAGGGCAGTCGAGAAACTTTTTCCGATAAGCCCTTCCAGCATCCCTGAGGTGTTGCCCGACTGTCCACCTTCGGAGGTAGTCGGGGGAAGATTGTCACTGTACCCAGAAGCCTGGCGATCCCTAACTCAAGACAAGTGGGTACAGTCCATCATTTCCGAAGGCTATTCCATTCCGTTCTTTCGTATTCCAAATCAATCAAAAAAATCCCTTCCAGATGTTCCACCCGCTCAAAGGGATCAAGCAGCGTTGGAAATTTCAAAGTTGCTTGCAAAAAGAGCCATTCAGCCAGTGCCAGCAGACCAGCAAGGGTCCGGAATCTACTCCAAATTCTTTTTGGTTCCAAAGAAAACAGGGGACTGGAGACCCATTTTGGATCTCAGTATCTTGAACAAGTCGGTCAAGAAAACAAGATTTCGGATGGTCACGCTACAATCCATCCTACCCCTATTGGGAAAGGAAAACTGGATGTGCTCTATAGACCTCCAGGATGCGTACTATCATATAAAAATGAACAGACGCTCCAGGAGATTCCTCCGCTTCCGGCTGGGAACAAGTCACTTTCAATTCAGAGCCCTGCCCTTTGGTCTCACCACTGCCACCCGGGTGTTTACCAAATGCATGGCAGTGGTGGCTTCTCACCTGAGACGTCAAGGATTCCAGGTGTTTCCATATTTGGACGACTGGCTCCTCACAGCTCCTACCAAGCATCTTCTTCTAATGGCCAGAGACTACACCTTTCGCATTTGTCAAAAGTTAGGCATTTCAATAAATTGCGAAAAGTCTGTTTTGTCGCCTTGTCGTGCTATTACCTTCATAGGCGCAAATCTAGACACAGTCAACATGTCTGCGAGACTAACAGACCAAAGAATAGCAGACATACGCAAACTGGTCTCCCTTCTCTTCCACAGCAACAGAGTCAAAGCCAGATTAGTTCTGAAAGTACTGGGGATTATGGCGACTGCTATCCCTCTACTTCTATTAGCCAGATTCCACATGAGAATCCTTCAATGGATGCTCTTCACACAATGGTCGTACCAGCAACTTCCGATGTCCCACACCATTATGATTACGCAAACATGCAAGAATCATCTTCTTTGGTGGATGTCTTCCCCTCAGCTCTTCCTGGGAAGACCCTTTGTTCCTTCCCCTCCGGTTGCTACTCTGACAACGGACGCCTCCCTGATCGGGTGGGGGGGCATTATCAGGGCAGAACAGTCCAGGGCATATGGCAACCAGACGAATGCCACTTGCACATAAATGTTCTAGAGATGAGAGCAGTGCTTTTAGCGTTGCAAGCCCTTCAAGACTCTCTTCCCTTGGGAACGATAGCAATCCAGACGGACAATATGTCTGTAGTGTGGTATATCAACAAACAAGGCAGAACCAGGTCCTATCCCCTATGTCGAGAAGCACTCAGACTGTGGCAATGGGCGATTTCTTCTCAGCGGTTTCTGATAGCAACGCACTTTCCCGGGAAGTCCAATCTAATCACGGACAAGTTCAGCAGAGCTATCCTCATGCCTCACGAGTGGTCTCTGAAAGATTCTATTGTGGAGAAAATTTTTCTCAAGTGGGGTCAGCCTTGCTGCGACCTTTTTTCTACTCCCCAAAACAGCAAGTGCAGAGATTATTTCACCCTATTTCCGTTACCAGGCCAGCCCAGCAGAGACGCTCTAGTCCAAGTTTGGCCCCGGGGACTTCTGTATGCATTTCCTCCCTTCCCACTAATCTCTCAAGTGATACAGAAAGCTATCGCTCAGAAGGCCTCATTGATCCTCATTGCTCCTTACTGGCCTCGACAGGTTTGGTTCCCCTTTCTACATCAATTTCTGTTGGAGCAACCTTGGCATCTGGACCTAGTTCCAGATCTTTTGATCCATCAGTCGGGTCAGTTACATCGCTCCCTCCCCTCTCTGAACCTCACTGCTTGGTTCCTCCAATTCCAACCTTAGCCAGGCTTCCTCAAATATCTCACTCTGTTCGAGATATTTTGATAGCTTCCCATAAATCTTCCACTCTGAAGATTTATCTTAGTAAGTGGAAACGTTTCTCCTATTGGGCTCAAGGAAGGGACATAGATCCTTTCACTGCTCCCATCCAGATAGTCCTTGATTTTCTAGCTGAACTCTTCCATGCAGGTTCATCTCCTTCTACTCTTAAAGTTCAATTGGCAGCTATTTCTAACTTTCATGTGGGCATCTCAGATTTTGCCATCATGTCTCACAAGCTTTGCAAAGCTTTTTTGAAGGGAGTTTTTCTTCTCAGACCTCCTATAAGAAATCCTCCTCCTTCTTGGGACCTTAAATTAGTTCTCACATCTTTGATTCTCCCCCCTTTCGAACCTGCAGCTTCCTGTTCATTGAAATTGCTATCCTGGAAGACTCTCTTTCTGGTAGCTATTACTTCAGCTAGAAGGGTCTCAGAACTTCATGCACTCAGCAGTCGACCTCCGTATCTATTGTTTCATAAAGACAGGGTGTCCTTACGAACCAATCCATCCTTTTTACTTAAAGTAGCCTCTGCATCTAACCTAAATCAAACCATTGACCTCCCTGTGTTTTTTCCTAACTTTTCTAACAGATCTGAACAAAAATTGCATTGGCTAGATGTTCATCGTCAGTTAAGGTATTATTTGGATAGAACCAAACAGATCAGGAAAACTGACCAGCTGTTTGTCTCTTATGCAGAAGGCAGAAAGGGACTTTCAGTTTCGAAGGTATCACTCTCCAGATGGCTTACATCTCTGATTTCCTTTGTTTATGAAATTAGACACCAAAAGCTGCCTAACAAACCTAAGGCACACTCCACCAGAGCTTTCGCTACTTCTATAGCCTTCCAAGACAGACTGCCTATTGACACCATTTGTGCAGCGGCTACTTGGGCTACTCCTCACACTTTCATTTCTCATTATAAGTTGGATTTAGCTTCTAGACATAGAGCTAACTTTGGTTCCACTGTTCTCAAGAGTCTGTTCCGATAGGCCACCCGGGACAAGGTGCTAGGGACGCGGTCCCATCCAGCAAGAATGAAGGCGAGATGGACAACTTAACATATAGAAGTTATGTTCTTACCATAACGTTCCATGTTAGTTGTCTTCTTCTCGCCTTCTTTCTTGCTTCCCACCCTCCTTCCCCCTAGCCTGGACAGACCTAGAGGAGTTTGATTGTGACCTCTTTTTCTACCACCTCTATTGTATATAGGTATATGCTATACTGTGCATATATTCCTTTCATCAGGTTTTCAGGTCACCTTCTTCCCTTCCTTTTATAGAGGTGGGTTTTTCCCTTTTCCAGTGGTTCTGGAGTTATTTTTGGCTGGGCCTGGCTTACAAACGAGATCTGAGGTAATACCGCCTAGCATTGTGGGATATAAGGGGAGCCTCGAGCCGGTGGAACCAACTCTCGAGCTTTTAGAGTGGCCGAGTCGGAGCCGAGGTCGGCTCCGAACCCATCCAGCAAGAAAGAAGACGAGAAGAAGACAACTAACATGGAACGTTATGGTAAGAACATAACTTCTATTTTCTTCTTGTGAGGAAAAATCTGCTTTAAATTATTTAGTTTCTTCCTTTGCATGAGTCTCTGCTGTCTGTTTACAGTGTACATATGACCCAGTTGATGATTCTTCCAGGACTGTGACCTCTGATGCTGTTTGAAGAGGTTTGCCTGGCTGCAATCTCACAACCTGCCAACAGGATGTGAAGAATGAGATTTTGTTTTCTCCTTTGCATAGAGATTTACTTTTTGGTTTCTTTGCTGCAGAGGTGATCAAAAAGTATAATGAAAGGTGTACGTTTAACCAGGGAATCTCTTTTTTTCTTCCTTCCTTTTTCAGATTCTCTAAGGAATTCTCTAACCTCTCATCCAATATTGATAAAATGACAAAGGCGTTGCAAAAAGAATTCAAGAACCCCAAAACCAAGGACAGTCCAATTAGTCAGTCTGATTTTTTAAGAGACCCTTTTCCTTCCTCCAGCCATGGCATTCACTTTTCTGTTCCAGAAAGACTAAATCTCTGTCTTTATCAACAAATAGTGTCAGACATATGGGTTCTGAGAATAATTCTTTAATGTCATAGGTGGCTGTGAGAGGATGTTCCTCCTTTCCAGGTGGTTATTTCTCATTCGCCATGCCAGTCTCTCTTTATTTCCACCTGCTTTCATTGGGTGCTTTTCCAGGGAGTTATGGAACTAGTTCCTCATTCTCAAGTGGGGAAAGGTTTTTATTCATAGATGCTTTCCTCCTTAGACCTGTTTGTGTTAGTGCCTAACTTCAGAATTATGTCATTTCACAATCTGTTACCTCTTCTTCATTCAAGTTTCCTGGTAAGACTACTTTTAAGAGATGCTTGTCATCAGTCTTTTTCATCCAGACTTTGTGCATTTCTTATGTCTGGATCACAGTAGTGCTCTCTCTTATCCTTTACACTGTCCACTGGCAGTAGAGCATTCACCAAGTGTCCAGCTCCATTTATACTTTGTTGGAGGGTACAAGGTATCATTTTTTCCTTTTTTTTTGTATTTAGAGGACTTTTATATTTGCAGAGGCTTTTCCAAAGTGTCAGGAATCCCTCACTTGGGTGACAGATCTCTTACACAAGCTGGGTTCCAAGAGCAAATTCAAAATTACTTTTTGACTCATTCACACAGGATTTTTTCTTGGGGTGTCAAGTGGACTCCACAGTTCAAAGAGCTTTTCTTCCATAGGAAAAAATAGATCTGTATATAGATCTGTTTCTAATCTTTTCCATTCAAGACTTCAGTAACAGTGAGAAAAAACCTCAAGATCTTGGGTCTCACGGCTTCTATGACTCTCATGATAACCTTGGCAAGACTCCAGAAGAGGACGATAGTGGTATCTGAAGGCCCCAGCATCAACATCCCTTGTTATTTCAAATCCCAGTTTTGGGGGTTGTCAGTAGAGAAATTACTTTGTGGAGACAGCAGTTATCCCTAAATTCGGGTCTCCCCTTCTGCCTTCCTGATGTTCATCGTGTTTTACTGTTGCAGTCATTACACTTGGGTTATCCTGCTGGCAGGCGACCCGCAGTCGGCCCGAGTTCCAAAGTCTTGGTCCGGCGTCAGTTGCTGTCACCTCTTCCCTGATGTCAGTGCACCAGGGGTATAAAAGTTGCAACCGACGCCATTTTCTTCAGTCTTTCTTGCCGCACGGTGCCCGAAGCAAAAGCAGTTTGCAAGTGCCGGTCGGCCGACTCCTGAGATTTTCAAAATTGAGTTTCAGAACCGAAGTCTTCAATAAAGCTAAGTACCCCGTTGGGGAAACCTTTTCTTGCTCCAGACCGATGTCAGTAAAAGTTAATAGTTGTATTTCTTGTGGGAAGCAAATACCTCATAAGGACTTTCACTCTTACTGTATTCCTTGCCTAGGTCCTGACCACGACGTTACTAGTTGTTGGTTTTGTGCTAGATTCAATAAACGCACTATTAAACGTCGGTTTGATTTTGCTTTACATTATTTTGGCCGAAGGTTTAATTACATAATGCTGTCGGATCAACCAACGACCAGAATTTATAAAAAACGCAAAGACAAAGAAAAGGACAGGCATCCGAGGTCCAATATCGACGACGAAGCCTCTTCTAGGCCAGTTGCCGGTTCTCAGTGAGGCGCTTTCGCAGCCCCTGACACCCGCTACCTCAGAGCCACAGGCCTTAACCGACAGCCACATGGAGACACCGAAGCCTGAGGAAACTCAAGGTATTGGGCCTACTGAAGCTATTCCTCAGATGGGTCCGGAGCCGCTGAGTAGGCATCGGCTTCTGAGGATGTTTTCAGACCTTCACAGCTTACAATTAAGCCCACTACAGCAGCAAAGGCAAAGTCAAAAACACCATTAAAGGCAAGAAAACAACTACAGCATTCTCCAGAACAGTCATCCATGTCACAAAAACAGATGCTTAAAATGGCCGAAGACCTAATTACTTTAATCAGGGTTACCCATCCCCCTACTGACAAAAGGCCTAGGCAAGACACTGACTATGATTCCTCTGACCAGGTTTCCATTTCCTCTGATTCCTCTTCTGATCAGTGATATTCTCTCCCTCCCTATGAGGACTCTGATGCAGAAGAGTCCATACCTTCAGCCTCTCCACCTGAGGATTATTCGTTTGGGGAAACCCTGCACACCATGAGGGAGCATTTCCATTGGGAGAGCCAGGATTATTCAGAATCCAAGAAAAGGCTCAGAGACTTCCTTTTATTGCCTCAGCACAGGCCCCTGGCTATCCCCCCTGTGCTTGATATTGTTGATGATGTTTTTTCTGAATCCATTCTGTCTCCTGATTCTTTACCCCCTGCACCAGTCAAGCCAGACAGGTACTACAGGGTCCCTGACTCTCATAAATTTCTTTACAAAAACCCCGCTGCAGACCCAGAAACAATTTCTCAGGGTCCTAAAGGGGTTAAGGCTTCAACTGCTAAAAATCCTGTCCCCTCGGATAGGGATTCCAGAGCTCTGGACAGATGGGGGAAAAAAGTGTACACTTCTGCTACTTTAGCTGTAAGAGCTTTAAACTGCCAGATGTCCTTCAAGAATGCAACTGCAGTCATAACATATGGGTTGTCCTGCCTCAGGCAGCCCTCGGTCGGCCGGATTCCAAAGTCTGGGTCCGACGTCTGCTGATGTCGCATTTCTCTCCGACGTCAGTGCGGCTGGAGTATATAAGCATCAGCCGACGCCATTTTCTTCAGTCTTTCTTGCCGCGCGGTGCCCGAAGCAGAAGCAGTTCGCAAGTGAGAGTCGGTCAGCTCCTGTATTCTTCGATCCGAAGTCATCAAAAAAGCTAAGTACCCCGTTGGGGACCTTTTCTTGCCTCAGCCGATGTCAGAAATTACTGAAAAAGTTAACAATTGTCTGTCTTGTGGTAAACAAATACCTCATAAGGATTTCCACTCTTACTGTCTTCCTTGCCTTGGCCCAGACCACGACGTCTCGGCCTGTGTCACCTGTGCTCGCTTCAATAAGCGCACTCTCAGGCGCCGGGCGAAGTTCGCTGAAGACTTCTTCGGCGATAAATTTGCTTATACAATGCCGTCGGAACTTCCGACATCGCAGACTCCTAAGAAGCGAAAAGACCGGGACCGACATCCTCGGCCCGTGTCTTCCACCAACTCCACTCCAAAACCTACCGCGAGTGCTCCGGTTCCCCCTGAGACGGTTATTTCACCGCTCCGAACCGAAGACACCGCATTACCGATACCTCCGATACCGGAGGCCACACAGACGCCAGTTATAGATTTTCCTCCGGACACTGAATCCGAGGAAATGCCCAAGACCATTGCTGTAGATAAGGTCACTCCTGCACGTGGAGCTGCTAGGCCTCCTATGGCCATGTCTATTAAGGCCTATACACGTGCTAAGGCAGCCAGCAAGACCAAGCACCTTACTGTTAAGGCCTTACCTCAGCCTACTCCTGAAGCACAAATTATGACTATGGCCGCAGACTTAATTTCCATGATTAGAGGTTCACAGGCCCATCCTGAGAGAGGATCCCAGCCTCCTTCTGATAAGAGGCCCCGGGTTGAACCCTCTGACCACATCCCTTCAGATGAAGATTCTGAGGACTCTGTTCACTCCGATGGCCAGGAAGAGCTCTTCCAGACCTATGAGGACTCGGATGCAGAGGACTCCATCCCCTCGGCCTCCCCTCCTGAGGACATTTCTTTTGGGGAAGTTCTGCATACCATGAGGGAACATTTTAAGTGGCAAGGCCAGGAATATTCTGATTCCAGAAAGCGCCTTCGAACCTTCCTTAAAAAGCCCCAACACAGGCCCCTGGCTATACCTCCTGTGCTGGATGTTTTGGTTGATTTATACCCTGACTCCAGTGTTACCCCGGATACTCTTCCTCCTGCTCCAGCCAAGCCAGACAGATATTATAGGGTCCCAGAAACACATTCTCATTTCTTTAGGGCCCATGCTGTTGATTTAGAAACTATTTCTCAGGGACCTAAAGGGGTTTCAGCATCCACCTCCAAAAATCCTTTGCCTTCCAACAGGGAAGCTAGGTCATTAGAGAGATGGGGGGAAAAAGGTCTACACCTCCACTATGAGAGCTCTGAATTGCCTCTTTCATATGTTTCAATATCAGGATTACCTGTTAGATGATTTACAGAAAACATTGGCCTCTCCTGAACCTTTAGACAGGAAGTCTTTGCAGGAAGCTGTACATAATTCTCAGCAAGTCAGCAATCACTTTCTGCAGTGTGGATATGATGCATTGGAAGCTTCATGTAGGGCAGCTATGACAGGGGCGGTCATTCGTAGACATGCATGGTTAAAAGAACAACCTCTACCAGATCATGTTAAGGCAAAACTTCTTGATGCACCCTTGGAAAAGAACAAGCTTTTTGGTGCTAATGCTAAAGATGTGTTAAAGTCCATCGAGGAAAAAGCCAAATCAGTTCAGACGGTCAAAGATTTCCTCCAGGTTCAGCCACCAAGATTCAGCAGGAATTGGCCTTCTAAAAACTGGTCCTTTCCTAATCCTGAAAGATTTCAAAGGGGCAAAAACAGGCATGGCCGTGGAAGAGGACAATACAGAGGTTCTTACAGGGACGACAATGGCAACCAGCAAACCAAAGAAGTGACACAGGGGTCTCCCCTGCCCCACAGGGACAATCTCAATGACTTTCCTCTACTTCCGCTGTCCAAGGAGCAAATAGAAGCTCCCTTGGGAGGAAAATTATCTCTGTTTTCAGACAATTGGCACAAATTGACAAAGGACAAATGGATTTTGGACATTATAGACCAAGGTTACAGGTTCCACTTTCATACCTTACCAAGAAAACAAGGCATGCCAAACCTACCACAAAACCAGAGGGCAGAGGCTATCAAGCAAATTTCTCTGCTTGCTCAGATCAAAGCAATAGAAAGAGTTCCACAACAAGAACAAGGCCAGGGGTTTTACTCAAGACTGTTCCTTGTTCCAAGAAAAGAAACTCAATGGAGACCAATACTGGATTTGTCCGCATTAAACACCTTTCTCATAGTACCAAAGTTCAAAATGCTGACTCTACAGCAACTCCTTCCCATGCTGGGCAAGGGGTCTTGGCTGATTACTCTGGACCTCAAGGAGGCATACCTGCATGTCCCTATCAGACACAGCTGCAGAAGATACCTCAGATTTCTTGCAGGACCAGAGCATTATCAATTCTCAGCATTGCCATTTGGCTTATCTACTGCCCAGAGTATTCACAAAATGCCTGGCTTCAGTAATTGCTCATTGCAGGCTCCAGGGGATCCAAATTTACCCGGACCTGGACGACTGCCTCATACAAGCGGACGACAAATTGATTTTGACAAAAACTTGAACTATGTCATACAATTGCTACAGGCTCTGGGATACACAGTCAACTTCCAAAAGTCAAAACTTCAGCCATCCCAGCAAATAACCTTCTTAGGAGCCAATCTAGACACAGCCTCTCAAATGGCTTACCTGACAGAAGACAAGCAAGAGAAGTTAACTCATTATTTCAAAGGTTTGGCAAAACTCACCCAGATGACTGCAAGGAAATTCCTACAGGCCCTGGGTTACATGGCATCCTGCATTCTCCTGGTTCCATTAGCAAGACTACACATGAGAAAGCTTCAATGGTACCTAAAAAGCCTATGGTCTCAGCACAGCAACAACCTAGAGACAACCATACCGCTCATTTCATGCCTACAAAAGGAATTCCTATGGTGGGCCTCGGTAAGCCTGGCAAACACAGGTATTTCTTTCAAAAAACCTCAGATAACACAGACCATGACCACAGACGCCTCAGACCTTGGATGGGCGGCGCACATGGAGGGCAGATGTATACAAGGACAATGGTCTCCAAAGGAAACACATCTGCATATTAAACCAAAAGGAAATGCTGGCAGTAATGCATGCCATCGAGGCCTTTCGACAACAACTTCAGCAAGGCCATCTACTGATACGGACAGACAACACCACTGTGATGTGGTACATAAACAAGCAAGGGGGCACCCATTCTTACGCCCTTTGCAGACTGACAATGAATCTTTGGGAAAAATCACTGAGCCTAAACATACAGTTGCAATCCCAGTTTGTTCCAGGCAAAGACAATGTGCTGGTGGACAGCCTAAGCAGGAATTTCATAGATCCACACGAGTGGAGGTTACATCCGAAAATCTTCACACAACTCACTTCGACATGGGGCAGGCCAGAAGTAGACCTATTTGCCTCCCACCTCAACCATCATCTACAAAAATTCTGTTCAAGGACATATCATCCACAAGCTTGGAAAATAGATGCTCTTTCATTCAACTGGAACTCCTAAAATCTATGCATTTCCACCTCTGCCACTGATGACCACAGTATTACTAAAGATCAAAGCAGAGAGGCCCAAGGGGATCCTAATAGCTCCAGACTGGCCAAGACAACACTGGTATTCACTACTACGGAGCATATGTCACAACAAAAAGTGGGCCCTTCCCCAATGGCCCCTACTTTTGACTCAACACAACTTCAAAACAGTGCATCCAAACCTTCAGACGCTGCAGCTAACAGCCTGGGAGATTCCATGAATAACCTCAATGTCTCTCCAAGGAAGTTCAGCGGATATTAACAGAAGCTCGAAGACCATCCACCAGAAAGGTTTACTTAGCAAAATGGAAGAGATTCAGCATTTGGAATACCAGCAAGGGACATGATGCATCATTATTGAACATCCCACTCATCCTGGAATATTTGGCAGATATGCTACAGAATGGACTCTCCTATTCTTCCATAAAGATACATGCTTCAGCTATTTCAGCTAGATATAACACTGATCCACCATCTCTTTCCTAGAGCATTCCTCCTCCTCCCCCAGCTAAGCTATGGTACTCAACCCATATGATGTTCTTCGTTTTCCATTGCTGCAGTCCTTACTATTAGGTATAGTCCGCGTCCAGTCGGCCCGAATACCAGAGTATAAGGCTGACGTCGGTCAGGGCGCATTAGACTGACGTCAGTACGTCAGGGTACTAATGCGCATGACCGACGTCATATCCCCAGTCTTTTTTGCCGCATGGTCCGATGCAGAAGCAGTTTTGCAAGTGCAGGTTGGGGTTCTGAAATATTTCAAACCGGAGTTTCAGACCAAACAGAGTTGGCTAAGTACCCGTTGGGGAACATTTTGGTTTTTCTTGCCTCAGTATTTTACCGGATGTCAGAAAAAGTGAATAACTGTATTTCTTGTGGGAAACAGATACCTCATAGGGATTACCATACCTTGTGTATACCTTGTTTAGGGCCTGAGCACGACGTTGTTGGTTGCCGCTCTTGTGCTAGGTTTAACAAACGCACTATTAAGAGGAGGTTAGACTGTGCCAGGTTAGTGTTTGGGAAGCGTTGTAATTATAAAATGCCGCCGGATGCTCCGCCCGCTTCGTCAAGAAGCGCAAGGACAAAACAGTGAAGCCTAGGGTTGATGAACCGCAGTCCCGGACGCCGGTTCTTTAGAAGGCTCAGTGGAGCCAGAGGTTTTGCCAGGAGTTTCCATGGAGTCTCAGGCAGAAACTTTACTGTTACAGGATGTGCCTTCTCAGGAGGTAGGCCAGGCTGAGGGGCTTCTCAGGTAACTGTTCTTCCCTCTCTTCCCAAGGTAGTTAGAGCCTCTCCTTCTGTTGCCAAAACTTCTTTGAGAGGTAGGCCTAGTTCAGCTTCAGTGGGGCTTCTCCTAGCATTTCGGGTTCTGTACCTAAGAAACATATGCTTAAAATGGCAGAAGATTTGATTACTATGATTAGAGGTTCTATGCCCCCCCCTGATAAGAGGCCTAGGGTGGAACCGAGTTTGATAGTTTTGAACAGTGTTCAGAGGCTTCAGAGTCTTCTGGAAGACTTGCAGGAGTATCCTACTTATTCTGATTCTGATGTGGATGATTCCACTCCTACAGCTTCTCCTCCTGAGGATTTCTCATTTTCAGAGACTCTGCATTCCATGAGGGAGCACTTTAAATGGGAAGGCCAGGATTACTCTGATTCCAGGAAAAGGCTTAGGGAATTCTTGGTTTTGCCCCAGCATAGGCCCTTAGCTATTCCTCCTGTGTTGAATGTGGTGGAAGATGTTTTTGCAGAGGCTTCCCTGAATCCTGACTCTTTGCCTCCTGCTCCTGTTAAGCCTGATAGGTATTATAGGGTGCCCAAGCTCATAAGTATTTGTTTAAGAGTCCTAGGGCGACCCAGAAACTATTTCTCAAGGGCCTAAAGGTGTTAAGGCTTCTGTGGTTAAAAATCCTGTTCCCACTGATAAAGAGGCAAGGGCCTTGGATAGGTGGGGAAAGAAAGTGTATACTTCTTCCACTCTAGCCATGAGGCGTTGAATTGTCAGTTTCACATGCTAAAATATCAGAATTATCTCCTTTCACAATTAAAATCTAAGGTGGATGCTTTGGCGGAAGGTATTGAGTGTAAAGAGTTGCTGGACTTGGTTCATGTGTCTGAGCAAGTGGGTAAGCATTCTTTGCAATGTGGTTTTGATGCTGTACAGGCCTCCTCGAGGGTGGCTGCTACTAGTTCTGTTCTCATGCCTGGTTGAAGGATCAGAATTTAGCTGAGCATGTTAAGACAAGAATTTTGGATGCTCCTTTACAGTCTGATGTGTTGTTTGGATCGCCTGTGGAAGCAGTTTTAAAGAAAATGGAGGACAAAGCTAAGTCTATGCAAACTGTTAAAGATTTTTGCAGGTGCAGCCAGTTTAGTAGAAATTGGCCTGCTAAGGGGTGGACATATCCTGCTTATGATTCCCAGTCTAGGGGTAGGTCTAGGCGTGGTAGGGCAGGGCTCAAGGTTCTTTTAGGCCTAGAACAGGAGTTCACCTGCTCAGACTTCTGGTGAGGGCAGGGGTCAGTCCTTCGTAAACAGACCCAATGACCTGTCTTTTCAGCTGCCAGTAGATTCTCGTCTGGCAGCTCCTTTGGGAGGAAGACTGTCTCTTTTCAAAGAAAATTGGGATTTAATTACTCAAGACAAATGGGTGTTGGATATCATTCACCACGGTTACAGATTTTATTTCCATACAATGCCCCTTTCAAAGGCATGCCAGACGTTCCTCCTCCACAAAGAAAGGAGGCTCACAAGCAAGTTTCTCAGTTACTCCAGATGGGGCCATTCAGCCAGTCCCTGTATCAGAAAGGGGCCTAGGATTTTATTCGCCTGTTCCTAGTTCCAAAGAAGGGGAACACGTGGAGACCAATTTTGGATTTATCTCTACTCAATACTTTTCTGGATATTCCCAGGTTCAAGAGGTTGGCGGTACAACAGCTTTTACCTCTGCTGGGCAAAGATCACTGGATGGTAACTTTAGATCTCAAGGAAGCTTACCTTCATGTGCCTATAAGGCTAAGTTGCAGGAAGTATCTGCGGTTCGAGCTGGAAATTCTCATTATCAGTTCTCTGCATTGCCCTTTGGCTTATCTACTGCCAGAGTATTCACAAAGGTTCTGGCTCCAGTGATAGCTTACTTCAGGCTTCAAGGAATTCAAATCTATCCTTACTTGGACGACTGCCTGATTCTGGCTCAAGAAAAGGAAGACCTTCTACAGCATCTGGAATATGTTATAGCAGTGCTAAGATGCCTAGGGTATTCTGTGATCGAAATAAAGTCCAGTCTAGTACCCTCTCAAGACATGTGCTTTCTGGGTGTGAGACTGAATACAGCAGCCCAGATGGCCTTTTTAACCCCGGACAAACAAAAGAGTCTGTCACTTTACTTCCATCAACTATCTCATCAGTCCGTGCTGACTGCAAGGACAGTCCTTCAAGCATTAGGGTTCATGGCATCTTGTATTCTGGTGCTTCCCAATGCCAAACTGCATATGAGGAAGCTACAATGGTATCTCAAAATGTATGGACACAGCACTGCCAGGATTTGGACACTGTCATTCAAATAATACCTTGCCTTCAAAAAGAATTCTTGTGGTGGGCTCAGGAATGTCACCTAAACAAGGGACTCTCTGTGACCCGGCCAGAGGCAAGTCAGATTTTAACGACAGATGCCTCGGACATTGCTTGGGGAGCTCATCTAAATGGAAAGTGGATACAAGACAAGTGGCCTGCCAGACTACAGCATCTACATATCAACATGAAGGAGATGTTAGCAGTCCAGTTTGCATTAATGGCTTTCAAGGAGTTACTTCTTCCAGGGCAGGTGTTGATTCTAACAGACAACACAACTGTCATGTGGTACATCAACAAGCAAGGGGAACACATTCTTATCCTCTATGCAGGCAAGCAATGATTTTATGGGAGACTGCGCTAAGCTTGCAACTAACTCTTCAGGCAAGGTTTCTGCCAGGAGCACAGAACTCCTTAGCAGATGTGTTAAGCACACAAATCATGGATCCCCACGAGTGGAAACTGGATCTTCATGTATTTCAGAAATTGACAGTGTCATGGGGAACTCCAGACATAGATCTGTTCGCTTCTCCACTAAACCACCAGCTGCCAAAGTATTGCACAAAGGGGTTTCATCACACAGCTTGGAAAGTGGATGCTCTGTCTTTCAGTTGGAAAAACCTTCATGTGTATGCCTTTCCACCTCTGCCTCTTCTTCCAAAGGTACTATTAAAGGTCAGACAAGACAGGCCAAGGATGATTTTGATAGCTCCAGATTGGCCTCGGCAACACTGGTACCCACTACTACGGAGTCTGGTAAAGAAGCCTCCATGGCCTTTACCTCTGATTCCTCATCTGTTATCTCAGAAGGACGGTCATCTGCTCAATGTCAAGCTTCACTCTCTTCATCTAACAGCCTGGCATATTCTGTGTTGAAACACAGCAGGTCTCAACTTCCTCAACAAGTTTTAAATGTGATTATGGAAGCTAGAAGACCTAGTACAAGGAGAGTGTAAAAATGGAAGAGATTTTTATTTTGGAGTACAGCAAAGAATTTGGAGATTTCTGAGCCTAATTTGAGTGTGGCTCTTCAATATCTTACTGAGTTATTGGACAAAGGTTTGTCCTTCTCTTCCATTAAGATTCATGCTGCAGCAATTTCAGCTCACTATGATTGTGACCCACCTTTGTTTTCGCATCCTTTGTTCAAGCAGTTTCTTAGAGGCAAAGAATATAAGACCCCACGTAGAGCTCCTACTCCTGCTTGGGATCTCAATTTTGTGTTGGAAAACTTACTCTACAACCTTTGAGCCTGCAGCTACTGCTGAATTGAAATACTTGTCATGGAAGACTGCTTTTCTGTTGGCTATTACTTCTGCAAGAAGGGTGTCTGAGTTGCAGGCCCTTATGGCAGTAGAGCCCTTTTTGATTTTCCATAAGGATAGGGTATCATTACGTACTAATCCTTCCTTTATGCCTAAGGTGGTTTCTAGTGTGGCTTTAAACCAAACTATTCATTTGCCTACTTTTATGCAGACCCTCAAAATAAAGGGGAAAAGATTTTGCACACTTTAGATGTACACAGGCAATTGCGTTATTATTTAAGCAGGACTAAGGCTTTTAGGCAGTCTCAGCAGTTGTTTGTTTCTTTTGCTTTGAGTTCACAGGGCAAGCCTGTGTCAAAACAAACTATTTCTAGGTGGATTGGCTTTTGCATTGCATTTTGTTATTCCCATCATGGCAAGGAGATTCCAGCTGGGATTAGGCCTCATTCCACTAGGGCTACTGCCACTTCAACAGCATTTCTAAGGGGTGGCAACTAAGGATATTTTGGAAGCAGCTACTTGGAGTTCAGTGCATACTTTCTCTAAGCATTATCACCTTCCTATCTACTCTAAGTCTAGGGCTGGTTTTGCCACAGCTGTTTTGCAAGGCATGTTGTCAGCTCCTACTTCTTTATGATTTGCCAGCCTCCCTTACCTCTGCTTTGGGATTCTACCCAATAGTAGGACTGCAGCAATGGAAACGAAGAACATAGTACAGTTTTGTACCTACCATAAATGTAGATGTTCGAGGATTCCATTGCTGCAGTCCAATTTACCTCCCTCCTTCCCTCTGTGTTTAGGGGTGGTTGTGTAGGTGAGTTTACATGCTTATATTTTTGTATATATTCTTGTATATATTGTACATGTTTTTGGTGCAGGTATTTTGGGACTTGTCTTTTTAGGGTCTTCTGACATCTGGGGCAAGAAAAGACTGAGGATATGACGTCGGTCATGCGCATTAGTACCCTGACGTCTAATGCGCCCTGACCGCCAGCCTTATACTCTGGTATCCGACTGGACGCGGACTATACCTAATAGTAAGGACTGCAGCAATGGAATCCTCGAACATCTACATTTATGGTAGGTACAAAACTGTACTTTATGACTGCAGTTGCATTCTTGAAGGACATAGTACAGTTTTGTACCTACCATAAATGTAGATGTCCGATAGATATGCAACTGCAGTGATTTTCCCTCCATACCCCTCTATGCCTTGGGTCCACTCCTATCCCTGTTTCTCTTAGCTGGGGATATCTGTTATGGTGTATCTGTTTATTGCTTACTTATTTGTCTGGAATCCTGTTTTTGTCTTCCAATTTGATTACAGCCTTCCTTGGAGGGCACCTGGCATCTGGGGCAAGAAACACTGAAGAAAATGGCGTCGGCTGATGCTTATATACTCCAGCCGCACTGACGTCGGAGAGAAATGTGACATCAGCCGACGTCGGACCCAGACTTTGGAATCCAGCCGACCGAGGGCTGCCTGAGGCAGGACAACCCATATGTTATGACTGCAGTTGCATATCTATCGGACATCTACATTTATGGTAGGTACAAAACTGTACTTTTCACATGCTTAAATATCAACAGTACCTCATGTCATTGTTAAAACAGAAAATGGTTTCAAATACAGAAAGTCCTGACAGTAAGGAAATGCAGTATGTATTGCATGCAATTGAACAAGTGGGAAAGCATACTCTGCAATGTGGTTTTGATTCATTAGAGGCTTCTTGTAGAGCCACAGTTACAATCTCTGTTATTCAAAGGCATGCTTGGTTGAAAGAACAAAGTTTACCTGACCATGTTAAAGTAAAATTATTGGATGCTCCATTACAGCTTGATACTTTGTTTGGAGTTAAGGCAGAAGAGGTATTAAAGAAAATGGAGGATAAAGCAAAGTCAATGCAGACAGTGAAAGATTTCTTACAGGTTCAACCACCTAGATTTAGCAGAAACTGGCCTTCAAAAAATTGGTCCTTTCCAGTGTCAGATAGGCCACAAAGAGGCAGATACAGACGCCCAAGAGGCAGATCTCAGCCCCAAGGCTCCTACAGACCTAAACAATGGGGTGCTTCAGCCCCCAAAGGAGGGGAAGACATATCAAAATCTTATAGGAAACAGTCCCAATGACTTCCCTCTACAAATGGCAAGTACTTACCTTTTGACAGCACCCCTAGGGGGAAAGCTTGCACTTTTCTCAAAAAATTGGCACATGATCACCCAGGACCAATGGGTGCTGAATATTGTTTCTCAGCGTTACAGGTTCCACTTCCACACACTTCCAAAATCAAGAGGTATGCCAGATCTGCCACAAAAACCAATGGGCAGAGGCACAAAAACAGATTGCTGCTCTTATGGACATGAGAGCTATTCAAAAAGTTCCACAGCAAGAACAGGGACAAGGATTTTACGCAAGACTTTTCTTAGTACCCAGAAAGGACAAAACCTGGAGACCAGTACTGGACCTGTCAATCCTAAACACTTTCCTGGATGTTCCAAAATTCAAAATGTTAACACTACAGCAACTTCTGCCCATGCTGGGCAAGAAGGCTTGGCTAGTTACTTTGGACCTCAAGGAGGCATACCTGCATGTCCCAATCGGACAATCTTGCAGAAGATACCTCAGATTCATAGCAGGCTCAATGCATTACCAATTCTCTGCACTGCCCTTTGGCTTATCTACTACGCCCAGGGTCTTCACAAAATGCCTGGCACCAGTAATTGCATTTTGCAGACAAAAAGGAATTCAAATATATCCCTACTTGGACGACTGCCTTATTCAAGCAGAGAGCAAGGACATTCTTCTAAAGCATTTGGCGTTTGTAAAAAGATTGCTAATTTGCTTAGGGTACACAATAAACAAAAAGAAATCAAAAGTAGTTCCCTCTCAAGAGATAATATTCCTGGGTGCAAGCTTAAATACAACTGCCCAGATGGCTTATCTCACGCCAGACAAACAAAGGCAACTGACTCATTACTTTCAAATGATGGCAACAAAATCCAGCTCCCTGCAAGAAAAATTCTGCAGGCCCTGGGCTACATGGTATCCTGCATTCTATTAATTCCATATGCAAAACTGCATATGAGAAAACTACAATGGTATCTAAAAAGTGTTTGGACTCAGCATTGTCACAGCCTGGAGACAATCATAACTTTAATTCCCTGCCTACAACAGGAGTTTCGATGGTGGTCCCAGGCCTGTCACCACAACAAGGGACAGCCTTTCACCTTACCCACAGCCAGGCAGACAATAACAACAAATGCATCAGATTATGCCTGGGAGGCACATATGGCAGGAAAATGTATTCAGGGCACGTGGCCCAAGGAACAAATGCATCTTCACATCAATCAAAAAAAGATCCTAGCTGTACAGTATGCCCTGACAGCTTTCAAGGACCTAATACATCCAGGACAACTATTAATAAAGACGGACAATACCACGGTTATGTGGTACATAAACAAGCAAGGGGGCACACATTCCTACCCCCTATGCTTGACAATCCATGACTTTGTGGAACACAGCACTGACCTATCAAGTACATCTGCAGGCACAATTCCTGCCAGGAACAAAAAATACACTGGCAGACGAACTAAGCAGAAATCTCATGGATCCTCATGAATGGAAGCTAAATCCACAAGTGTTCAGCATGATAATGAGGAAATCGGGACGTCCAGACATAGATCTTTTTGCCTCCCCTCACAATTACCAAATACAGAAATTTTGCACAAGAACTTATCACTCTCAAGCATGGAAAGTGGATGCTCTATCATTCTGCTGGAAAGGCCTGACAGTCTATGCCTTCCCTCCGATGCCTCTTTTTACCAAGGTGCTACTAAAAGTCAGACAAGAAAGGCCAAAAATGATCCTGATTGCCCCAGCCTGGCAATGCCAGCACTGGTACCCAGTCCTAAAGAGTTTGTCTCAAGACCCAGCTTGGCTTCTACCTCAAATTTCTCATCTTCTGACACAACAAAACAATAAGATTCTGCACAGTCAACTCAGAACCTTAAACCTGGCAGCATGGCAGATAATGTAGCCACTCAGACAGTGCCTCTCTCTAAAGCTGTTATGGATGTCATTTTAGAAGCCAGGAGGCCCAGCACTAGGAAATCTTATGCAGAAAAATGGAAGAGATTCTGTGCTTGGAACCAGGCACAAGGGCTCGAACCACTTGTCCCTAATATACCTCAGATTTTACAATACTTAACTGAGATGCTGGGCAAAGGCTTATCTTTCTCATCTATTAAAATCCATGCCTCCGCCATTTCAGCTCATTACAATACGGAACCTCCTATTTTTTTCATATCCTCTACTACCGTACCAAATGAACGAAAAGCCACCAGCCGGAAAACAAATATATTTGTTAAGCGATACGTAGACTGACACTTCTAGTTAAAAAATTTTTTACAAACTACACAAAACAAGTAAATATGTAAGCGCTTTCATTTAAAAGTTTTAAACTTCCTCAGACAATTATATTAAATTACATCACTTCCTTATATAACCTCCTTCTAATTGAAAAAAAGCGCGCCCAAAACCTAAAAAAAGATTGGGCATGCTCAGTTGCCAGCAAATGGGTGTTTTGAAATATATGAGCTACAGAAACCATAAGTTACATTAAATGTATATAAAATTATTTATATCATGAAGATAATAATGTTTAACTATCAAAAATTAAAAATTAATTAATCTTTAAATATAATATATAAAACCATTAAAAGGAATTAATTTAATTATTGTATAAACATTGAACTGAAACTTTAAATGTAAATAATTAAAATTTATTATTAATATTAATCGTCTTAAAATTAATTAACTTGAAATCCTAAACCCAAAAAAATTTTTAGAAATAGATCTATAATTAGAATAATCATATGAGTTCATTATGATAGAAATAATAAATAAATGTTAAGTGAAAAATTTTTATCATTATTAATATAATATAAAAAAAATTATTAAATAAAATGGAATAAAATAAATGGACTAATGGCTTCCTTTATTTAAATACATAAACTTAAATCTAAATATTTACATTTTAGTCCTTAATTTTATTTCGATCTAATGCTTTTAATTTTAGAATTGGTACTATAGAACTTCTCTCATTTAAATTTGGCCATGAATCAGCTTGTAATTTTATTTGCCATACCAATTCTTTTTCTTCTAAAATTATATTCCACGGGGTTTTATCTTTAATTTCAACCTGGTCCAAAGCCATATAGAAAAATGTATGATTATTATATTCACTAATGTGCTTTGCTAAAGCATTGTTCATCTTCATTTTCTTTATTGCATACTCATGTTCATAAATTCTTTGTGACAGTGCTCTTTCTGTTTTCCCTATATAAAAGGAGGTACAGGAGTCACACAAAGCTAGATATACAACTCCTTTTGATTTACAATTAAATTTCTTTTTTATATAATACTTCTTATTCCTTATAAAGAAATTTTCCCCTCCTTGAATTTTATGGCACCATTTACATGCGCCGCACTTATAAGTTCCAATTTTATTCATTTCTTTTTTTCTTTTATTATTAGCTCTAAGAAGTTCTTTAAAACTTTTACCTTTTCTGTCTAAGGAAGTTTAAAACTTTTAAATGAAAGCGCTTACATATTTACTTGTTTTGTGTAGTTTGTAAAAAACTTTTTAGAACTGTCTACATATCGCTTAATAAATATATTTGTTTTCCGGCTGGTGGCCTTTCGTTCATTTGGTTCGTTGGTTTGCTGTCGTTTGTGGAATATCCTCTACTACGACAGTGCCACAGAGGGGCAAAAAATATAAGACCCCCAAGGAGAGCACCAGTACCTACTTGGGACCTCAATTTTGTTTTAGAAAAACTCACACTGCCTCCTTTTGAACCAGCCAGCACAGCTGATCTAAAATTCTTGTCATGGAAAACTGCTGTGCTCCTAGCAATGACTTCAGCAAGAAGAGTCTCAGAGTTACAGGCATTAATGGCTGTGGAGACTTTCCTCATTTTTCATCAGGACAGGGTTTCTCTTAGGACAAACCCAACATTCATGCCAGAAGTGGTCTCTAATGTGGCCTTAAACCAAACCATTCATTTACCTACTTTTTACCCAAATCCCCAGAATAAAGGGGAGAGACTTCTGCACGCTTTGGATATACACAGACAGGTACGATTCTACTTGGACAAAACAAAAGCTTTCAAATAAACTGAGCAACTGTTTGTAGCATATGCTGCAGGATCACAAGGAAAGCCTATTACAAAGCAGACAATCTCAAAATGGATAGGACACTGCATCCGTTTCTGTTATGCACAACATGGCAAATCAGTGCCTAAGGGCATTAGGCCTCATTCTACCAGAGCAGCAGCCACTTCAGCAGCTTCCCTCAGAGGAGTACCAACCAAAGACATTTAGAAGCTGCAACCTGGAGCTCAGTGCACACTTTCACCAAGCACTACCACTTACCTCTCTACTCTAAATCCAGATCAGGCTTTGCCACTGCAGTTCTGCAGGGCTTGGTAGCCTCTCTAAATCCAATGTAGACCCAGAACCCAACCTTCTACCCAAGTGTAATGACAGCAACAGTGAAACACGATGAACATAGTACAGTTGTGTACCTACCATAAATGTAGATGTTCGAGTGTATTCACTGTTGCAGTCCAGGTTACCCACCCACCACCCCCCTTTTTTCATTGCTGGGACTTTTCTGTACTTCTCATCTCTATACTACCTATGTGGTGTATTTGGTTGTAGATGAAGGAAATGTTTATAGTAATATATGCATGTTTTTTGGCATAATTTTATCTTTCCAGCCTTCCTGTCTGGGGGCACCTGACATCTGGGGCAAGAAAAACTGAAGAAAATGGCATCGGTTGCAACTTTTATACCCCTGCCGCACTGACGTCAGGGAAGAGGCGACAGCAACCGATGCTGGACCAAGACTTTGGAACTCGGGCCGACTGCGGGTCGCCTGCCAGCAGGATAATCCAAGTGTAATGACTGCAACAGTGAATACACTCGAACATCTACATTTATGGTAGGTACACAACTATACTTTCTAAAGCAGTCAGTTATCACAGATGCCTCTGACTTTGCTTGGGGAGCAGTTTCAGGAGAGATAGTAGTGCAAGGTGTGTGGATTCCCTAGGACAGATGCAATCACACACACACACACACACACATATATATATATATATATATAAAATTGAGATGCTTGCCCTGTTAAAGGCACTCTACTCTAAATCCTTTTTGTCCCCAAGGGCATCTTTAAGTTGTTTCAGACAATATCATAGTCATGCGGTACATCTACAAGCAGGGAATAACTAGGTTGCACCCCCTTGGCAGACTAGCTATATTAGCTTGTGTTAAAGTTTGTGGTGTGAAACTTTTTCTACAGGTATCCTTCATTCCATTAGCACAATATTGTGTGGCAGACAAGCTGAACACAACAAGGCAGACCATAATTGACCAATTTGTCACCTTTCTAAATCAGCCAGCAAGATTCTGCTCCAGGACTCCATACAAGTAGGCCTAGAGAACAGATACCTCTTTTCTTTTGACAGGAATGTTCCTGCATACTTTTCCACCCTTTCCAATGATATCCAAGGTACTTGTGAAGATTATTGTGGTGACTCCCTTTCTGATCCAGGCAACAGTGGCTCTCCCTGTGACGTCCAGTTTATATCCCACTGAACTGCCTCCAGATAATGTGACAGCTCCCATTATCCTGGATTAGTAACTAAGGAGCTTCAGTACTCACTGCTGACTCCAACGTGTAACTGCCACTTTAAACAGGGGTAATATTTCACAATTTTCCGCTATGAGCACAACAGGAACATGCTTTATAGCCCTATAGCCTGGGATTGGACTGTATACTTTCATCCACCCCTAATGTAACTCCTTATTACACACTTCAGAGCAATGTGTCCCAATTTAAGACCTTTGATACACTCTTACGTAAAATAAAATCTCACACATCCAAACACTTCTAGCAAAGACTAACACAGATTTCCTGCTGTGTCCCTCTCCCAAAATAATACAGTAATGTTGCCACCAATCAGAGTTTTTTTAATGCCTGTTTAAAGGGGTGTCCAATTATTAATTAGATAGTTAAAAAATGATAGCAAGTGACCTAAGCAGCCAGGCTTTCAGAGTGGCTCGGTGGGAAGTTATCAAGGCAAATATAAGCCCTCTCATATCACTAAAGAAAACACTGATTGACCTGTCACAATGTAAGTTAATAAAAATATTTAGTAATGAACAAAGTTATTATTGAGAATTACTGTTTTATATTTTTAAACAGACAGAACTCAACCCCAGGAAAATGAAATCAATACTGAAGGATAGAAATCCATCATTCAGAAAAACTCTAACTGATCTAACTGATTAGTTATAATTTTCCTAGCTGACTAAAGAAAACTGTCACTGATCTAAACTAAATTATTACAGTAGAGCAATGGCAGGCTTACAGTTCTTGGTGAGTCTTTTTGGGTATCCACTTCACAGTACCTCTGTGAACAACTCACAACTGGCTGTTAACTGTAACTGACTGTTAACTGTCTTCAGCAGGTTCTTTTGTAGACTAGTCTAACTGTCATAACTGTTCCAGTTCCAATTCTCATTTCATATTTTGAAAATCAACCAACAGCTGTTTACTAAAGTTCCTTCCTGCCTTTCAGCTTCTGATATAGCACATGGCAACTGTCAATATTCCAATGACATCATCTGTAGACCAGCTGAATCTGAGACCGTTTGCATTCAGAATCTTTGTTCACAAACATGTGCAGTTACAAATGTAAAAGGACACTGTTCAAATCTTTAAAATAATCTGTACAAACAAATTGTAAATCAACATGCAAGAACTTATTTACAATATCATAGCTACAGGTTAATCTAAAATTATGTACAAAAACTCAGCTAAACATGCTAACACAAATAAGAGTCTAATTTCTTCACATTCCCACCTTTTGAAAATGGCCAGGGGCAGTTATCACAGGCTTCCTCATCAAATGGATTTACTCACACAAGATCAGGGTGTTTGTTGCACCTTCACCACAATCAACATCAGCTGACTGGATGGTAGGGTCTTAATTCTCATAAGGCACCTGTTTACTGAGGATGTGCAGCAGGCATACGTTGCAGCAAGAAAGCCTGCTACTAGAAAATCATATATTAGCAAATGGAAATGTTTTCTAATTGGTGCCATCTATAAAACCAGCACCCATTCAGGACTAGTTGTTTTCTAGTTTAGCAATACTTGCGTGAGTTGCTATCATATGACCTTTTTTTACTCCACAGTAAAGGTTTATTTATTGGCCATTTCAGTATGTCCGTCCACGGATCCTTTTTTTTTTTTGAGGCTTTCTCATGTCAAAGGTTTTTTAAAAGGGTTTTTTACTGAAGAGGCCTCCAAGAAAACCTGTGGTCACTTCTTGGAATTGTAATTTTGTGTTAGAGAAGCTAATGCTCCATTTGAACATGTTAATCTGTCTGACTTGAGATTCTTATCATAGAAAACAGTTTTACTGATTGTTTGACCTCTGCAAGAAGAGTTTCTGAGTTGCAAGCTCTTACGGTGAGCCCATTCTCTAAGGACAGTAATGCCCTCCAGGGTGTGTGTTATTGTGTAATTAACGCCCTTCCAGGGATGTTGAGGCCCTCCCCCTGTGGTGTCAGGCCTCACAATACCCCTGGATGAGCGTTAATTACACATTAAGACACCCCCTGGAGGGCATTATTGCTTGCATAATCTGCCCATATAGGTAAGGCTACTGCAGATGTGATCAGTATGATGAATGTAGTACAGTTGTCTAAGTAAACATATAACGGTAAATGTTTGCGTGATCACTGCTGCAGTAGCAGTTTCCCCATCCATCCCCCCTACTTTTTGGTGTGTTGTTTATGGCAGGATGTGGTTATTTGTTGTTCCTAGTATTGCTGTTTCAGGGCACAACCTTCCTTTTTGTGTTGGCAGGAAAGTTCTGAAGGGCTTGGCAACAAAATGTGTCTTTTAGTTAGCTCACCTCGAGCTGCCAGTCAGTTTGGGTGCATGGAAGGTGCCCTGAAACTTTGGAAACTGGCTAGCTGTTATATTCTTGTCAGGATATAGCCCATAAAGCTAAGCCTACTGCAACAGTGATCATTGAAACATCTACTCATATGGTAAATTTATTTACATAATTATACTTTTTGTGTGTGTGTTCTAAATTAATAGAGATGGAGGTGTTTTGAAAATATCTTCAGTTTTTTGTTTGAGGGTTTTCATTAAAAAAGTCTTGAAAATGTGACATAGATTCAAATGGAGAGCAGAAAAAACAGCTGTTTAAAAGATCATCCTGCTAAACATTAGTGTGTGTACGAAAGACAGAAGTTGGAAATGCACATTCAAAAAAAAATTGTTGTGTGTAATAGGTGGGAAGAATAGATTTTATCATAATGGCTACACTATCCATTTTGTCTTAGAACAAAAATGGCCTTATAGGTTATAATATTATATTAAGAAATGCTAAGTGCAATTAGCAATGCTGCAGGAGGCTCATTTGAAAAGAAATGAGCACGTGAGCTTGGCATATGATTTCAGGATGGTTATTTAGCCTAGTATCAAGGGAAAGGAAAATGAGAGTAATAATGCTGATTGCTAGGGGGACTTCAGTATTGATAGAAGAGGGGGAAAAGACAATAATGGTAGAGTTGTGATAGTAAGGGGCTGTTGGGAAGAGAGGAGTATTAGGCTAGCATGTATTTATATTCCCATAAAAATTGCTATTATAGAGCTCAAGAAAATTTTGGGAGAAATAATCAGCTTTCAGGAGGGAATATTAGTTATAGGTGGGGAATGGAACTTGATTTGCAATAGTGAAAATATATTGCAAGCCCTAGAAGAAAAAAAATATAAAAAAGAGGATAGATTTCTGAAGAAATGTATGAAAATATTTGGTATGGAAGGCATGAGTTCAGTAGCATAAACTCTGAGAGAGCTTGCATGTTATTCCGCAAGGTACAGAAAGTGGGTTAGACTAGATAGAAAGTATATTTCACAGAAAGGTGCATTTCATTTAAAGGTTTGACTTGTATCCAATAACTATTGCAGATCATGCTCCAATAAAAAAGTAATATAAAAATGCACAGTAGTGAAGTAAAAATGAGACATTATCTGTTTCTCACCTAGGAATTTAAGGACCGGGTAGGGGAAATTATTTCAGAGTTATTAGGGAAGATAGAAGTGTTTTCAGAAGCTATAGTTAGTGAGTGAGATAACATGAAAATAGAACTGAAAATAAGGGTAGAAATAAAAAGAAAACAGATATGGTTAAGAATTAGAGATTGTTTAGAGGGGGTGTCAAAGGTTAATGTATTACAAAATAAGGTGAATCTCACAGAACAAAAAGAGGTGCAAATGCAGAGTGCTAAAGAGAAAATAAGGGGAAATCTGGATAATATGATTCAGTTTAGAAAGTTTGTTGTTAAGTAACTGTAATTTTGATAGTAACTCCAGACCACAAAAACTTTTAGCACAACGACTTGACTTCTGCATCAGAAAGTAAATGTTGTCGCCAAACTTCGGGATCCTGTAACAAGAAAAATGACCAGAGAGCCTTTAGAGGAATTAGGGATATTTTGGAAGTTTTATGAAAATTTGTATAAAAGCAGAGAAATATGGAAATCAAGAAAAAGCACAAATGGAAACATTTAAGGAAGGCTTAAGTATGTCACAGTTAAAGGTAGATAAGGCTAACAATTAACAAGTAAGACTGGACCAGATTAAATAAAAATGGAAATGTGTAATAAATCTGCAGGAATGTCTCCTGGAACTGATGGTATTCATTTGGAAGTTCAGAGGAAAGAAGGTGTTTTTTAGCAGTATTTTGAAAGGCGAGGAAGCACCAACATCTTGGAAGAATGCTGTGGTGGCTGCAATACCTAAAGATGGTAAGGACCCAGCAGACCTAGCTTCATATAGACCCTTTTCACTTTCAAACTATAATTACAGAGTGTTTATATCAGTGAGCTGATCGAAGGAAGGACACTCAGCAAACTCGGAGCTACGATATACAACATTAAGTATCCTGTTTTTTTGTTTATTTTGTTCTTTATTTCTTTGTTGTTTATAGCACTTTGTGTACTGTGTATTCTTTCTAGCTAGTTTCACTGTGTGTGAGGTATTAACGGGAAATTGTCCACTCTTATTAAGCATATGTTGGGTTGTTTGTTTATGATAACTTGTTGCAGTTAAACTCTCTTTTTCTAGTGGCTCCTTTAGCTGTTTAAAACTTTCATTTAAAGGCTCACTGCTGCTTTTCAGCTTTGAGTAACATTTCTGCAGTTTGTTCTAAGTAGTGGGGATATTTGTAGCATTTCCATATTCAGGCTTGTATTTGGGCCTAGTGTTTGTGGAGGCTGTGTGTCTGAGCACATAATTCAGGGACATCTTGTTTTAGCCAAAGCCATCAGGCATTTCAGTGAGAGAGAATTGTTTGAGGTCATTGGCTGACTGAGGTCTCCTGGACTACAGCTTAGACTAAGCACCTCATTGGTTCTTTTGAGATTTCTTTCTTAAAAGCTGTCTCAGGTTTCAACTTTCTGTTACCTAAGAAGCTCAGTTGTGAGTGTTCAGCCATTTTACAGTGAGCTGATCGAAGGAAGGACACTCAGCAAACTCGAGCTACAATATATAACATTAAGTATCCTGTTTTTGTTTATTTTGTTCTTTATTTCTTTGTTGTTTATAGCACTTTGTGTACTGTGTATTCTTTCTAGCTAGTTTCACTGTGTGTGAGGTATTAACTGGAAATTGTCCACTCTTATTAAGCATCTGTTGGGTTGTTTGTTTATGATAACTTGTTGCAGTTAAACTCTTTTTCTAGTGGCTCCTTTAGCTGTTTAAAACTTTCATTTAAAGGCTCACTGCTGCTTTTCAGCTGTGAGTAACATTTCTGCTGTTTGTTTCCCTCCCTTCCTCCCTGTTGGTATAGTGTTTTTATAGTTGGTGGCTTTGCAGTTGCCCGCCCCTAGTGTAAATGTGATCTGGGACCCTCCTCCCAGTCTAGTGTCATTACCTCATTCTACCCAGTACAGGGAGAACATTTGAGAAGGCCAATCAGCTTAGTTTCTGCTACTCCTTTCTCTCTTTCCATTTTCTCTTTCCAAAAAAAAAAAAAAAAATTATCTGCTTTTACTGTATTTGTGTTTTTTCCTACTTTATTTTGCTTTTGCGTCATCTTAAAAGTACTCAATTGTATTTATTACTGCTTGGTGTAACTCATTGTAAGCCTTTTAGTTTAAGCACCTGGGCTTCAGACCAGTTTTACATTAGAAAGGCTTGTGGTCTGCACTGTAGTGGCAGAACAGGTAGCTTACATCCTTCTAAGTTGGGAACTGCTGATTGAGGGCTCAGTGTCTGTTATTCTAAAAGTGTATTAATTCTGGTTTAAGCACTTGGGCTTGAGGCCAGTTATTTTACATTAAGAGGGTTCGTGTTCTGCACTCTTGTGGGAGGAGAGGCTGGACTCTGTCCTTCTGAGCTGGGAATTTCTGGTTAAAGCTTCTAGTGCCTGCATATTTGAACTGCTTCTTACTGAAATTGGTACACCTCGTTTGCTGTAGCATAGACTAGATCCAGGCCTGCTGAATCTGGCTTTGTTTGTATAACTTGAGCACTAATCCAGGCATTCTTTAAAGTATTCAGTTATATTTATTACTGCTGGTAGTAACTTGATTAAAGTGTAGCTATCATTTCTAAGTCTTTTGGATTAAGCACTTGGGCTTCAGACCAGTTGTTTTACATTAGGAAGGTTTGTGGCCTGCACTGTGGTGGCAGGACAGGTAGCTTACATCCTTCTAAGTTGGGAACTGCTGATTGAGAGCTTAGTGTCTGTTATTCTAAAAGTGTATTAGTTCTGGTTTAAGCACTTGGGCTTCAGGCCAGTTATTTTACGGATTGCGGTCTGCACTCTTGTGGGAGGAGAGGCTGGACTCTGCCCTTCTGAGCAGGGAATTTCTGGTTAGAGGCTTATAGTGCCTGCATATTCTAACTGTTTCTTACTGAAATTGGTACACCTTGTTTGCTGTAGCATAGACTAGATCCAGGCCTGCTGAATCTAGCTGTATTTGTATGCTTGTTGTTTGTTTATTTCCCTGAAACGCTAATTCCACCTAAAACTCAGCCTTTTAGCACTTCTGTGGATCCCTAGTGATATCTGCATTGCTTACTGTACTTATTTCCTTGTTTCACTTGAAAGAAAGTTACTGTTTGTCGTTTTTGCATTTAAGTTACTTGTAACACATTGCATTTAAGTTACCTGGCACTTGCTCACTAAAGCAATTATATAAGTCAGCTCTAAAAAATTAAAAGCACTACACCCTCACAAACTCCCCTTGAGTACCTTGTTCCCCATTGGCCCTTTTTTCAATTATAAAGGAATTCCCAATACTATTCTAGCATGTCCAAAGGTCAGTTGTCAATCTCCTCTCCGGTCCAGCTGGTGAATCTGGGAATCTTGAGGCAATGTTACAACTGCCTCATATACACAGACAAACCCTCTCCTCCTACCAACAAATTCCAACACATGTGAGAGATGCAACCATATAGCCAAACTGGAGGCTAAGCTCTCTCAACTCAGTACTGGCGTAACCAGTCAGGAGGAGAAGGAAACCACACTCACTACAATTCCAGTCTCACATAGACCTACCACGACAACAAACCAAACACATAAACACACAAAAACATACTCGGCTCTAAATAAAAATCTGCCTAAGCAGCAGAGACCTCCAAAGCAGACACCCAAGCAACCGCTACCCCAAAACAAAACACGTGCAACACATAGCTCACAAAGCCAGTGTGCCGAACAGTCACAGCCCTTAAGGCTAAACAACACACCTGAAACACTTGTAATAGGTGACTCTAGCGTCAGGCACACTGACGTCCCGCTCACCAGGCTGAACAAGGAGAAGGTCACGGTGAGCTGCCTGTCGGGCGCTAGGATCCGCCACATAACACAAGCACTCAGGTCACTCCAAGGCAAGTACAAATATGACTCAGTCATGTCATGCTGGTGTGAATGACCTGAGACGTACCTCCCTGGACTACATGAAAAGAGACATAGAGGAGCTCTCTGAGCATGTAGCCCAGGCCGGTATGACCCTGACATTGAGTAGCATCTTACCCTCACCAAGAATGATGCCACAATATGAAGACAAGATGATCAATTTCAACAATTGGCGTAAGTGTTGGTGTCATTCAAAGGGGATCCAATGCCTGTCAGCCTGGGATGACATGCTCGACAAGCCACGATGCTTCGCTAGGGACGGCTTGCACCTATCACTCCTGGGCTTTCGGATATTGGCAAAGGCTATTGCTACCCCCATAGTGCCTTTTTTAGGCAAGGCTCAAAAGACAAACCCACCTCCATAGGTATCACAAGGGATAAGAAAGTAAGAGTAATGCTACTCAACGCCAGAAGTCTAAACCTCAAGATGCACGCACTCGAAACTCTCCTTAGCATGGAGAACATCGATATCTGTGCAGTAACAGAAACCTGGTTCAAGGCTCCCGAGAGCACCCCAGCACTACCAGGTTATACCTCATACCATGCTTTTCGGCCCCAAGACTTGGACCGAACCACAAAAGGAGGGGGGGGGTATCAATATTAGTCAAAGATACCCACACCTCCAGGTTGGTGGCACAGCACGAAGCATCAGAGACTATCCATGTGCAACTAACTGTGGGTAAAACTGCCTTCCAGTTTATAGCCTGCTACAGACCACCCTCCCAAACACAGGAACCCCACTTGGCCTTCCTGAGAATACTGGAAAATATGAAGGTCTCTGCAAACACCATTATATTGGGTGACTTCAACTACCCAAACATAGACTGGGAGCATTACTCTAGCTCCAACACCCTAACCCAAAGGTTCCTAGAATTTATAAGCTCAAATGCTATGGAACAACTTGTTACCACTCCCACAAGAGGGGAAAACATACTGGACCTGATCATCACCAACATGGTGACACTATGCTCCAGACCAGAAGTGTATCCCTCACTGGTAAGATCAGACCATAAACTAATCTCACTGGATATTCACATCACGACCCCACCCCCTGCCCAGAAAACCACAGTGAAAAACTTCTCTAAAGCAAATTTCACACGCCTCAAAACCGAGGCGAAATCCTTCAAAGCCCCCGGGCCTGTGGAAAATACGGCCCAGACCGCAGAATCCTTTATAAACGCATTCTATGAACACCTTCAGAAATGCATGGATCATGCAATCCCAAATAAAACCAAGACCCAATTCTCCAAAGGCAGACGTCCTGTCTGGTGGTCCCCAGCCATAAACAAACTATACAATAGAAGGAGGAAGCTACTACATGATAGAGCAAAATCCAAAAAGGGAAGGCGTCTCTGATCAGTATTAGCAAAAAACTACGGGCACTCATAAAATCGTCTATGGCCAGCTTCGAGAGAAAAATTGCACAGGACACTAAGGATAATCACAAGGCTTTCTTTAGTTATGTTAGGAACCTGGGTGGGAATTCCCAGATATGCTCAGAATTAGTCCAAAATGACAAAAAGTACACCGAGCCCACAGACATTGCCAACATCCTAGCTGACAGGTTCAGTGCAAACTTCTCCCCTCTCCCCACCAAAAGGGCAAATATCTATCCCAACAGAGTGCTTCCCCCCTGACATCTCAGATGCTCAGGTAAGAGCCGCCCTCTCCAAAGCAAAAATCACAGCATCAATGGGACCAGATGGTGTCCCGGGCTGCGTCCTACATGAACTCCAAGAAGAGCTAAACCCAAACATAAAACTACTGTTCAATCTCAGCCTTACTACAGGATATGTACCCAAAGAGTGGCGTACAGCAACAGTGGTCCCTCTCCACAAAGGTGGTGCCTCAACGGATCCTGGAAACTATCACCCCATAAGCCTGACTAGCTTGGTTTGCAAAGCTATGGAAAGGATCATCATGGACCTCATAAATAAAGATATTGGGGACCTACAGTCACTGGATCCTACCCAGTTTGGCTTTGTTAAGGGCAGATCCTGCCTCTTAAACCTGGTCGATTTCTTTGAAACAGTCACCAAGGCCATTGACGAGGGGAAGGTGGTCCACACAGCCTACCTGGACCTCACAAAAGCCTTCGATACAATACCCCACTCGGGCATTATAGATAAGCTCACCAGCTTAAATATAAACCTTTATGTCACTAGATGGGTTGCAAACTGGCTCAAGGACAGAACCCACATGGTTAGAATTTCTGGAGCCATGTCAGACTCCAAACCAGTTACAAGTGGTTTCCCACAAGGCTCAGTCCTGGGACCTCTCTTGTTCGGTATATATTTCTCGGCGGTACAGGCCAACACGGAAGGACTGTGGCTGACCAAGTTCGCAGATGACTGCAAACTGGGCGCCATAATCAACTCTCCAGCTGACACAAGCATCCTCCAAAAGGGCCTCATAGAAACAGACAACTGGTGCCAGAGCCATGGCCTCAAGCTAAACGCCAAAAAGTGTATAGTCATCCCCTTTGGCAAAAACAAAGTGCCCACAAATTACCACATAGGTGGTAATCCATTAAGTACAGAAGCGTCATTAGGGACCTGGGGACCCAAGTTGATAGCAATCTCTCATTTGACAACCACGTGGCCAAAGTGGTTAGAAAAACATTTTATATAGCCCACCCAATCATGAAGGGATTCACATCTAGATCAGGAGAGGTCATCGTGCCTCTTTACTCATCCCTCATCAGGCCCATAATTGAGTACAATGCCCCTTTTGGGATGTACCTTACCAGACACCTGCAGCAACTGGAAAGACCCCAAAAGTACCTCACCAAGAGGATCAAAGGGCTCCAACAGATGCCATATGCTGCCCGGTTAAAGAAACTCCAGCTCTACTCAGTGGCATACCGCCTGCTCAGAGGCGATCTGTGCCTGACGTATAAAGCCATGTCCAACCCAGAATTAATGGACATGCTGCACCTCAGAAAATCCAAATCCCATCGAGCTACACGCTCGAGAGACTTGAACCTCAGCACTGAAATAAATAGGACATGCTGGAGGGACAGATTCATAACCCAGAGGCTCTTTCACTCTGGAATAAAATCCCAGTCCAGGTTAAGCAGAGTCCCACATTGACTCTCTTCAAGAGGAATCTTGATGAGTGGATGGGAGATCGTAGGTTTACCCCGGCCATCACTTCTGTGTCACTGTTAGACAGAGGCACAGTATACTAACCTCAAAAAAAGCATAGCAAAATTAATTTAAAATGGGTGGCGAAAGCCAAACACACTCTGGCTAGGCTTATAAATGCCCTAGGGCAGATAGCCTAGTATGAACCTATGAACCTATAAAAGAATAGCAAAGGTGTTGAAAAAATTGATAAATGTGGATTAATGTGATTTTGTGGAGAGGAGGCAAGCATTTGACAATATTAATAGAACAGTGATGATCCAGAGGGAAGCAGAATGTAAGAAAATACTGCAGTTATTGGTGGGTCGTGATAGAGGGAAAACATTCAACAGAGTAAGCTGGGATTTTAGGTTAATTAGAAATATATATGAGGGATTGGAGGCAAGAATTAAAAGTGTGACGGTTCCTCTCTGGTAAGTTGTGTCTTAACAGAGGAACCAGAGAGGAGTGTCATCTTCCCCCGTGTTGTTTGCTTTATATTTACAGCAATTGGCAAAGAAAATAAGGGACTCGGTAATTCAAGGATATAATTGGTATGGTAATCAAGAAATGTTAGCTTTATTTGCAGACAATGTTAATTTGAACCAGATAAATCCTCAAAATTACAATTGAGTGCCATTTCAAGTTTTCATGGGATATAAAGTTAATGAATATAAAACGAAGGCTGTAGCTATTAATTGTGTACCCACACATGAATTTCATCAACAATGCACATATTTATGGGGTCCTGATAAGAAGTAGTATTTAGGAGTGTGAATTAATAAGGCTTCTGTTTTTTTTTTTTTTAAACACCCATTGAATTATTACTTGTGGCATAGGCAAATGTATATTCATATAAAAATAATCAAACTGCATTAAGATAACAAACATTGTACTTGGTTTATATTGCTATACATCATGTAACCTAAGAAAGATTATATAAATTATTCAGTTCCTGCCTTTTCTTTTAAACAAGAAACATCTTTATTAAACCATCACTTAATGCATAGGCAGTCATATATTTATTTAAATGAACGAAAAAACACACCAACACAATCCTAATCGCAAGCATTACATCACAAACCATACTGACACACTCCTAGTTGCAAACATTATGCATCACTTACAGTCTACTCAATCTTTCTCACTAAAACATTACATAGCTTATTTAAGTCCTGCAGCGTTTTAGACTTCATTCCTCCCTTGTATTTATTACTCCCACAATTCCCATTTTTTCCTATATAGTTTGCTCCTGCTCTTTTCTAAAGATCTAAATTCCAGTTTTATCTCTGTTACTATAATCACTACTTCTAGTATAGCTGGTTTAGATTTTGATGTCCATTTTCTAGCAATTGCTTTTTTTGGCAGCCAACATTATTAAACACAGCAAGGTCTTACCATGTCTGGGCAATTCTGATTCTGTATCATAGCTCAGAAAAATCATCTCCCTCATTACACCAATTTGCCCACCCAGCATCTCTGGCAGTGCACCCCGCAGGGAATACTTAGTCTGCCAACTCACCGCACTCCCAGAAAATATGTTCCCAGTTACCGCATTCTTCCCCTTCACACCTCCAACATTTACTGTCTGCCTGAGGAAAAATTCTGTGTAGTCTTCTGGGGGTATAAAAATATCTATGTAAACATTTCAAAGCAAAAGTCCTAAATCTTCTAGATTTTGTTGCATATTTGGGAGACATACATATATCCTCCCATTGTTTCTTTGTGAATTGCTTGTCCAATCTGTCTTTTCAATCCTTTCTAATCGCCTCTGATTGATTGTTATAGTTATCATGCAATATTTTATGTGGTCTACTTATTATTCCCTTCTGCTAAAAACTCTACCAGTGCTGGTCTTTTGTTAGCCCTATTTTATTCTCTTTGCCTATTCTCTGATATCAATCCTTGATAGGAAAGACAATCTCCAACCTGCAGACCAAATAAATTCTTGGCTTCTTCCCATTCTGTCATCTTTCCCTCTCTGGTTATTTGCTCCCAGTACATTTGCCAGTTTTCTCCAATAAATTCCAACCCCCTCTTGCCTATTGTCTATATATATATATTGGAGTAGTCTCTATCATTAGAATGTCCTTTATCCATTCCAGTGTTGGCTTAGTTCTTAGGATGCGTTGTGCTACTTTATAGATATAATATTCTGTATGATTATTGTTATTCTCCTTAAAGGCCTGCATCCAAAATCCCAGTGTCTCCTTGTTTCTTGAGCTATCCCCCCTGTTTCACCATCATCCCTTTCCACTTTGAATTATAGTTTTCTGCTTCTGCTATGTACAGGAGCCTTAACTGTTGTTGTTGTTGTGTCTTTCGGCTTTTCCCGGTTAGGGGTTGCCACAGCGGAACTCCGGTCCACTAATGATTGGCAGTAGATTTTTACATGCCGAGTTGCCAGCCCTGATGCACAACCTTCAATGAAGGTACCCCCATTCACGCATGTCTCCACACAGAAGACGCTTTAGCTGAGAATCGAACAGGACAACATCTTACTGTGAGGCGACAACGCTACCACAGCACCACCACCGCAGTACAGGAGCCTTAACTGTATAACTCTGAAATACCCCTTCAAATCAGGTAATCTCAGTCCGCCTGTTCTACTGGAAGAATCAGCTTATCCCACTTGACTCTTGCCTTCTTCCCTTCCCAGATAAAGTTCTTCATCTCTTTATTATTTGCTGTCCACTTCTATAAAAATATGCCTGACCTGTGTATAAGACTAATGGGACTAAAAACATTTTAACTGCTTGTATCTTACTATTCATATCCATATAACAAAGAAAGATAATCACTGTAATCATTGAAATTTTGACCATGGTACTTTTGGTTCGGCCTGTGATTTCAGTCAATCCAATAATGTAAATAGATGGCTTGACAATTTCAGCTATCCCACTGAAGGTGTGTTTTTATCTCTGAATGAGCAAATTAATGTTTTGGACAAGACTTTATTCAAATATATATCTTTACAATTGAGCAATTTTTTCTAGGATGAAAGTATCAAATGTAAACATGTACCAAAGGGTTTGAGGTTTTGGAAATTCCCACAAGGTGTTGAGGAGAATTCACCTTTTCATCAAGAACTACTTGAATTATTCAACAGAATGGGACTTGAACTGACTAGATTGTTTTTTAGCCAGATGGCAATGCTTAAAGAAAATATTAACAAACTTGTAAGTTCCATTTCCCGCAGACTTGGATTTTCCTAAATACAAAAATAATTTTAACAATGTATTTAAGCAGACTGAGTCTAAATTAGTTCCCATTAAACGTAAGAAGCACAAAAAAATTATTTGTGACTATCAGGGTTATAACAATCAAACTGTTTACCCCAAGCCCTCTGGTGGTGTGAAAAGAGACAATAATTTTAATGTTGGTCATTATAGAGGAGAGGATACCAACAATTACAATGATGAGGTTGAGGATTCCCTTTTAGAATTTCTTGCTGTATGTCTGGCCAACAAACAGTGGAGGAAGTTCAGTTATCCACAACCATTCCACAGTGGATTTTTTGCAATAAAAGTTTGTTTGTGAGTTCTGGGCTACCTGATTTTTTTTTTTTAAGTTTACTTGTTTTAACACACCAGTTCCACTGTTTTGCTTAGTTTTATTGTTTTTTTTTGTCTCAGCAATCAGCTGGCAAGATTCTGCTCCAGGCCTCCATGCAAGAAGGCCTGGAAGACAGATGTATTTTCTTTACCTTTGACAGGAATATTCCTGTGTGCCTTTCCACCCTTTACACTAATATCCAGGGTACTTCTGAAGATTTAGAAAGAATCCCGCAGGATCATTGTGATGACTGCCTTTTGGCTCAGGCAACCATGGTTCTCCCTTCTTTTGGAAATTGCCAGGGGTAATTGCAACAAGCTTTCTCACAAACTGAATCTACTCACACAAAAACGGGGGTGTTTGATACATCTCTACACCAATCAACTTCACTTGACTTCCTGGATGATAGGGTCTTAATTTGTTTTCGGCACCTGTTTAATGAGGATGTGCAGCTACTAATGTAGACAAGAAAGCGGGCTACTAAATTAATCATATATTAACAAGGGTCTACTTCAAAGGATCGAAATTTCACAACACCGAACCTCTGATCATCGAAGACCAGAGGATCGAAGTTGTAGAATATCGAACCATAAAAAAAAAAAAAAAAATCAAACAAATGAAAACTTCTTATTTCACGTTTTTGCAGGGGTGCAAGCCCCCCTGCACCCCTCACTCCCCTGCTACTTAACTATACCAACTCTGAGATCACACTATAGTGAAGAGAACGGTAAATTTCCCATTATGCACTGTACGTCGATCATTCACAAGGTTCAGTATTTCACAACTTCAATCATCTGGTCTTCACAGATCAGTGATTCGTTGTTGTGAAATTTTGATCCTTTGAAGGGGACCCATTAACAAGTGGGGAGGATTTTCTAGTTGGTGCTAACAACATAATCAGCGTCCATTCAGGGCTTGTTCTCTGATATTGCAATATTTATGTGAGTTATTATCCTATGGCCTTTCTTACATCTCCATCAAGGTTCATTTGTTGGCCATTTTAGCATCTCTGTCCATGGATCCTCCTCTTTTAATGAAATGATTTATTGTGGTCTCATTTTGTTATATTACAAAAACCTGGCATTTTAACAGAGGTGTGTACACTTTTTATATCCACTGTAAGTGTTCAGAGTTATTCCTTAAACGCTTGCATGACCTTACGAGCTCTAGAACTAGCACCTTTAGATCGTAGGGGGAAAGGCTTATACACTAGTACGTTTCTGGCTCCAAAGAAAGTGTTTCCTTGAAGATCAGTTTTACGCTTTCCATTTTCAACCTGTTTGTGACAATACAAAAGTTCAAAATGTTGACCTGTTACCTGTCATTCCTGCTTTGAATTTTATGATGACATTAAGCCTAAAGGATGCTGATCTTTGGATCATTATAGCCACAGGCTTCAGGAAATTTCTAAGATTCTCTAGGACTAGGTCACATTATCAGTGTTCTGCATTACCCTTTGGGTTATTTACAGCTCCAAGAGTTTTTACAAAGTGTCTAGCTCCAGTGAGAGCTCATTGCAGACTTAAGGCGTTCACATATTTCTTTATTTAGATGACTTAATTATCTTTACAGAGTCTTTTTGCCAGATGTTAGGAGTCCTTAACGTGGAATCTGATATCTGCTCCATCCGGATTCAACCTGTGGGACTTTGGATCCAACACCAGCTGATTCTAAAGCCTTTAGCACATCTTAACTCCATCTCCCTTACCCATAACTCCACACTCCTCTAGCAAGTTCCCAGGTCTAGTTTGCCACCAGTTGTGGTCTGCATCTAGGTCCTTAGCTCGACATGGTATTTCTTTTTTTCTCAAGATTCTTGTCAGGGGTGAGATTTCCTTTTTTCCCTTATCCTTTGTTTTTATTTTAAGCCCTTTCAAGTTAGTTTTAGATAGATGCCCTTCCATATCACTGTTGCAGTATTCTTCAGTAAAGGGATCTCCTGCCAAGGGTAGCCCAATGTCCACCCAGTATACCAAAACCTTAGGTTTTCAAGGATGATGTACGTCACACGTATGCTCCCCACTCATGGCAAAGGTCATAAAGATGACATACAGATGTACATACCTCAGTACTACTTTGCCACCGATCTGAAAGCCATCTGCGATCATCTGTCTGAGCACTCTGTTTGTGCTGGTTACCAAACCCATTATCAGATAAGTGCCCCTTTGTGTTTTTCTTCTCTTTTTTTTTGGTTTGTGAGTTTACATATCATCCAGTGTGCAGAATTGTTGACAAACTCAAGAGGTTAGGAAGAAACCCATATGTCACCCAGTGGATAGCCAGCTGGCTTATAGAAAGGACCCAGGAAGCTAAAATTGTGGAGTTCACCTCTACAAAGAGGCCAGTCACAAGTGGAGTTCTTCAGGGATCAGTCCTTGAACCAGTCCTTTTTGGCATTTATTTTTCTAAAGTCAAGGCAAATGTCAGTGGTCTATGGCTAACTAAATTTGCAGATGATTATAAATTAGGAGCTGTCATTGTATCCCACACCGACACAGATGTTCTCCAGGAAGGGCTGACACAGACAAACAACTGGTGTTAGAGCTGTGGACTAAAACTAAATGCCAAGAAATCCATAATAGTATCTTTCGGGAAGTCATCTACCCCTGGTAACTATCATATTGACAACACACCCCCTAGAGTTGACCCAGTAGTTAGGGACTTGGGGACACACATAGACAGTAATCTAGCCTTTGACCATCATGTATCTACAGTAGTGAGGAAATCTTTCTGTATTGCTCAACTTATAAACAAAAGTATGGCGTCTAGGTCCAAGGAAGTCATTGTTCCACTGTATTCAGCATTCATCAGACCTATCATTGAGTACAATGCCCCCTTTGGTGTACACTTATCCAGGCATATCCAACAAAAGGAACATCCACAGAGGTTCCTCACTAAAAGAATACAGGGTGTCAGTAAAATGTCCTGTGCAGACCCCCTCAAGGCCCTAACCCTGTATTCTATCTCCTACACGCTGTTGAGGGGAGATCTATGCCTGGCATACAGGACATTGTCAGACCCCACTCTAATAGACCTCCTGCATATCAACAGAACAAACAGCACCAGAATTACCCATTCCAAAGACTTAAACCTTGCTTGTGCTATAAATAGGACTTGCTGGAGAGGCAGGTATGTATCCCAGAGACTACCCTGTCTCTGGAACAGGCTCTTCATCCATGTGAAGCAGAGTTTCTCCCTAACCCAATTCAAGTATAACTTGGATAATTGGATGGGGAATAGAAAATTCATCCCTGGCTTGACAAATTTATCTCTAATGGACAGCGGTAACCTGTAAATGTTTTATCTCCCAGGCCCCTGCTTACACTTATCAAAGGCACCAGAACTTGTCAGAGATTTGGGATCCGTGGCTAAGCTTAAAAAGGCCCTTATTTTTGTTAGCCTAGTAAACAGCTATGAACCCATTCCCCATAGTGACCATCAGGAGCAGTGTCTCTTTTGCTTGAGTGCTTCTCAAGACCATACTAAGTGCTCAGTTTGTCAAGCATTTGTCTCTAAGACCCTACATAGTCATCTCTGCACCATGTCAGTCTGTCTGGATTCCAGAAGGCGTTGAGCGAAGTAGTTGGTACATGAATAGTTTTCCCAGTTAATGGTGGGGTAGTTGAAATCGCCCATTATTAGGGTGTTTGGTTGAACCCTAATATTTTCCAGTACATCAAAAAAAGAGGAGTGGGAATCCTGGGGCATGGTGGACCAATGTCTTAAGTTGTTGACCCATGGTGCTATGATGGAATCATCTTATCTGCCAAGAAGACGACCAAAAGAGTTAGGTCAGATTTGGCTGCTTTACCACCTCCCCTGAATGTCTCTCTTAACGCTGGTAAAAGCCCGGATGATCGTCTGGCTGTTCCATCAGATTCCTCTGCTGTGACCGTGTCGGAGGCTGGCATGGATCTGGCTTCTCGCATGTCCTCAGAGGCTCTGCATACATCCATTGTGGTTGTTGACGGGGGAACCTTAGCTGATAATATCTAAGGGACCAAGGGGTACTCCAGAGATTCTTGTTCGGGAGGAGATTCCCACTACACTGAGTGTCTGTATGGGTCCGAACGTCCTAAGGTCTTTAGTGCTGACATCCCACTAAAGAAGAAGAAGCAGAAGACTAAACACATTTCCCCTGCTGCCACAGATCCCCAGCGTGAATTGCAGGATTTTAAACAGTGGTTATTTAATGTACTCATGGCTTTGAAGCCTCCCCATGGAGATTTTGTCCCTGCCCCTCCTTGATCTTCTACTCCACTTAAGGGGGCTAGGGAGCAGGACTGTTCTGATGAAGAACTGGACTCGGGTGGGGGAAGAGTCCTGGGCATACTCCTCTGAGATTCCTTCTCCATTGGACTTTGGACTTTGGTTTAAAGGAGGAAGATTCCATTAGCCCAGATTCTCCCTTTGAGGATCTGCTTTGGGGATGCTACCTCTTGTGTGATGGAATTTTTTTTTAAATGGGACTGTTCTTGGGTTGCTGATGTCCAGAAAAGGTATTATGAACTCCTTCATATGGAGTCCCCTAAGCACTCTACTGTTCCCCCAGTCCTGACTGCCCTGTTGGACACTTTTTCAGCAGCATCTTTGACTCCTGATTCCCAAACTCTAGACCCTAAAAAGCCTGACAGGTTTTATAAGCTGCCTGATGACTGTAAGTTTCTCTACAAATATCCCTCTGCTGACCTCTCTGTTGTGTCAGTCTCTTCTGACAAACCTTCTAAGCTCTTGCCTTCTACTAAATTGCTTCCTTCTGGCAAGGACAGTAGGGCCATAGAACAGCAGGGCAAAAAGGTGTATACTGTTGCGATCCTGTTTTTTGGGCTATTAATTAACAGACCCATATAACCAGATATGCCTTAGCCCTTCTTTCTCAGGCCTCTCAGGTTGCCTCTGACCTTCTTGATTCTGACGGGAAGGTTTCGGCCCTCTCTTTAGTGGGTTTCTCTTCTCATGTGCTCGCCATTCTATTAAATGTAGTTATGATGCAGCTGATGATTCTTCGAGAGCTACTACTTTTGGTTCTGTGTTGAGGCACTACTCTTGGCTTCGCCTCCAGCCTTTGTCTGATGATGCTAAGGCTAAACTATTGCTGGAGCCTTCTTGTGTCCTGACAGAGTGCTGTTCAAACTATCTGGAGATATACAGAGCTGAGTATATTTTTCAGGCACTTCAGAGTTGTGTACTGGTAATTGTTGTTTGACTAATTTTATATCATTGCTGGCTGACTTCAGAGTTGTGTACTGTTATTTTTGCTTCACTGTATAGTTTTTCAGATCTCTGCTGAAGGTGTTTTTCCCCCACCCCTTATCTCTCTGTGTCTTAAGTTGGTATAACTGGTTTTACATCATGTGTGTTATCTGACTATCTCAAGGATTACTTGCATAAAATTAGACGCTCTTAGTAATAGCCTGCATATCATTGCTGGAGCCTTTCTGTGTCCTGACAGAGTGCTCTTCAAACTATCTGGAGATATACAGAGCTTAGTATATTTTTCTGATACGTCAGAGTTGTGTACTGCTAATTGTTGTTTGACTAATTTTATATCATTGCTGGCTGACTTCAGAGTTGTGCACTATTTTTGCTTCACTGTATAGTTTTTCAGATCTCTGCTGAAGGTGCTGGTTTTCTCATACCCACCCTCCCTATTCCTGTCTTGTTTAAATTTGGAGGCTTTTGCAGTTGCCGCCCCCACTGTAGATTTGATCTGAGAAACTCCCCCCAGTCCCATCTCTTTACCTCATTCTACCTAATAGACTCCTTCTGCACTTGTTTTTAGTCATTTTTAATTTAATTGCATTTTTTAAACTGTTTGGTCTAACATTGCTACATACTCAAGTGTGCTAGCTTGCACTGCATTCAAATTGTTTTTACTGCTGCTTTAGCTACTTTTCTGTATGTGTATATATATATATATATATATATATATATATATATATATATTTATATAAAATACCTTTCCTGTAACTAGTGTAGTCCAGATTCAGATTTGCTGTATCCAGGACTGTATGTAAGCTGCTGAGCCCCCCCAAGCTTTCTGTGTTGGAGGGAAGCCTTCTAGCTTATCAGTAGGAGTGGTAAGCACTAGGTAACCTATCTACTACATAAGGAGTGGTTCTGGCCCAGAAATTGTAGTTATTGGCCGTTTGGGCAGTTTTTCCATCTCTCTCAACTTTCTGATTTAAAAGCCCGAATTTGCACTTCCCCCCCTTTCCTGTAACTAGTTTAGTCCAGATACAGATTCTTAGTTTTAGCACTTGAATTTGCTTATTTGTGCTCAGCGCTTGTTTAGAACTTGTAAGCACTAAATAACCTACTAATTAATACAGCACTCAACCTTCCTCATTACGTAGAGGAAAACAGTTTTGGTACTTACTTTCCTCACTTGCTTAGAGAAAAACAGCTCTTGTACTCACTTTCCTCATTTATCTAGAGGAAAATTGCTTTTTTATTCAGGAATGTCCAATGGTCAGCTCTCAGTGTTCTCTCCTGCCTGGCTGATGAATCTGGGCATCTTGGGGCAATGTAGAAATTGCCTCATGTACACAGACAACCGTCTCCTCCTACCACCCAACACTACAACCTGTGAGAGATGCACTTATTTAGCCAAACTGGAGGTAAAGCTCTCTCCAATCAAGACTGAACTTGCCAGTCAAGAGGAGGAGGCAAACACTTGCACCACACTACACTCATCACATAGTCTCACTAAATCTACACCACCAAAATCCACACATAGTAACATAAAAATATTCGTGGAGGCTCTCAATAATAATCTGTCTAAGCAACAGAGACCTCCAAAGCAGAAACGCAAGCAACCTCCATCCCACAACACAACCCAAATGACAAATAGCCCGCAGACTCAGTGTGCCACTCAACCACAGCCAATAAGGCAAAACAACGTACCCAACACACTAGTCAAAGGTGACTCTATAGTCAGGCACACTGATGTCCCACTCACCAGGCTAAACAAGGAGAATGTTACTGTCAGCTGCCTGTCGGGTGCCAGGGTCCGCCACATAACCCACGCACTCAGGTCACTCCACAACAAGTACAAATATGACTCTGTCATTGTCCATGTTGGTGTGAATGACCTGAGACGTACCTCCCTGGACTACATGAAAAGAGACATGGAAGAGCTCTCCGATCTTGTAGCCCAGGCAGGTATGACCCTAGCCCTGAGTAGCATTCTGCCATCACCCAGAATGATGCCGCACTACAAGGACAAAGTGATTGACTTCAACAATTAGCTAAGCTTTTGGTGCCATTCTAAAGGGATCCAGTATCTGTCTGCCTGAGATGACGTGGTCTACAGACCACAATGCTTTGCCAGAGATGGCCTGCACCTGTCACCCCTGGGATTCCGGATACTGGCTAAGGTTCTTGCCACCCCTATAGTGCCTTTTTAGGCAAGGTTCAAATGACAAATTCACCACCATAACAGGAACAGGCAAGCAAAAACTGAGGATGATGCTACTCAATGCTAGAAGTCTAAATCTCAAAGTGCACTCACTCAAGGCACTCCTTAAAATGGAGAACATCGATATCTGTGCAGTGGCTGAGACCTGGTTCAAGGCTCCAGAGAGCACCCCTGCACTACCAGGCTATAACTCATACCACACGTTTCTGGCCATGTAACCTGGACCGGAACACCAAAGGCAGAGGTATGTCCATATTCATTAAGGATATCCACACCTCCAGGCTAGTTGCTCAGCATTATGCAGCCGAGGTTATCCAAGTGCAACTAACTCTGGGCAAAACTGCAATCCAAATTGTAGCTTGCTACAGATCACCCACCATGCCCCAGGATTCCCACTCCTCTTTTTTTGATGTATTGGAAAATATTAGGGTTCAACCAAACACCCTAATAATGGGCGATTTCAACTATCCCACCATTAACTGGGAAAACTACTCATGTACCAACTCCTTCGCTCAACGCTTTCTGGAATTCATAAACTCCAATGCCCCGGATCAACTTATCCACACCCCCACCAGGGGCAACAATATCCTAGATCTAGACATTACCAACATGAGTGACCGGTGTTCCACACCTAAAGTCAACGCCTCATTGGTCCGATCCGACCATAAGCTAATTACCCTAGATATCCACATCCTGCCCCCAGCCCCCATTAAGGAAACCATGGTAAAAAATGTCTCCAAAGCCAACTTCATGCTTCTTAAGACAGAAATGGTGAACTTCATGACACCCATGCAGATGGACAATACAGTTACAACTACCGAGTCCTACACAATTGCACTTTATATGCACTTACAAATGTGCATGGATCGTGTTATCCCAAACAGAACCAAGATGCTATCCTCCAAAAAAAAAGGAAGCCAATCTGGTGGTCCCCTGCCATAAACAAACTGTACAACAGAAGGAAGAAACTGTTGCAAAAGAGAGTAAAATCCCATGAGTGGAGGAGCTCCCTGGTCAGCCTCAGTAAGAAGCTGCGATCCCTGATGAAATCCTCCAAAGTTAGTTACGAAAACAAAATCGCCACTGATTCTAAAGACAACAACAAAGCATTCTATAGCTATGTCAAGAATCTCAATGGCAACACTCAGATCTGCTCTGCGTTACAGCACAATGGCACTAAATGTACAGACCCAACTGATATTGCCAACATCCTGGCAGATAAGTTCACTGCTAACTTTACCCCCTCTCACCCCCTAAAGAGCCCATCTCTGTACCGGAAGAATGCAAAATTCCTGTAATCACGGCTACACAGGTAAAAACCACACTCTCCAAAGCCAAGAACACAGCATCCATGGGACCAGACAACATCCTAGGCTGCGTTCTACACGAACTACAGAACGAACTCGCACCCCACCTAAGTACCATGTTCAATCATAGCCTCACCTCAGGCTTTGTGCCTGCTGAATGGCGCACAGCAACGGTTATCCCACACCACAAAGGGGGAGCCACCACGGACCCTGGGAACTACTGCCCCATTAGCCTGACGAGCCTGGTCTGCAAGGCCATGGAATGTATCATCATGGAACTTATAAACAAACACATTGGTAATCTCCAAACTCTGGACCCCACCCAGTTCGGGTTTGTAAAAGGCAGATCATGTCTCCTAAACCTGATAGACGTCTTTGAAGCAGTCACCAAAGCCGTAGACAAGGGTAAGGTGGTTCACACAGCCTATCTAGATCTTGCCAAGGCTTTCAACACCATCCCCCACTCTGGAATTATAGATAAACTCACTAAACTAGGTATAAATCCCTATGTCACAAAATGGGTTGCCAACTGGCTCACTGACAGAACCCACACTGTGAAAGCAGCAGACTCAAAATCCGACTTCAGACCAGTGACAATTGAAGTACCACAGGGTTCAGTCCTGGGTCTTCTCCTGTCTGTTATCTACTTCTCTGAAGTACAGGCTAACACAGAAAGTCTTTGGCTAATGAAGTTCGGAGATGACTGCAAACTAGGAGCCATAATCGATACTCCTAACGATGTGGACATCTTACAAAAGGGCCTCATTGAGACAGATGTCTGGTGTCAAAGCCATGGCCTCAAGCTCGGTGCCAAAAAGTGCATTGCCATCCCCTTTGGTAAAAACTCTGTACCCATGAACTACAACATAGGCGGTAGTATACTTAACACCGAAAGTGTGATAAGAGACCTTAGGACACAGGTGGACAGTAGTCTCTCCTTTGATAATCACATCGCCACAGTAGTCAGGAAATCCTTCTACGTGGCACACCTCATCACAAAAGGTTTCTCATCCAGAAAAAAAGAGGTCATTGTTCCCCTCTACCCATCACTCATTAGACCCATTATAGAGTACTATGCCCCTTTTGGTATGTACCTCACAATATATCTACAACAACTGGAAAGGCCCCAGAAATACCTCACAAAGAGGATTACCGGCCTCAAACAGATGCCTTACACAGACCGTCACAAAAAACTCCAGCTTTACTCCATCGCATATTGCCTACTCAGAGGTGATCTCTGCCTAAAATACAAAGCTATGTCAAACCCAGAGCTGTTGGACATGCTCCACTTAAAGAAATCCCAATCCCTCTGAGCTACATGCTCTAGGGACCTAAACCTTGTCACCACAATAAACAGAACATGCCAGAGGGATAGATTCCCATACTCTGAAATAAACTACCTATCTGTATCAAACAAAGCTCCTCATTAGCACTCTTCAAGAAAAATCTTGATGATTGGATGGGAAATAGGAAATTCAGCCCAGGGATCACCTCTGTGGCTCTGCTCGACAGTGGCACAGGAAAATAATTTTCTTGGGTGGCAAAAGCCAGGGTACCTTTTTGGCTGGGCTTGTATAGGCCCCAGGGCCGATAGCCTAGTACCTACCTATGAACCTGTTGGATGCTTTCCCTGATAATAAAAATCTCTTTTTGGTTCTGCAGCTCCTGTGCTTTTTAAAATCCCTGCACGACAAGGACAAGGCCTTGCAGGCGTTGACGCATACTTTAGATTCTTCTTTTTCTGAATTTCAGAGAAATTATCCCTGTAAGCCTGCTTTTGTTTATAAGCAGTCTCACCCTTCTCCCAAAGGTAAGAAGGATTCTAGAAGGGCTCCTAGTGCTAAGTCTACTCAGACTCCTACTCCTCAGGAACCTCCTTTTCTAGACAAGCTAGGTTCTGTCTATTTGCTTCCCTCCATCCTGAGTCAGGGACCTTTATCTCTTCATCTTTCCCTATCTCTTCCCAATTGGTTAATGGTTACTCAGGATTCTTGGGCTCTGTCCATCCTCCTTTTCTGGGCATTCCCCAACCTCCACAGGAACATCTGTCTTTCATTCAGGATGTACTTCAGGGCTTTTGTCTAAGGCACCATCCAAGCAGTTTCCTCACCCCAGGAGGAGAGCAAGTTTTATTCCAGAATATTTTTGGTTCCCAGGAAAGAAGGCACCTGGAGGCCCCTTTTCAACCTTTCTCAGCTCAACACCTTTCTGAAAATCCTTTACTTCCGGATGCTGTTTCTTCAGTCTCTTGTTTCCTGTACTTGTTTAGGCTTTCCCAATCTCTCTGGATTTTAAGGATGCTTATCTTCACATCCCTGTTCATCCCCATTTCAGGAAATATTTGCATTTCTGTTTCTTAGTTGCATTTTCAACTCTGCTTCGCCCTTTGGCCCTTCTACTGCCCAAAGGATTTTCACCAAATGTCTCACTCTTGTGATTGCCTTTTGCAGGATGAGGGGATACAAATCTTTCCTTATGTAGATGACCTACTCATTCAGGATTCCTCCTCATGGACATAGCTTCAGCACCTTTACTATGTTTACTTTTTGCAGAGCCTAGGGTTTACAATAAAATTACCGACATCTGTCCTTACTCCTTCTCATGATTGTGTTTTTTTCTTAATTGCAGGCTCCAGACCATGCCTATGCTGGCTTCACTGCTACTGCCCAAGACTCTTAGCTCTAATTGCCTTTTTTTCAGTCCCTTCTTCCTCGAGTCTCAATTACGGCCAGGGAATTTCTGAGGGCTCTGGGATTCATGGCTTCCACCATTGCTGTGTTACCTCTAGCCAGATTCCATATGAGAAAGTTACACTGGTTCCTAAATTCTGTCTGACTCCGACACTGACATCCCCTAAACTTTCTAGCTCTTCTTCTTCCTTACCTCCAGCTACAGCTTCGGTGGTGGATTCATCAGCTGTATCTCAACCCGGGCGTCCTTTCCAGCCCCCAGTCCCCTCTCAGGAACTCTTTTTTTTTTTATGCCTTAGACATGGGGCGGGTGCTTTTTTCAGCCCTCTCAAGGTGCAGAGCCTCTGGCCCATTCATCAGAGGTCATACCATATCAGCATCAAGGAGATGAGACCTCTTTTTCTGGTCCTTCAAGCCTTTCATCCCCTTTTTTCTTCCAGGGACTCTGAAAACCTTCATAGACAATACCACAGTAATGTGGTACATCAGCACCAAGGGGGGACATGGTCCTACATTCTGTGCAGACTAGCTCTTAAAGTTTGGGATCTAGCTGCTTAATATCAGGTGACTCTTTAGGCTGTTTTTATTCCTTCAGAGCAAAACATTGTGGCAGACTGTCTGAGCAGGTCCATAACACAGGCTCACGAATGGACGCTTCACAGTGAATTGTTTTTGGACATCAGTGGGGTACTCCTCATGTAGACCTTTTTGCCTCCCCTCTGACCAGTTAAATTCCTCTTTTTTACATCTTATGGAGGAAGGCATGCCCAGGAAATAATGAGTAGAACGGAAAAAGATGGAACCATCTATTATGGTACAACATACAGTTGCTTCAGTTCCAAAGTTGTAAACCAGGTAAAACATTTTTGGACATTATTTAATTTCCTCAAAATATGTTTCAAAATGGTTAGATGAGAAGCTGGTTGTTTCTTATAGAAAAGGAAAAAATATACACAATTTTTTAGTAAGGGGTAGATTTATCATCCCCCCTATAAATATACTGTATACTCCCATCTCATGGAACATTTATTTGTGGTAGGTGCAAAGCTTATAAACGTGGTTAAAGAGTTTTCGAAAATGAATAATATATTTTTTAAAGTGTGTGACCATTTTAACTGCAACACAGAGGGTGTTGTATATGCCCTGAGATGCCTCTGTGATAAAGTTTATATTGGGGAGGTCAAGAGACATTTTAAAATCAGGTTGTTGGAACATGTAAGAGATATTTCAAACAAAAAAGCAGAAACTTCAATAGCTACACATTTTAATATGGTCCATCAGGAGAATAGTAAGGGGCTACAGGACACTATATTAGAGAAAGTAAAGGTTTCCCAATTTGATTTAACTGTAGTAAAAAAACAGCTGTTATTGAAAGAATCCATTTACATTTTAAAATTCGATACTTTATCCCCTAGAGGGTTAAATGAAGAATGCAATTGGATGTTGCTTATTTAATTGTGTAATTAAGTGTTAATTGTTTTATGTATTTAAGGCAAGTGTTTTGTAACGTGCTTTACTCCTTGAAGGTTTTTTTGCTGAGACATCAGAGTTTTATTAAATTTGTTTGGTATACTGGCTGGTCGTTTCTTTTGTTTCACAGTTTTTACAGTTGTTGCAGTTGGAAATTCCTCTTTTTTGCACCAGAGTCCCAATTCCTGTGACCTGGAAGGTGGATGTCCCCTCTTTTCCTTGGAAGGGGATGTCTCTCTGTGCATTCCCTTCCCTTACTCTCATACCAAGGGTCCTGCTCAAGACAGAGCCAGACTCCCCAAAGGTTATCTCCTCTTTTGCACCTAGTCAAAAGCAATCACCACAAGTTACCTCACAGGGTGGACCTACTCACACAAGACAAGGGGGTCTCTCATCAATCCTTATTTGTTGACACTTCATCTGACAATGTGGGTGATAGGGTTCTGATTACTTTTAGGCATCTTTTTTGTGAGGATGTGCTTCAGGTTCTGCAGGAGACCAGGAAGCCCACTACTAGGAAATCCTGTATGTTCAAATGGAAGAGATTTTCTGTCTGGTGCCTTGCTCATCACCTGGATCCACTTTCTGTGGAGATTCCTCTGATTCTCTGTTATTTGTGTAAATTGCTGCATGCTGGGTTGGTGTATTCTTCAGTTAAAGCTCACGTTTCAGCTATTTCTGCTTGTCTGCCTTTGACTCCCTCTTTGGCCTCTAGGTTTAAGGCCAAACAATTTCTTAAGGGTGTCCTTCATATTAGACCTCCCAAGAAACCTATTCCTCCTTCCTGGGACCTTAAATTTATTCTTGAAAAATTGACTCAGTCTTCTTTTGAGACTGCAGCTTCAGCTTCATTGCAGCATTGTACATTGAAGGCTGTTCTTCTTTTGGCCCCTACTTCAGCTAAGAGGGTGTCTGAGCTTCAGGCCCTTAGAGCTTTTCCTCCTGCTTTAGTTTTTCATAGGGACAGCGTGTCTGCTCATACTAATCCTTCTTTTATACCCAAGGTGGTTAGTGAATTGTCTGTTAATCAGTCTATTAATTTGCCCACATTTTTTCCTTTTCCATAGTCTGGTAGTGAGAAGGTTCTTTATATGTTGAATTTGCATAGACAGCTCGATTATTATTTGGATAAGACTAAGGCCATTCACAAGTCTGAGCAACTTTTTATTTCTTTTCATTCTAAATCTCTAGGCTTGGCTGTTTTTAAGCAGACCCATTTCTTCATGGGTTTCTAAGGCTATTTCTTTTTGTTACCCCTTTCATGAGAAAAACCTTTTTGCTTCTGTAAAGGCTCATTTTCCCAGGGCTGTGTTGTGGCTTCCTCTGGTACTTTTTCCAAAGGCTTGGATACCAATATTGTGTGTGTGTGTGTGTGTGTGTGTGTGTGTGTGTGTGTGTGTGTGTGTGTGTGTGTGTGTGTGTGGTGGATGGGGGGGGGGGGATTTTGAGTGTTACTGTGGACAAGAGATTTTAAAAAATGCATCTCCTGTGGACAACATAAACTGCCCTTACAGGATGCACATATCAAATGTGCTTATTACCTTGGTCTGGTGCATTTAGTCTCTGGTTGTTCTATCTGTGAGAGGTTTGGATCTCAATTTATTAAGGAACGCAAGGCTAAGTTCATCCCTAAGGGGCTTTTGCCATCCACCTCTTATACTTCTGCTTCTAAAGGTTCTTTCCTGGATCCCAAGACCGGGCCTGAGAAGCCTCAGCCACGAGAAGACAGGCACTCCAATAGATCTTCCTTGGCTTCCATCTCAATGATGGCTCTATTGGGTTCCCTGGATCTGAAGGTCTCTTGTCTTTTCGCTTCCCCAGGTACTTTGGCATCGGCTGTGATATCTCGAAGCCAATCTCTTTCGTTGCTGAAAGCTTCTCAGAAAAGTTCTCTGGCTCCGAGCATGCATAGTCCTTTTCTGGTAAAAGAGGCACTTTCAGGCATGGTAGTGTCCCCCTTTTCTCCTTGTACTCCTTCTCCTTGCTTGCCAGAGTCCTCCCCATCTCCAGTTTCTCTGGCTGAGATCTGACATGTGGAGTCCTCTTTGTGCAGACCCTCAAAGCTGTCCTTGGTAGTCCTGTCTGTCTGGTCATCAAGGTTGGTGAGCAGTTGATGCACCCCTTTTTTGCAGGCACTGATGCAGTTAGCCCGCATCCCATTGGGTCCAACACAGACTCCGGGACCATCACTCCATCATTCAAATTTCCTTTCTCTTTCTCTTTGGAACCAAGGTCTATGAAGACAGTTGAATTTCCATCCTGTGAATCGGATCTGGCAGCCTGACAGTTTTAGGCTCCATCCTGCTCCTTGGTAGCATCAACCCTAACTTGTTCAGGGCTGTTGGCACCTTGGAGCCATGGCATAGAAGCTGGAGTTTCTGGGTTGGGGGTTAATGGTTCCTGCATTGGTACTGTCTCTTCCTCTCAGAGATTTGGCCTTAGCTAAGTGCCGATCTCAGTGTTGGGCCTGGAAATGGGTGTGGGATTGTCCTTGGTACCCTCAATTCTGGGGCCCTCTGTGTTTGATGTTGTGGAGAGAATCTTCTCAATTAGAGAGAAGGGGCCTGGTGTCTCCAGCCAACACACCCTCCCATTCTCCATCTATTCCACTGACCAGTCATCAGGCTGCTCCCGGACAGCCTGTGTCAACTAACCTCCAGGATGCCCCATTGGGGTTTACTCCAATCTTTTCCCTCTTTTTCAGCTTTGTTGGAGCCAGAGATTTTGGGGAAAAGAAAGTGCAAGAGGATGCACTTGGATTCTATGGTCTCTCATTCAGGATACTGACCTTGAGGAAGGAGAGGGTTCCTGTAAGTTCCTATGTGATGATCCCTCTCGGTGATTTATTGGAGCTGCTTCGCCAATGTTAGGGTTGGACCAACAACGCCATCTCTCTAGAGGAGTCAGTTTTTCTGGAGGCTTTTAGCATAGGCCCATCCACGCCTTGGGTAGTTCTCCCATGCCCACAGATTTGGTGTCCCAGAGGGAATGGAATGGAAGGAGCCCGACACAGTAGAACCAATCTCTCTTAAAACAGACAAAGTTCTTGCTCCTCTCTAAATACAGGCCTCATTGGAGCAAGAGTCCAGCTGTCAATGCCATTGTGGTGGTGGCAGCCAACAAGAAGGAGATTTCTGAAGAGAGTTCCTTAATTCACCCCCTGAATAGGGAGTCTCTGGTGCTGAATCAATTAGGGAAGCGAGCCTATGCCTCATCCACCTTTACTTTGAGGGCACTTAATTACGTATCACACTCGACAAGGCTTCAATGTGATGTTGTCCTAGAAGTGTCAAACACCCTCATGACACAGCAGTCTCTTGACACCCAGAAGAAGCTAGAGACTCTTTCATCCACCTTGACTTCCATCACCAACATTTCTGTGAAATTAATTTAGAATGTGGCTTATGGAGTGTCCAGAGCGGCAGGCTCCGGAATTTCATTGAGGGGTCATGCCTGGATGTGGGTGCGCAACTTTGCAGGCTGCTTCAAAGCATCCTTCATCAATGCCCCTTTTGATGGGTTCTCTTTGTTTGGACCCAAAGTTAAGAATGCATTGACAAGGAATGAACAAGATGAGAATACACTATCTGCCATCTGCATTCTCTTTTTCATCCCCACCCCCCCAGCGATCCTTCTCTAGGAATCAGAAAAGGATTAAGTGTCTCTTCTTAATGACATTGCAGTTCTCTTTCTAGGATGCTGCTCTGGAAGGTTCTTCCTGAGGTCAGGGGATGGGTCATAATGGTCACCGCCCTAGGGGCAGAGGAGATACACAGAGTCAGTGCTTCAGTGGAGCTTTTTCTGGCAGGCTTTTTCAGCAATCCACGGGAGGCAGTCTGGTTCATCTAGCTTTCCACCCCAAAGCTTGGGAGGCCATCACCTTAGATGCATGAGTGTTGAGAGTCATATTTGGAGGTTATGCTATCCCCTTTATAGAATTTCCAAAAGGTCTCCCAAAACAAGTTCTAGATGTTCCACCCCATCATTGATGCTTCTTAGTGGCAGAGTTCCAAAAGCTTCTCGTAAATCGAGTCATCCAAGAGGTCTTAGCAGACCAGATAGGATCCGGGGTCTAGTCAAGATTCTTTTTATTAACATTGGACATGAGCAATGTGAGACAGTTTGTCAAAAAGACCAAGTTCTGGATGGTCATGGTGCAGTCCATATTGCTTCTTCTGAGGAAGGATGATTTCATGTGCTGGACAGACCTCAAGGATGCCTAAAGTTGCATAAAGATCGGTGTTCTTAGAGGTTCCTTAGCTTCCGTCTGGGAAACAAACACTGTCAGTTCAGGACCCTACCATTTGATCACACCACAGACCCTCAGGTGTTTACCAAGTACATGGGAATGGTCACGGCCTGGCTCTGGCTGCAGGGATTTCAGGTCTTCCCTTACTTGGATGATTAGCTCCATGTAACACCAACAAAGGCATCGTTGATCTCATGCAGGAACTCCTTGCTGCACCTGCATACTGGACGACTCAGTGGTGCAGCAGTAGTGTTGTCGCCTCACAGCAAAAGGTTCTCTTGTTCGATTCTCAGCTGGGGTGCCTTCTGTGCATTGTCTGCATGTCCTCTTTGCATTTGTGTGAGTTTCCTTCGAGTGTTGCTGTTTCCTCCCATGTGACAAAGACATGTATCTGGAGTATTTCCCCCTGGGTCTCCGCTGAAAATTGTCTCATTCCAAGTCGGACTTTCCTGGTAAACAAATGTTAAATAAATAAATGCATGGACAAGTTTTTGCCTATTCTACTGCATGGCTATCAAGTTCAGAAAAAAAAAATAATTCTACAGTTTTTCAAAACTAGTTTGCATTGCCTATATGCAGAGACATGGAAGAAATTAAAAATATTATTATACCCAATGGACCATCATTTTGGGTAATAAGGAACTGGTTACCACAAAAGGTTTTACACCTAGTTTTACTTATAAAAAATGTGTTAATTTATTTTCCTTTTTTAATTGGACCAGCAACAACGTTGATACTCCAAATGATTCTGGACCTTTTGGTGCATTTTGTTGTCAATCTTGCAAGTATTGTAGATGTATGTCCAGTAGTAGTACAGTTGTGAAATCTTCAGGCAGAATTTTGGAAGCTAATAGTAGATATCCCTGTAAAACTAAAGCCGTGGTTTACTTTGCTTATTGTGATTCATGTCTTGCTTTTTATGTAAGAAAAACAATAGAGGGCTTACTAACAGTATATGAACAAGTTTTAGCCATTAAGAATAAAGGTACAACAAATGCTTAAGCTAAGCATGCCATTAACTGTATTTCTTTTAAGAAATTGAATTTTTTTGTTTTGGATAAATTATTTGATAATATCCGTGGCAGATATATAGATATAGATATAGATAGAGATAGAGAGAGAGTGAGTTTACTTGAATGTAAAGAAACTTGTTGGCAAATTATTTTAGAAGCTGACAGATTTCCAGGCTTAAATGAACACATTAGCATAAAATGTTTTTTTTTTTTTTTTTCTTAGCTGTAAAATATATAGATCTGATGTTGTCCTTTTCAGTCTTCCTCACTGACGGATCCAGATCCAATTCTCGGATCCGACTCTGCTGCTTTTCCAAGACTTTGGATCCTAGTCTTGAGCTCCTCCCTCTTCCCATAATACACCACAGTAACCCTAACTCCTCAGATCTTGTTTGCCGCCATCGAGGTGGGATGGAGATATCGTAAGTCTTGAGTGGTGAGAACTTTTGTTTATTTACTTTAGGCTGATTTTTAGCTAATTCATTCTTGTTTAGTCTTTTTCTGTTCTCCTTTACTCCCTCTGTGATCCTTACAATTGAAATGTTGAAAAGAGATAGTTATGTATTAGTTTCTTTTGGTTGCTCTCTCTAGTGCCTCCTTTGTAGTTCTGGTGTTTGTTCTAGTTGGTGGACGTTTGTTTCTGAGCTTCTCCTTCAGGAAAACTGTTTTTCGGCTTTCTGGTCAGTATTTTTTTTCCCTCGCAGTTGTAGTTTGAGAGGTCTTTTCACGGATTGTATACGATGGCTGTCCCTTTTTCAGAGTGTGCAGATTATTGCCTTTTTTTTGGTCCCTTTTGTGTGCAGATGGTGAGGATATAGTTAACTGAAGGAGGGCAACCAGTTAGGTTTCCAACTTCACAAAGGAAATTATTGGTTAGATTAAACCTTCTAGTCTAGCCAATGTCATGTGCACATATCTGTATTACAGTTTAATTTTAAAGATAAAAATCACAGCAGATACTCATTGAATATACCTAAGGACTGATTAGCTTGGGTTATCGTTTCCTTCTGTTGTCAAGTAAAGGTAGTGTAACTGTTTTTGCAAACATACATTTATCAAGACATCATGGTAGATGTCTGGATTTTCTATGAAAAATTAGAAATGCTTTGGCACACTGACTCTTGGATCCACAGTGATCCTATCTATCCTATCTCTGTAGATTTTCAACCAGTAAGCTACACTTCACTGACTGTAAATATAATAGTACAGATGAACATTTCTCCTATACACTGAAACACTTGAGCTGGGTTGTAAAAGCAATGATTTCAAAGTTTGTCCCTTTATCTTGGCTATGTTCGAAATTTCTTTTTGTTGTGTTGGTATGTTGACAACCACATGGTGGACCGCTGGCAGCTTGTGTGGTCTGGAGCTGCTGTGGATGTGCTTGACGAGTCAAACATGGACTGAAAGTTGGCTGTTGACTATCAAGCAGAAGAGTTTATGGCATGTCTCCTCATGCACTCCACAGTTTCTTTCTTTGTTTCTTTTGGGGCTCAACCCCCTGTAAAAAAAAAAATGTATGCTTAAAAAGAAAAATGAGGAGTTACTAGGCCCCTGTCAGATCCCAAGTCCTCCTCGAATCTAACAGTTGCGGCTCCGATAAGATCTTCTATGTTTGTATGCTGACTGCCTGTAATTTTACAACATATTGCACAGCTTCCTGGATCGGATACATCTGTGGACTATTTCAGATCCTGTTTTTTGCAGTCAGATCTGATTAGTCTGACGTCTACTGCTTCTTCTTCTTCTTTTCCTTTCCTCAGATCCTAAGATTGGAATCGGAAGGATGTTGGGTGCCCCTGGAGAACTGGGCAGTTCTTGGATCAGACTCCTTCGGATCTGGAGCTACTGGACCGGTGTAGTTTTCTTAGGATCAGAGACATTCCTCGGATCCGGCCATGCCTCTCAACTGCACATATTTTCAGAAAAAGTCCAGCTTTATCCTTGGATCCTAAGACTGGGATTGGATGGATGTTGGGTATCCATGGATAGCTAGGCAGTTCTCTGATCAGACTCCCTTGGATCCGGAAATACTGGACTGGTGAGGCATTCCTCAGATCCAGCCATACCTCTCAGCTGTAAAGATTTCATAAAATGTCCAGATTTCTGCCTCATATTTTTCATCCCTTTTTCATAAAAGTGTATTTTTTTAGCAAGTCATTAGCAGTTCATTAAAGATTAAAGTTAGAAAATAATGACAGACACGTGAGTTTCAGACTTCCTATCCTTCATAAAAATTCATGCTCATGCAAAGCAAAAACAGTTATTCTGCCAACTTTCTAGGTTTGTAGGAACAATATATAAACATTGTTCCCCCATTTTTTATGGCTTTGTCCAGATCTCTTGCTCTAAGAAGTTGAGAGCTGTGGATTCAACAGCTTCTTTGTTGTTGTTCCTGCACCCAGGTCTTCAACATGCCTCTTGGCTGTCTAGGTCTTTGCAGGGTGTCCAAAACTTGGCCTAGTCCCTTTTAGTCTGTTCCTCATGGTTTGGACAGATCATTGGAGTGATACAAGAATTTAAATTGTGGTATTCATTGACTTTAAAAGGATACAGGCTGGGATGGATCCTATTACTCTGGCTACTTTCTAATTTAGAAAGGAAACATTAAAAAAAAAAAAAAAAAAATTATGTCCTTGTCTTGGGCCTTTGTCCAGCGCATTTGGTTGGGCTTTTTTTTTTTTTACAGTTCCCTGCTTTGGGGGATTAGGAGGTGTGTTCATTGCCCCACATGCCTATCTTGTCGGTTCTGCTCTGCAGTGGCTAAGTGAAGGCCCCTTATGCTAAGATGGCCATTTTCTCCATTGTTCAGATCCTGCCTAACACTTCTTCTAGAATAGTTGTTTTTTTTGGAGAGGAAATAACCCTAGTAGTTCATCTACTAGGAGTGGGTATTCTGACTCTTTTATGGGGTCTCTCATGGAGGAGAGAAGGGTTCCCCAAAATTTCTGCTACAGCATTTCCTTCCCTATGGAATATGGAACTTCTGTTGGACACAGCGCTAGTAACTGATGTCACTAAGCAGGAAGATATTCAACTCCCTCTATCCATCCTCCCAACAATAAGTCTGGAACTGTGGACATTTTTGCATAACACGAGTTTACATCACACACTTCCACACTGAGGTTGCCCACTATCTGCATATTTCTATAGACCTTCAATCGATCCGGCTCTACAATGTATATTTTTTAACAGACTTTATCTTCCTCTATAAACACACTCGACCTTACAAACGTGGTATTCACTACTAGATCCATTTAAAGATGTTTTTTTTCCAACAAAACTGTTCCTTTACCTCCTCTATTTGCTCAGTATTCACAGAAGTTCCCTACTAGGGTGTGACCATATATTAAGTGAAAGATGATCCAATCTCATGATCTCGTTGGAGACCAAAAAAAACCTATCATTATCACCCCAGACACGAGAACAGTTTTTCTAAACTACTAGGTTTTCAGGAAAGCCACCTGTACTCCTAGCCCCCTCCCCCCTTTCTACCATTGAACCTGAAGCTTCTACATATAAAGCTAGCAGGCTGAAGACTTCTGTTATCTCATTGCCACCTTATGGCATTGTCAGGTAGAGCTCTTCTCTATACCTCTCACTTCTTGTTTCATCAGCAACATCCTCCAAGGATTCGGGAACTCTCTCTGGATTTCTAAGGCTTTTGGGTCATATGGCAGCATTGATAGGAGTGGTCCCTCTCACCAGATATCACATGAGCACCTTGCATTGGACAGTGGCCTTGTAGTGGTCCCTCCTTGTACATCCATTGGATTTCCCAATACGGCTGATGAGAGCATGCCACGAACAGATTCAGCGGTGGTTAGCATATGTTAGTACTACAAAAGAAACCATTTGTAATTCCTTCTCCTTCAGCCACAGTCACCACAGATGCCACCCTCCTGGGGGGGGAGGTTCGAAGGTAGGACTGCTCAAGTGTTCTGGTCATCTGTAGAGGCTCACATTCACATCAGTGTTCTGGAAGTGAGAGTGGTCCTCCTAGCATTGCAGACTTTTCAGGACACCCTTTCCTGAGGTATGATTGTAGTACAGACAGGCAACATATCGGTCATCTGGTACCTCAATAAACAAGGGGGAGCACGTTCTTACCCTCTTTGTCAGGAGGCCATGAGGCTTTGGCAATGGGTGATCTTCTCTCAGTGGTTTCTGGTGGCAATGCATATCCCAGGGAAGTCCAACATTTTGGCCGACAGCTTCTGCAGGAGTATTGTATTGCCCCACAGGTTGCCCCTGAATCTGGAAGTTGCAGCTTAGATCTTTAGGTGCTGTAGCACAGCGTGTTGAGATCTATTTGTGTCCCCATCCAACACCAGGGGCAACAGGTATTATGCCCTTGTTTCTCCTCAGGGACAGGCACCCAAGGATGTTTTGACATTTGCCCAGTCCCAGGTCTCCTTTATTCTTACCCCCCAGTTCCCCTGATAGTGGTTTCTTCAGAAAGCAGCGCGTTGCATAGCCTCAATGATCTTCATCGCCCCCTATTGACCTCACCAGGTGTGGTTTCCCTTCATGTGGCCTCTTCTGAATCACCCCTCTTAGATGGATGTTTGATCCTGTTCTGAATCTCATGTCTCACCTCTCATCCAGTTGGGCTGGATCCCTCCAACTTCCACTCCCTCAAGTTGACTGCATGGTTCCTTCAGTTCCCTTGATGGCCAGGAATACCAAACTTTTGCAGGCAGTGGTTTGTATATTGTTGTCATCTCAGAAAGAATCCACTGGAAAAGTGAATGCCAGTAAATGGAAGAGATTTGTTTTGTGGGCACAGACTTGGCTCCCTTGGAGTCAGATTTGGATTTCCTAGCTGAGTTGTTCAGCACAGGCTTCTCTACTATCAAGTTTCAGTTAGCAGCCATTTCAAAGTTTCATATGGGTAGAGTTAATATGTCCTTGGCTTTTCTCAAGATTTCCCAGGCTTTTCTGTAAGGTACTTTTCTTCTGCATCCTCCATTATGGCATCTAATTCCTTCCTGGGATTTGCTGTTTGTTCTTCAGGTTTTAACTGCCCCACCCCATTGAAGTTTCAGCCTCCTCAGATTTGAAGCTATTGTGTTGGAAAAAATTGTTGTTGTTGGCTATTACCTTGGCCAAAAAGGTTTCAGAATTGTAAGCACTTGATTTATTCCTTCCTTACTTAATTTTCCATAAGGATAGGGTTTCTCTTCATATAAATCCTTCTTTTTACCTAAGATGGCTTCAGGTAATAACATTCACAATCCCATTCATCTCCCTGTGTTCTTTCCCAGTTTTTACAACAAGGGAAAATAAGTTTTGTATTGTCTGGACATCCATAGGCAACTGCTATTTTATCTTGACTGTACCAAATCTTTAAGAAAATCTAGCCAGTTTCTCTCCTTCTCAAAATCCAGACTGGGCTCACTATTGTCTAAAGTAATGTTATCCAAATGGCTGTCAGATTGTATTTTGTTTGTGCAATCTCTGAAAGGCAAGACTCTTCTACAAAAGCCTAAATATCATTCAGCTGGGGCTGTAGCTACTTCTATAGCTTTTCTTTCTAAAGTACCTATGGATGATATCTGCATTGCTGCAACTTAGTTAGGCATCATACCTTTATGTCTCATTATAAGCTGGAAATACAGTCCAGGTCCAGGGCTTCTTTTGGTTCTACTTAGTTGTGGAATATCCGTCCTTAGTTCCTCCTGAGGAATTATCATGGCTGGGGACTCTGTCCCACTGGTTGAATCCAGATGGAACAGATGACATCTGATACGAAAGTTATGTACTGAACATAACACTAGATCTGTGTTGTCTGACTCCATCTGGTTCAACTTTCCCACCTCTTGCCCCAGCCTTATTGATGATTTGTTGAGTTTTCCCTCTGTGATGATGGACATCAGGGGTTCGTGTATTCAGCCAGCCTAGAGTCTCGTTTTTCCCCTGGGTATTTTTCTTGTGTCTGTGGAGGAAGTGGGGACTACTTGGATGTGTTGTATCATTCTGTTTTTTTCACATGGGGCAAACTTACTCTGGGGAGGTGATGGAGGAGCACTGGGTATGGGTAAGGGAGGCGGAGCCTAGACAAGCTAAAGGCTTTAGAATCAGCTGGATTTGGATCCAAAGCCCCTCAGGTTGAACCAGACTGAGACAGGCAACATGGATCTGTCATTATGTTGGGTATATAACTTTCATTTTCTTCTGTCCTTACTGGTCTGGAGTACAAGATAAATATTTAAAAATCCTCCTTGACTCTGTCACACAAGATTGTGTACCTTCTACACATTTCTTTGTAAAAGGCTTTCCTTACCTAGGAGAAGGCTGATTTTTTTTATATGGAAACTTTCCTGGGCTTTTTCCATTAGTCTGTAACTTCAGCCAGGGAATATCTCAGGATTTTAGGGTTCTTTGCTTCCATGATTTTAATGATTCCTCTAGCCAGGTTACACATGAGAAAAATTCAATGGCTTTTAAAAAACATATGGACCCAATGTTCTCATTGTCAAGAATTTTTTATCCCAGTTTTGGTCTTTTTCCAAAATGAACTGCATTGTTAGAAATGACAATGTGTTAAAATCCAGGTGTCCCCTTTTTTCCTCCTGTTATAGTCTATTTGTAACTCCGAATGTCTCAGATTTTGCTTAGGATGTAGTTTTTTTGAGGGTAAAAGTACAAGATCTGTGGAACTGTTCAGACAATCTAAAACAAATAAATGACAGAGATGTTAGCTGTGATCCATGCTATAAAATTTCTTAATCTGTGGTTCCCAGGATCTCTGCAGTTGACTACAGACAACATTGCAGTGATGCGGTACATTCAAAAACAGTAGGCACCAGTTCACATATCACAATCAGCCTATCCAAAAGTCATCTTACTCCTACTCAACAGATATAATTTATTGCATGCCACCTGGATTCAAGTTTACAGATCACCAGGCTTTCCAACTCCAGGGTGCTCTCCCAGTGCCTCACAGCCACTCATATTCTTCATCATCCTTCTCCGCCAGCAAGACTAATTCTCCACCTCTTAGGCCTAATGGCTTCTACAGATGTCATGGTTCCACTAGCCAGGCTTAACATGAAAGTGGCTCAGTGGAATCTAGCGGTGCAGTGGTCCCAAAACATTCATCCACTACATACAAACATTTGTCTCACTTGAAGCACATTTCCTGGTGGATAAAATCTTCTTCAGTGACAGAAGGATGTTCATTCCAAATGAATCCACCTGTGGTTGTAGTGACCATGGACTCAGCAGAGGCCAGCCTTCACATCAATATCTTGGAAATGATGGCAGTCCTCCTAGCATTGCAGGCATTTCAGGATGTCCTCCTCAAGGGTGTGATATCTGTACAGCCAGACATGTCAGTAGACTGCTACATCAACAAACAGGGAGGAAAGTGCTTTCTGTCCGCTATGTCAAGAGGCCATGTGAGGTTGGCAGGGGGTGATATCTTCTCATCACTTTCTGATTGCAGAGTACGTACTGGGGATGTTCAATGTGATAGTGTGCAAATTGAGCAAAACTATATTAATGCCTTAAGAGTGGTCCCTCAATCCAACAGTGGCAACCATTGTCACTAGGGCCAAGCTTGCTGCAGTCTTCTTGCATCTTACCTGGACAACAAATGCATCTGTTACTTTCCCTGATCCCTCTGAAGAAACAGTCACTGAGGGATGCTATAGTGCATCAACTTTCTTGCAAACTTCCCTGTGTAACTTTTTTTTTTTTTTACATAGATAGAGTTTCCTTCAGAACTAACACATCCTTCCGTACACTGTGGCATCCTAGGCTAATTTAAACCATTCTATACATCTACCAGTCTTTTTCCCCAAAATTTTCGAACAAAGGCAAATACATGTTGCATATGTTGGGTGTTCATCGCCAACGTAGGTTCTGTCTTCATAGGAACAAGCCATTCAGAAAGTCTGATCATTTGTTGCTTTCTCAAAGCCTAAATTAGGTAAAGCAGTTGCTAAGGTTACTATCTCCAGATGGTATCAGACTGCACTTCTTTCTTTTATTTTTCATTAGAATAAAAATAGCTTGTCTCTACAATCTAAGGCTAAGGCTCATTCTACAAGGGCAATGAACACACCGACAGCCTTTTCTAGTACACTACCTATTGATTCTATTTGTGCTGCACCATCTTGGTGAACAGTTCACATCTTTGTGTCTCTACAAACAGGATGTACAGTCCAGTTCACAGTCGTTTTTTGGTTCCACCGTTCTCAGGAATGCCCTTCCTTGATATCTCTTAGCTGTAGCAGCTTGGTAATCTGTCTCATAGTTGAACTGGATGAAACAGACAACATTGGATACAAAAGTTACATACTTACCATAACAATAGATGTTAAGTTGTCTATCTCGCCTTCATTCTTGCTGGATGGGTTCGGAGCCGACCTCGGCTCCGACTCGGCCACTCTAAAAGCTCGAGAGTTGGTTCCACCAGCTCGAGGCTCCCCTTATATCCCACAATGCTAGGCGTGAGTTACCTCAGATCTCGTTTGCCGCTACAGCGATCGAGGTGTTGGTTTTCTACCGGTTCTTGGTAAGTGACTTTTCTTGTAAAGTTAGTGTATTAAAACCCCTTTAATTTTAATATTTATACGTATTTCCCTTAGTTTAGAGGAATTCTTATCCCCTTTCTTAAAAATTCCTGTTTTTTTCCCACAAGAACTTTAAGTTCTTCCCTTGGGCCTACAGGCCTTTTTCTTTCCCTAGTGGAGTGTGTGTGTTATATTTTCTTAATTTAAAAAACCTAGTTAGTTGTTTTATTTTAAGTTAAACTAGACAGGGTGTAATCAGTGTGTTTGTGACTGTGTGTGTGATTACACCTTTTGAGATGTCTAAAGAAGCAAAGGTCTCCGGATTCAAGAAGTGTGATGCGTGCTGTCAGAAAATGTCTCTGACAGACGCTCACACTTCTTGTGTCTACTGTCTGGGACCTTTGCACCTGCAGGACTCCTGTGCTGTTTGCCATGGCTTCAGCCCCAGGGTCCTGCAGGAAAGAAAAAATAAGTAAATTTTAAGGGGCTTACTCAAGCCAGAGGATTCCCTTTCTGTGTCTACAGGGAAGCCCTCTAAGGCATCTAGGTCTTCGGCTCCGACAACTGAGCCGAGACCTAAGGTTTCTAAACCTCTGCCTACATCGGCTCCGGCTGGAGCCGATGAGTCTCAGTCCACAGTTTCTGTGGTTCCTCAGGGTCCGGCTGGAGCCGAGGTATTAATTCCGTGTCGGCTCCGACCAGACCTTCGGAGCCGACAACTAGGAAGAGGTCCAGGTCACCATCCCTTGGCTCCGTTCATTCGGCTCCAGCATCTCCCCTGCTGTCTGAACGGAGCCAAAGATCTCACTCCTCTAGGTCATCGAGGCTGTCGGATCATGACCTTCAGAGGGTAGTGAGTCGACTTCTTAAGTCCGAGGCACTGGCCCAGATGCTTCAGAGCCCGACTCATCAGTCGATGCCTGCCCCTGTCCATCAATATATTCCTCCTTCGACTCTCTTGAGCTCGGAGGCGGGTCCTGTCGGAACCGAGACTGTGATAGCGGCGGAGCCGATACAATTGTCTTCGGCTCCGTCGTCGGCTCCGATTTCTTCCTTGGAAGAATCTCGGCGCCGGACTTCCCTCGTCGGCTCGAGGGGTGAGTGGCATCGGACCCTTGTCCGACCCCCTCTCCCTCTCGGTGCTTGGCGCTGGTGAGTTCGGCTCCGACATCGCCTCGAGCCATCACTGTCGGTGCCGAGGGAGGTTCTTAGCTTCTCGGAGCGGGGACCTCTGGCTTTGCCTGACAGGGGTTCATTCGAGGTCATGCGGAGTGTGTTAGAGCCTGGCTCTACTCCACAGTCGGCTCCGTCCGCCCTCCCTCACGGTGTCTCAGGTCAAGTCGACTCACTCCCTCATCCCGGACCGCAGAGAGCCAGCTCCTCAGGAACCCCTGTGGGATTTCATCCTCTTCGAGGCCTCTCCTGATTTGGCAGAAGAGCCCCCTCGGAAGAGGAAGTGTAAGAGGAAACACATTGACTCACCTGAGTCCATCACATCTGACACAGATTTAGATGATTCTGAGGGTTCCCCCTGTTCCCCTTCTGAAGATGTCTCATTTGCAGACATTGTAGAGATCCTGAAGCAGAGGGGAAATTGGCCAGCCCTCAACCCTTCGGAGGATGAATCTGTGTATCTTGAGGCGTTTGGCTCTCGCCCTTCCACCTCCTGGGTGTCCCCCCTCTTTGACCCCCTCATGCAGGTGGTTGCTAAGAAGGCATGGACGGCTCCTGATTCAGTGGACCCCACTCCCAGGAGACCCTCCAAATTCATAACGGCACCAGCAGACAAACAGTTCTTGACAAAAGGAGTCTCTGTGGATGCTATGGTGGTAGCTGCTGCCACTAAGAAGGAGCTAGCTGATCCTTCAGTACCTGTCCATCCACCTAACAAGGAATCTAGGTCCATGGACAGGTACGGGAAGCGGATGTTCTCGTCAGCGACATTTACCATGCATTCGCTGAACTACCTATGCCATTTTACTCGTCTTCAAAGGGACTTGATCAAAGAAGCGAGTGAAATGTTAAAGGACCCTACAGCTGCGGGTTTTCAAGATAAGATGAACACGCAGCTGGCTACCCTTAACTCCATAACCAACTCCTCCATGCGCCTTCTTTCTTACGCGGCTGATGGAGCGAGTAGGGCCGCAGGGACAGGTGTGGCCTTACGTAGGCATGCCTGGATGCGGCTATGCAATTTTGCGGACCCCTTCAAGACGTCTTTCACTAACTCCCCGTTTGATGGATCATCTCTCTTTGGTCCTCAAGTGAAAGAAACCTTGACTAGGTGCGAAACTGATGGCAAGACCCTTTCTGCCGTCGGAGTCCGTTTTTCTACTCCTTCTAGGCCTTACCCCAAAGGCCAGAAAGGTGGAAAGATGTGGTTCCGTAAACAATCTCAAGGGACTTTGCCTGACGCACAGAGTCGTTTCCCCGCCAGAGGCAGAGGCGGGAATAACAATGGTAGACGTCGCCCTAGGGGCAGGGGGGGTCCGCAGAACCAGGGCAATCGGGAAGCCTTCTCTGACAAGCCCTTTCAGCATCCCTGAGGTGTTGCCCGACTGCCCACCTTCGGAGGCAGTCGGGGGAAGATTGTCACTGTACCCAGAAGCCTGGCTATCCCTGACTCAAGACAAATGGGTACAGTCCATCATTTCCGAAGGCTATTCTATCCCCTTTCTTCGCATTCCAAACCAATCAAAAAAATCCCTTCCAGATGTTCCACCGCTCAAAGGGATCTAGCGGTTTTGGAAATTTCAAAACTGCTTGCAAAAAGAGCAATTCAGCCAGTTCCAGCAGACCAGCAAGGATCCGGAATCTACTCAAGGTTCATTTTAGTTCCAAAGAAAACAGGGGACTGTAGACCAATTTTGGATCTCAGTATCTTGAACAGATCAGTCAAGAAAACAAGATTTCGGATGGTCACGCTGCAATCCATCCTTCCCCTTTTGGGCAAAGGAAACTGGATGTGCTCTATAGACCTTCAGGATGCGTACTATCACATAAAAATGAACAGACACTCCAGAAGATTCCTCCGCTTCAGGCTGGGAACCAGTCATTTTCAGTTCAGGGCCCTGCCCTTTGGTCTCACCACTGCCCCGGTGTTTACCAAATGCATGGCAGTGGTAGCTTCTCACCTGAGACGACAAGGATTCCAGGTGTTTCCATATTTGGACGACTGGCTCCTCACAGCTCCCACCAAGCATCTCCTTCTGGTGGCCAGAGATTATACCTTTCGCATTTGTCAAAAGTTAGGCATTTCAATAAATTGCGAAAAGTCTGTTTTGTCGCCTTGTCGTGCTATTACTTTCATAGGCGCAAATCTGGACACAGTGGACATGTCTGCGAGACTAACACATCAGAGAATAGCAGACATTCACAAACTGGTCTCACTCCTTTTCAACAACAACAGAATCAAAGCCAGGTTAGTTCTGAAGGTGTTGGGGATTATGGTGGCGGCCATACCTCTGCTTCCGTTAGCCAGATTCCACATGCGGATCCTTCAATGGATGCTCTTCACGCAATGGTCATACCAGCAACTTCCAATGTCTCACACCATTATGATCACGCAGGCGTGCAGAAATCATCTCATGTGGTGGATGTCTTCCCCTCAGCTCTTGTTGGGAAGACCCTTTGTTCCACCCCCTCCGGTTGCTACTCTGACAATGGATGCCTCCCTGATCGGGTGGGGGGGGCATTATCAGGGCAGGACGGTCCAGGGCACATGGCAACCAAACGAATGCCACTTGCACATAAATGTTCTAGAGATGAGAGCAGTGCTTTTAGCGTTGCAAGCCCTTCAAGACTCTCTTCCCTTGGGAACGATTGCAATCCAGACAGACAAATATGTCTGTAGTGTGGTACATCAACAAACAAGGCGGAACCAGGTCATACCCCCTGTGTCGAGAAGCACTCAGACTGTGGCAATGGGCGATTTCTTCTCAGCGATTTCTGATAGCAACGCACATCCCCGGGAAGTCCAATCAAATTGCGGACAAGTTGAGTAGAGCTATTCTCATGCCTCACGAGTGGTCTCTGAAAGACTCTGTTGTGAGAGAAATTTTCCTCAAGTGGGGTCAGCCTTGCTGCGATCTTTTTGCTACTCCCCAAAACAGCAAGTGCAGAGAATTTTTCACTCTATTCCCTTTACCAGGCCAACCCAGCAGAGACGCTCTAGTCCAAGTTTGGGGGCGGGGACTTCTGTATGCATTTCCTGCCTTCCCACTAATCTCTCAAGTGATACAGAAAGCTATCGTTCAGAAGGCCTCATTGATCCTCATTGCTCCTTACTGGCCTCGACAGGTGTGGTTCCCCTTTCTACATCAATTTATATTGAGCGACCGTGGCATCTGGACCTAGTTCCAGATCTGTTGATCCATCAGTCGGGTCAGTTACATCGCTCCCTCCCTCTCTGAACCTCACTGCTTGGTTCCTCCAGTTCCAACCTTAGCCAGGCTTCCTCAATTATCTCACTCCGTTCGAGATATTTTGATAGCTTCCCATAAATCTTCCACTCGGAAGATTTATTTGAGTAAGTGGAAACGCTTCACATATTGGGCTCAAGGAAGGGACATAGATCCTTTCACTGCTTCCATCCAAATAGTCCTTGAATTTCTAGCTGAACTCTTCCATGCAGGTTCATCTCCTTCTACTCTTAAAGTTCAATTGGCAGCTATTTCTAACTTTCATGTGGGTATTTCTGAGTCTGCCTTAATGTCCCACAAGCTTTGCAAACCCTTTTTGAAAGGAGTTTTTCTTCTCAGACCTCCTATAAGAAATCCTCCTTCTCCTTGGGACCTAAATTTAGTTCTTACTTCTTTGATTCTTCTTCCTTTCGAACCTGCAGCCTCCTGTTCTTTAAAATTGCTATCATGGAAGACTCTCTTTCTGGTAGCTATTACTTCAGCTAGAAGAGTTTCAGAACTTCAAGCACTCAGCTGTCGACCTCCTTATATATTGTTTCATAAGGACAGGGTATCCTACGAGCGAACCCGTCCTTTTTGCCTAAGGTAGTCTCGACATCAAATCTAAATCAAAGCATTGACCTCCTGTCTTTTTCCAGAATATTCCAATAGGTCTGAACAAAAATTACACTGGCTAGATGTTCATCGTCAGTTGAGGTACTATTTGGATAGAACAAAACAATTCAGAAAATCTGACCAGCTGTTTGTCTCCTATGCAGAAGGCAGAAAGGGACTTTGTTTCAAAGGTATCATTATCTAGATGGCTAACATCTCTGATTTCCCTTGTATATGAAATTAGACACCAAAAGCTGCCTGATAAACCTAAGGCCCATTCCACCAGAGCTTTGGCTACTTCTTTAGCCTTCCAAGACAGACTGCCTATTGACACCATTTGTGCAGCGGCTACTTGGGCTACTCCTCACACTTTCATTTCTCATTATAAGTTGGATTTAGCTTCTAGGCATAAAGCTAACTTTGGTTCCACTGTTCTCAGGAGTCTGTTCCGTTAGGCCACCGGGACAAGGTGCTAGGGACGCGGTCCCATCCAGCAAGAATGAAGGCGAGATAGACAACTTAACATATAGAAGTTATGTTCTTACCATAACGTTCCATGTTAGTTGTCTTCTTCTCGCCTTCTTCTGCGTCCCACCCTCCTGCCCCTGGCCTGGACAGACCTAGAGGAGTTGTGATTGTGACCTCTCTTTCTACCACCTCTGTACTTAGGTATATGCTCTGCTGTGCATATTTCCTGGATCAGGATGTAGGTCACCCTTCTTTTTCCTTTATTTATAGAGGTGGACTTTGCTACTAATTATTCCATTACTACTATAGGCTGGGCCTAGCTTACAAACGAGATCTGAGGTAACTCACGCCTAGCATTATGGGATATAAGGGGAGCCTCGAGCCGGTGGAACCAACTCTCGAGCTTTTAGAGTGGCCGAGTCGGAGCCGAGGTCGGCTCCGAACCCATCCAGCAAGAAGAAGGCGAGAAGAAGACAACTAACATGGAACGTTATGGTAAGAACATAACTTCTATATCCATGCTGGCTGATTTTCATCTGGTTCAATCACCCTCCCTCCTGCTCCCTTCCTAATTGACACAAATTGGATTGTGGTGACCAAGTAGTTTTCTGGCACACCCTGTCTGTGAGCATTCCACACTGACTGCCTTCCAGTTGTACTAATTTAGCCTTGAACGGGATTGATTTTGTGTGTGTGTGTGTGTGTGTGTGTGTGTGTGTGTGTGTGTGTGTGTGTGTGTGTGTGTGTGTGTGTGATTTTATTGGGGTAAACTCAATCTGATATACTGATGTGGAGTAGAGGGAATTATGGGTAGGGAAGGAGTCAGAGTCCTGGAACAGAAAAGCTTCAGGGTTGGTGCCAAGGTTAAATCCAGCAACTCACAGGTGAACTGGACAAAAATCAGTCAATATGGATCTATAGTTATGATAAGTACATAACCTTCATTTTTTCAGATTTCCGATTTCTTACTAGTTCTGGATGCTTTCTTGGTGTAAGATTTCATATCACTGGATTGTTTCACAGTTTACTTTGAAACTATATTGGCTACAGTCAATAAGTATTGTAGACCTATTGTTGGACTGTGTATTTGTTTCACTGAATAGTGAGGTAAAGCATTTATTATACAGATGTCTGGCAGTGATTTGTTCTGTTTCTGGAAATTACTTAAAAGGCTTAGTTATTCACCAAGTGGTAGTTATACAGAATTGTATTTTCCACTGGACTTACCAGTTATCTTGCTAAAATGTGATGGTCTGTACTAGGGAAGTTATGCTGTTGTAATTGTGGTAAAGCTGAGCCTATGCTGGGAATATATTTTGTGGTTTAGAGCTTTACTTATCTTTTGTCCAATTACTTTGATTAATAGGTCCTCTGCATTGGCTATTGTCTTCAGATGACAATAGATATTTTCATCCGGTCTCCATTGTCCCTGTACATCCTGTTTTATCCAGTTGGAATAAAGAATTACCCTTCAAACGTCTACAGCCTCATTGGTTGCGATTGTTTTTCAAGTCTACATTTTTGAAAAATGTGATTCAGTAGACTGAGGCAGGGCAGGAGGAACTTTGGGCTTTGATCTTTGATCAAACTCTTGTTATTGTTTCCTTGTTTTTTAATGGGTTTGTGGTTCAAATTATGTTTTGCATTTAGCAATTAGATATAAACACATTAGTAGAATATTCTTATAATTCAGAATATACCATCATGTGCAGAAACTGATTAAAAAACTCACAACACGGATGTGCTTCAAAGCATAAATAATACAGACAGCTACTTTAGCTTTTAATTTTTATAAGAACTTGTAATACAAAAATGAATATTGAATCTGTACCGTATACCAACCAAAGTCAGTAGATACTGAAATGTCTTCAAAATATACAGTCGGACAGCTGAATTTCAGTGCATAAAACATGTGATACATATATCCTTTTAGGTTGCTTGCAAAGAATGTCTGCAGATGTGAAAATGAAGAAATGCCTGTAAATATTCCACTGTCAAAGCCAGTTTTTCACTTAGCTTCAGCTGTGCAGTTAAAAAGAATCTTCAGCATATCAGAACTGGAAGATCTCCAAAAGAAAAGGGATCAGGAATATCAGAAGTTCCTAAAGAGGTAAGTTTCCAGTAATATCAGAAAACAACTTTAATTATTAACTCCAAAGGCTAAGGTAATTATTTATTTACTTTAGCTTACAAAGAAACTAGTTTACTTTTTATTGGTGCTATAGTTGGACTTACTTGCCGTCTTGCATTTTACTTTTCTTCTGCCATCACTGGATCTTGTAAAAATCCCAAAGGAATAAAGAACATTTTTCTTGATTTCCACATACCAGTCTTTTCTTTGGGTTATTTTCTTTGAAATACAGGCACATTACAGAAGAACAGGAACCAAAATGCAATTTGTACCATTTCAGTCAGTTCTTAAAAGCATTCATAATCTACATGTTCATTATTTGCTTAGAGAACCTGTTTTTCATCTGAGTCTTTGATGAATAAAAAGAAGTTGAACTGTGTTTTCCTGAGTTTATGAAACATGGAGGAATCTCTTCTATCACAAACAATACATAGGCATTAGCAGAAAATAACACGGCTTTACCACAAAGTATGCTCTGTCTGAAGATTTGTTTCTGCAAACAAAATGGAAAGATTGGATGGCATACAGTATATAAAAACTAAAAAGGTGTGTGTGTATGCGTGTGTGTGTGTGTATATGTATATATATATATATATATATATATATATATATATGTATATAGTTTTTTTTTTAATTGTAATATCCTCACTTTGTGTATTGCTTTAAAAACATTTGCAGAAGAAATGAGATTGTGCATCAGTATTCTATTTTTGACACCTTCTCCATGTTGTATGTAAAATGTATAACTGGAAGCTCCAGAAATAGTTGAGATAGGAATTACAGCTGAGATAAAAATGACATTACTATTCCTCATATGCTTTTTAAAGACTAATCTAAGTTACTCTTAAGTATGCAGATCCTTATGTTACCATTGTTTATTTATTTTATTTTCCATTTGTTAACCGGGAGAGTCCGACTGGATACAGGTCCATTTTCAGCGGAGGCCCTGGGAGAAAAGCTCCAACTAATGCATTAACATTTTCAGGCATTACTTGTGACATACATTCAGGCAGACTAACATTGTGAACTAAAGGACAGCATTTAGTGCACACTCTGAGTGATTATTGAAAACAACAGGTAAGACTGTACATATCACATTCCTAAGTATGACAAGCATGCATAGAGTTCACTTCAGTAGTTACTAGACCAACTGTGAGATTAGCAGTATTCTAGAGTATTGTACAGGGATGAGACAGGAGCATAGCCTGTTGTTCCTAAAGTGAATTTTAACAAGTTTCCTAAACTGAGTGGTGGAGTTGTTGGATGTTATGTGGGCAAGAAGGGAGTTCTAGAGTTTAGAGACAGAGTGGCTATAGATGGATTTTCCTGCCTCATTGTTAAATTTGGTGACCTGAAGATGATTTTGGTTGCTAGAGCTTAAGGTTCTTGTAGTGGTGTGAGAGTGACGTGGGTGTTGTAGAGCTGGGATTTTATCTGAGTGGTGTAATATTTTGTGGGCTAGTGAAAGTTGATTGGTTTGAAGTATGAGTTGGAGCTCTAACCAGTTAAGCTTGTTGAGACATTCTCAGTGATGTGTTATATAGGATGAGCCTGTAGCAAATCTAGCTATCTTATTCTAGCAAGATTTGAGTTTGTTTAGATCAGTTTTACGCAGGTTAGTGAGAATAGGGGAGGCATATAGAGTAAGGTAGATAGTAGGTGTGTTCTAGCTATTGTTATTTTGGAGTGATTTAAGAGAAAGTGTTTGTTACGATAGAGTAGTCGAGTTTTTTATGAACTTTCTTTATAGTTTGGGCAATGTGTAGGTCAAATGTAATGTGATTGTCTATTTCCACACCTAGCAGCTTGGTGTGGTTGGTAGGGTTAATAGTGGTATTGCTGTTGGAGGAGATTGTGAAGTTGTCTGTGGGGGGTAGGGATCTTTGTGAGCTAAAGAGGAGTAATTTTGTTTTGGATGGGTTAAGAATGAGCTGTTGGTTGGTGATCCAAGTTTTGGCTAGCGAGAGAGAAGCAGTCTTGTGTTTGGGAGAGAAGGTGATCTATCGTGGGGGCTGCGCATATTATATTGGTATCATCTGCATATGGCACTATGGAGGTCTTAGGTGCAGTGGATGGAAGTTGGTTAGTGAACAGGGTGAATAGTAATGGACCTAAGATGGAGCCTTGGGGGACCCCTAGGGAAACAGGTAGCAAGGAAGATATTTGTTTTTTGTCATTTTACTGCTTGCTGCCTCCCAGATACCAAGAAATAGAAGAGGTACTGAGGTTTAGGGAAGAGATTCCATGTAAGAGTTTTGGGTGGTTGACCTTGTCAAAAGCTTTGGATAAATCTAAGAATGTAGCAGATAAGAGCAGTTCATTATTTCTGTGATTATTAATGGTGTTAGTGAATGATGTAAGTGCAGTGGTAATACTATGGAAGGGTCTAAAGCCATGTTGCTGTATGGATAGTAGTTTGTTTTCTTGGAGATATTCCATCAATTATGTGTGAATTACCCTCTCAAGGATTTTTGATAAGGGGGATACTATAGCTGTGGGCCGATAGTTATTGAGTTCAAAAGAGTCTCCCCCTTTATGAAGTGGTATTGTATGGGATATTTTCCGTAAGTGGGGTATTGTACACTTGGAGATGGATCTGTTAATTAGGATAGTGACAGTACAGGCTATAGCTTCAGCGGCCAGTTGTAGATATTTGCTTGTCGGTGGCTTGGGTGGTCGGTTTGAGTTTTTGGAGAAGTTTTTGTATGGTCTTGATTGATACTGAATGAAAGTTAAAGTGTGAGGCCATAGCTTTTTGATTCATGTGGAGAAGATGATTTTGTTGGAGTGGGGTTATTAAAGCTAGTTTGGTTATTTGCAAGAGCTTGGATAGTTTCTGTAAAGAACTTATTGAATTGTATGGGGATATTGTTATGGTTGTTTACTGTTTTTGGATTGGGGGTGGAAGATTTCCCTGGTCGTAAGACAGAGTTGATTGCTGCCCAGATTTTTTGGGGTTATTTGAATATTTATTTTTAATATTTTGGTAGTAGGAGATTTTATCTGTTTAATACATTTTTTTGCCCTTGTTGCGTAGTTCAAGGTAGTTTTGTTTGTCTGTTTGTGTTTTACTCTTATAAAATTGTGTCCAGACTTTGTTCCTTTTTTTGAGTAATGCTTTTGTGCCTTTAGTTAGCCAGGGAGCATATTTAGTTTTAATCCTAGTGGTTTGGGGGGGGGGGCATGGTGATTAAGTATATTTATGAAGGTTGCATTAAAGTATGAGACTGCATTGTCGAGTGCTAATTTTTTCAAGGGGGGCTCAGTTACAGCTTTTTAGGTCCATTTTAAAGTTATTTTTATTTCTAATTTCTCATACTGTTACCTGGGTTATTTGGGGCGTTTTACAACTTAGTAGAAATGTTGGTAGGTGATCGCTGAGGGTGTCAGGCAGACATCCAGCTAGGGATATGAGGGAAGGATGGGATACAAGTATCCAGTTCAGTCTGGATTGATGTTTGGTTCTTTTGTCAGTTCTAGTTGGAGATGTAGTAATTTGGGTTAATCCATGTAGGTTAAAGTGGGAGAGTGGGTTTTGACTGGAGAAGTTGAACCAATCTATATTAAGGTCCCCTAGTAGGTTGTTTTCTTGGGGTAGGGAGTTAGATATCCATTCTAGTATGTTTTCCATGATGGTAATATTGTTGCCCGAGGGATATAGCAGCCTATAATGTTGATATATTTTTGGGGCTTAATTTTAATTTAGCGAGGGTGAGCTCTACATTTTTGAGGTCAGGGGTTGAGATGTCTAGTTGTTCTAGTATGAGGTGATTTTTAAATAGTATGGCAACCTCCCAACCCCTTTTACTTATTCTGTCTGTACGAATGATATTGCTCATGGCACAAATTACCATACTTTCCGATGAGGGTATGCCAGTGTTCACTTACTCAGTGGAGAAGTGTCAGTTGGTGTGGGTCAGATGTTCATACATCTGAGCAGAGATCTGACCTGTGTAGTTATTTCAGACATTTTATGCCTGCTGTGCTCATATGGCTAGCACAATTAGGCCTGGGAAAATTCAGTCCACATTTGTTTAGTACATACAAAATATGTCCTTCTGCTTATATCTGTAGCTGAAACACCCCTGTATATTTCTCTTCATGGATGCATCTTGAATAGCATGAAACATGATTTAGCCACACCCCTAACAACACTGTTTAATTACAGCCTCTGTACAGGTTTTCTACCAAGCACATGGGGAACTGCTACAGTCATTCCCTTGCATAAGGGACGACCTTCCATAGACCCGGGCATTTATAGACCCATAAGTGTGACCAGTCTCATATGCAAAGCTGCAAAACGTCTTATAATGGAATTAATCATACTGGACCCATCTCAGTTTGTTCAGTTTGGATCTGTCAAGAACAGGTTTTTTTTTTTTTGGGAAAGGTCACCAAAGCAAAAGATGAAGACAAATGATCCACACCACATACCTTGACCTGACCAAAGCTTTTGACACAATTTCCAACTCAGGCATAGTAGAAAAACTAAATAAACTGGGAATAAACCCCTATTACACTCACTGGATTGCCACCTGGCTCATAGATAGCACACAGATAATCAAAATAGGGGAAGTTACCTCCACAAAGAGACCATTCATCAGCGGAGTTCCCTAGGGTTCTGTGCTGGGCCCTGTCCTGTTTATTATTTACTTTTCTGAAATAAAAGACAATACCCAAGGGCTCTGGTTGACTAAGTTTGCAGATCAATCCCCAAATGACTTTGCCATCCTGCAGGAAGGTTAGTCCCAAATAAGTAATTGGTGCCAAAATTATGGACTGAAACTAAATGCCAAAAAAATGCATTATTGTATCCTTTGGGAAGTCATCTACCCCAGGGAACTACGATATTTACAATATGCCAGTAAGAGTTCACCCAGTTGGGGAACGTATGTAGATGGTGACCTAACTTTTGACCAACACGTGTCCATTGTTGTAAAAAGACGTTCTATATTGCATAGTTTATAAACAAAAAAACTCTGTCTAGATCTAGGGATGTCATTGCTCCCCTTTACTCGGCCCTCATTAGGCCACTTATTGATATAACGCCCCCTTTGGCATATATTTGTCCAGAGACATGCAGCAACTGGAGTGCCCATAGAGATACAGAGATACCTTACTAAAAGAATTCAAGGCTTGAACGATATATCTTGCATGGACCGACTCAAAGCCCTATCACTATACTCAGTATCCTACAGACTAAGAGGTGACCTATGTCTGGCATATATGACATCCTCTGACCCATTGCTGATTCCATTCGATTTGCTGATGTGCAGTAAATCCATCAGAAATACTCTAAGAATCTAAACCTTTTCTGCAACATTAACAGAATGGTTTGGAGAGACAGGTATATCTCTCAGAAGATACAGCTGCACTATAATAGACTCCCTGTCAACACAAAACAAAGTTCATTCCTGTCCATATTCGAGAGCAACTTAGATCTATAGATGAGAAACAGAACATTTACCCTAGGATTGCCCCCTGCACTACTAATGGACAGAGGCAGCTCCTAAATATGTTAACTTGTGCACGGATTCCCTTAAATTATCTATGGTAAGATCCCAGTTACTCTCAGTATGGGTAATATACAGTAAATGACCATGGGATGAGTAAAGCCAATCTATAACCAAGTGTGATAGATTATTTTGAGCACAAAACAGGGAAATGACTAGGCTTAAAATGGCCTGCAAGGGCAGCTAGCCTAGTACTAACATATGAATCCATAATCAGTTTATGCGGATGTTTCTTGAACTGAGGCATATATTACTTTTCAAGAACCGCTTGCTAAGGCATGCATAAATAAATCTTCCCATTTATATTGTCTTGAGAGTTGCTCACTGTTGTGTGAAGTAGGTCAGATGTGCAAAGGGTAGCCATGCTGAGTGACATGCAAGTCAACATGATGTACTTTGGGAGGGAGTCACTTGGGAATGGACAGGAGTATGGCCACTTAAGTAATAAACTCTGTCCCCTCCACAGTATTTTTTAACAAATTCTACCCTTGCTTTTTTGGCCAAAGGTGCTTTGCTTAGCATGCAAGTAACTGACACTGCTGGAAAGTACTTTTTTGTTGTTCTTTTGGGAGAACTGCCATTGTAACTGGAATGTCCTTGTGTAGTTTGATGCTGCAGCTGGGCACATGTCATACTGGCATGGCAGAGAATTTACAGTATGGAAGTGGGGACCATGGATCTTTTGCCTGTATAGACATCTACCCAGTTTTTGTTGGGCATTTTCCAAGAGGTCCTCCTAGATGTGAAATACATAAAAAGAGAACTGTGATAGTAACTGGAATTCATCTCCTTATTGATCAGATGGGGACCCAGCAAATTTTCACAAACCATGACACTCTGGTATCAGTGCAGTAATGTTGGCTGGATATGTTGGTGTCTGCCATAAATTGTTTTTCAGAGTAGATGATTTTAAAAACTGCTCATGCTGGTCAAACATTTGGGTACTGGCAGTCCAAAAAGAAGAGGAGGACAGAAGTTGGTGTAGTTTGCACACCATTTGTCAGCTCTCTTGAAGAAAAGCTCTAGATATGAAGTGGGCAGATAGGATTCATGGAAAGAGGGGCATAAATCCCCTCTCCCCGACAATTAATTATTAAATTGTTAAAATATCAGAACAGGGATGCCATCCTTTCCTGTGCAAGAGAAGTAGGTATGCAGTGCATATTGGTGGAATGTTATGTTTGCATTGCTTTCGACTACGTGGAACTACATAATATTAGAAATAATTCCCGCCTGCATGACACAAAACATTTCAAGGACTTAGGTTTTAAGGTCAGATTTAATTTTCCAGCATCACTGTGTGTGCAGACAGGGCACTGCTAGACTGGTGTCTGATTTACTGGAGGAGGGTGAAAGTTATTGGGGCAAACTATCCTGTGAACTGTCTAATATTTTGGGGTGTTCAGGGTCTTGATCTCCTTAACAGGTTTGACACCAAGCATAAAGCCACAAAACTATTGACTTCTTCTACAAGTTTGGTGGTTGACAACTGGGTGAAGAGAGGGGAGAACAGTAAATGGAGTACTAAATTGAATATAATGTGAGTAGACAAATGAGCTTCCATTGTCCTGCTGAGGGCAGCTTGCAGACTTTACTGGCCTATGTGTGTATTATGCTTGGAAGTGGAGCAGAGATGGAAATCTTGAATCCAAGCATGCCTATTCATGAAGCTTTAGTTTTAGAATAGAAAGTTAAATGGAGGGAAATACTGGATGCTGTGACTAACTCCAGCAGTGGACAAGATTTCTAGGCATAGTGGATGCAATGGTTGGCAAATGTTTTTGGAAAGATAGTTGGATTTGACTTGTTTGAAAGAGGGCATGACTAGGTTAGGACGAGAAGTACATTGTTGTCATAAAAAGGCTACTCTGATCCAACATCTGTCATTTGGTGGATTCCCTGGGACTGGGCTATAGAAATGTTCTGTGATCACGATTGTTTTGATATTATTAATATAACAAAAACTTATTGAGGGTAAGAGAACTTTATAAAAAAGTGAGGCACATGTGATGTAGTAGTTTATTTAAGTTATACTGCATTTGAGGAATGGTGTGTGTGTGTGTGTGTGTGTGTGTGTGTGTGTGTGTGTGTGTGTGTGTGTGTGTGTGTGTGTGTGTGTCTGTGTGTGTCTCTCTCTCTCTGTGTAATTGTACATGCCTTTGGACATTACTAGGGGACAAGGTATGAGTACCCTAACTATACTATGGCATTCTGCACCCACATTGAGACGCAGTTGAGTTATTAGCTGCTGTTGCTGTATTGTGTGTTCAGTGTACTTGTGTGTTATGCAAGTGTGGCTAAAAAGAGAGCAGCATCTGACAGTACCATAGGGCAAGAGAAGTAACGCATCTCTCATCAGCAATAATTTGTGTAATCAGAACTCACTTGGTTGCACTTTATAAAATGCTGGAAGGGCCAGTACTGCTAGTAAGAGGCAGATGGTTCTAGTTTGGTTAAGGGAAATGAAAGATCTGATGTTGTTACGCCTCATGTAATCCTTGACTGTGGGTTTGGTTATGAATCTCGGAACTGACTTGGACGTTATTCTAGCTCATGACCTCCAAAACTCTCGAGCTTCACCTTACTCAGAATGCTTGTCTGAAAATTGCCTCAGATCTCATCTCATTTGCCTCTTCAAACTGCCAGATGCATTTTCGTCCCTGATCTCGATTTTTCTCTCAGCTTTTTTTTTATATATCTTATCTACCCAGCTCCTCTTTCTGAACACGCTTGCATTATTCTCTGTTACCATTGTTACCTCTTACTTTTTGAGGTATTTCTTTGTACCATTGTTGGTACTCTCCTTTTCTGTCCACTTTACTTTTGGGGTAATGTTTTGAATGCCATTGTTGGTATCCCTTCCTCCTCTAATCTGCTTGGGAGACAGTCATGATCAGTTCAAAGCCCTGCCCTTTGGTCTCACCACAGCTCCCAGGGTGTTCAACAAATACATGGCAGTTGTAGCAGCCCACTTCAGACTACAAGGATTCTGGGTGTTTCTTTATCTAGATGATTGGCTCATTACTGCAACCACCAGGCATCTATTACTACAGGCAATGGACTATGTCCTTCAAACATTCTCGTTACTGGGAATCACAGTAAACTATGAAAAATCTCATTTAAAACCAACTCAACATTTATATTTAATTGAAGCAGTATTAGACACAAACACCTGCATTACTTCTCTCCCCCAAGAAAGGCTTCAGAGAATAAGACACCAAGTCAGCCAGATCATTCACAACAGAACAGTGACTGCAAGATTGTTATTACAGGCTCTATGTTCTATGGCGGCCCCATCACCCTGGTTCCTCTTGCTGGGTTTCACATGTGAATTCTACAATGTCTTCTAGCATCACAATGGTTGCTTTTGATCCATCCTCTGTCTCATCAAGTTCTGATCACCAATTTATGCAAGAAGGACCTGAGTTGGTGGCTTCATTCCAACGAGATTATAACAGGCCCGTCCATTTGTTCTTTCTGTACCCCAAGCTGCAGTGACCACAGTTGCTTCCCAGATTGGGGGGGGCATTATCTGTGAAATACAGTCCAAGGCACTTGGTCCCAGTTGTAGGTCAATTTGCGTATAAATGTTCTAGAGATGAGGGCAGTGTTCTTAACGCTGCAAGCATTCCAAGAAGTCCTCCCGTCGGGAACAATTGCAATCCACTCAGAAAACATGTCAGTTGTTTGGCACATCAGCAAGCAAGGGAGAACTAGATCTTATCCCCTTTGTCAAGAAGCACTCAGGGTATGGCAATGGGAAATTTCATCCGACTGCTTTTTTGTTGCAGTGCACATTCCGAGAAGCCCCAACGTGATTGTGAATAAATTGGTCTCTCAACCCTTTGGTGGTGGAAAAGATTTTCCGTTAGTGGGGCCAGCCGTGCAGCAATCTATTTGCATCCCCCCTAAACAAAAAGTGCAGCAGCTACTTTGCTCTACCCCCCCCATGGGGGAGTCACAAAGAGATGCTCTCCTTCACAATTGATCCTCCTGTCTACTTTACCCCTTTCTTCCGATTTCCCTTATTTCTCAGTTTCTGAAGAAAGCCAAAACGTCGGAGAACAGAATAATTCTCATTGACCCTTTTGGCCTCGACAAAATACGATTTCCCTATCTTTGGCCTCACCTAATTCAGAAACCTTAGATACTGGACCCAGATCCAGGTCTGCTGTTCCATCCAGATGGACTAATTTACCAGAACCTTCACAATCTGAAGTTCACTGCATGGCTACTCCAGTTTCCATCATAGCCAGGCATGCTACCCTCACTGCCTCAGTTCAGCAAATTGTCGTAGCCTCTCACAAACCTTCTACTAAACGATTATACAACAGCAAGTGGAAACAATTTTCAAAATGGGCACTATACAGTAATGTTGATCCATATTCTGCACCAGTTCATAAAGTATTGGAATTTTTAGCATCACTTATCGATGCAGGAACTTAATCTTCAACTGTTCATGTACATTTAGCGGCAATTTAAAATTTTCATAATGGTCTAGATAATTATGCTGTAATATCCCACAAGCTTTGTAAAGTCTTTCTGAAAGGGACAGTACTGCTCAGGCATCCAATCAAGGATACCACTGCACCTAGGGACCTCAACCTAGTGTTACAAGCTTTAGTTGCTTCCCTTTTTGAACCATCAACAAGTTACGAACTGAAGTACTTCTCTTGGAAGACCTTATTTTTAATTGCTGTTACCTCTGCTAGGAGAATTTCAGAATTACACGCTTTATCTTGCAGACCCCCTTACCTGATCTTCCATAGAGTGGCTGTGAGAATAAATCCTTCCTTTTTACCAAAGGTGGTTTCTGGCACACATAGCAATCAAACTATGCAACTTCCTGTATTCTTACCCAAGTTTTCAAATAGAGATGAATATTGCCTTCATATGCTGGATGTTCACAGGCAGTTATGTTTTTACCTTCACAGAACAAGAGAATTCAGAAAATCTGATCAGCTATTTGTTTCCTTTTCTGGCTGGCTGGATCATGTGATGTTAAGTATCTCCTATTTAAAAAGAAGGAAGTCTTATTTTAATTATACTGATGAAGGGTGGTTAGCCTGAAAGCTTTATTGCATTAAACTTCTTGGCGCTATATCTTGTGTGAGTTCTGTTTCCTTTTTCTCACACTACTCTGGGCAAACCAGTTTCTAAGGTTACTTTGGCTAATGGCTCAAAGATTGTATAACCTTCATTTATAACAAGCAGAAATTGCAACTGCCACTACCTATAAAAGCACATTCTATAAGAGCAATAGGCGCTTCTGCAGTCTCCCGCACCGGTGCTTCTATAGATCATATAAGTGCAGCAGCTACTTGGGCATCTCCTCATACTTTTATTACTCAATACAAATTGGATATGGTCTGTAGGGGACAAGCATCATTTGGTTTGATGGTTCTCATGAATATTCTTCCTTGAGACCTCACAAGTTTTTTGTAGCTGGAGACTATGTCCCACTGTCAAGGATTATGTGAAGATTGACAACATCAGATAAAAAAATTATGTCTTACCGTAACATTCCATCTATGTTATCAATCTTCACTTATCCTTGACATCCCCACCCACCTTTCCCCTGCCCTTTTTCAAGTTTCTTGGTGGAACGGACCTATCCTAACAAGAAGTTTATTATTCCCATACAGTTCCAGATATAGTCTCTTACCTGTTATTTTTCTGTGTGTCACTGTATTGTGCAAACTCAGTCTGAGGTAACTTTGAGGGGAGCATTCTGGGTAAGGTGAGGCTCTAGAGTTTTGAAAGGCATGAGCTGGAGTAACAGCAGAGTCAGTTCCGTGATTCGGAACCGAACCCACTGTCAAGGTTAAGTGGAGATCAACAACACAGATGGAACTTTATGGTAAGACACAACTTTTTAGCTGTGCTGTCTTAACAAGAAGCAAAGACAAGATTGACTTTGGCAGGCTTTAGTAAGCTGTGGAGAGAATGGGAGCGTTTTGTACTGCTAGCAGGGACTGTATGTGTATAATCAGCATCATAATATTGAACAAAAAAATAGAGAACATTCTGGTCCCTACCAAATACAGGTTCATCTGGAGGAGCTGTAGAGATACATCACTGCATGCCCAAGTAAAAACAATGAAATGGGAGGACTGTGTTGCAGGGAAGTAGCTATAATGGAGAGGTTGGAAAAGGGTAAAACAAATTTTGGGCAAAGGCATCTGCACTCCCAAAAGCTATCAGCTGCACAGTTTAGGGAGAGCTGCATGGAACAAACTGTCACAGCAGTTAAGAACACTGCAGGAGCAACCCATTACTTCTTTCTGGATATCGGTCAGATCTTCAGAGATTTTTACACCAAGTAGCACTCTGGGATTCCACTATAGTAGAACTTAAGAACTTTTTTGCAGGCTATTATGTCCATGAGAGACAGTGCTGTGACTTACTGTGAGTGAACCATCCAGTCAGTCTAGAAGATACTATTTGTGCTGTTGATAGGCTTTAGGGGGATAAAGCTCTAGGCTGTGATGTAGTTTCTGTTGATGTTTGTAAGTCTTTCAAGAGAAGTTATCATTGAGTACCTCACTACTGTATTCACCAAAGTCTGTCAAATGTATATGTTTTCTACAATCCATGAGAACTGCTAATATAACTTCCCTTCCTAAAACTGGGAGGTATCCTTTAATACTAGAGAGTTATCTACATATATCTCCTCTGCACTGTGGAAAAAATATTCGCAGAGATCCAAGCCAACAGGCTAGAGGGGATGCCTCGCAAAGTTAATCCAGCACAACCAACAGGCTTTGAGAGGTTACACTGGGAGTCCTGATCTCTTCAGTTTTTTTAATGTTTAGTAGTTTTGTAGCCTAATACATCAGGAAAGGGTAGGAATACAGTATGACTTTCATAAAGCATTTGATTCATTATAGTGGGAGTACCTATGAAAGGCAGTAAATAAATTTGTTATCAATGGGAATTTTATTCACTCATATCAAATTCTTTAGATTTCCCCATATTTGCAGTCAGTCACCAAAAAAATGATTTTCACACCTGTGTTACTGTCTAGAGCTATGAGACAGGTGCCTGTTGTCCTCCATGGTATTTATATTAGAGGTGGAAATGTTCAGTCTGTATTTGGACCAAAGAAGTCAGTACTGTTGTAGCCCTGTAGAACTGACAATATGGTGTATCTGGGCAGATTTAGCCATGTCTTAGTCTTTGCAGTCTAAGTCAGTAGTTGTCCCTCTTGGTCGGCTTATGGCCACCCTAGGCACTGATCCTACGGGTTTGGGTCTAACATGGAGTAACCAACAGAAGTATATGAGTATTAAAGTGTGTACCAAATGTAATGCTAGAGTTTAGAGTAATTTAGCAGCAGTAGTCTTATCATTCAAACAGAAGGTATCGAGGTGGAATGATTATACTCTGCCTTTTCTTGCCAAGATTGCAGTGATGCACACCATTGATTTGTATGTTAGAGTTTAGCGGAAAGCTGATTGGCTTTTTATGGATTGGCCATTATATCTTTTATTTCACTTTGTTTGGCTGTAGCTGCAAATGCGGACGGCTTCTGGTGTTAACTTCATGTTGAATGAAAGATTAAATATTTATTCTTTTGTCCGCAGCCGCAAATGCAGGCAAATATAAATTTCCATGTATCTGTATGCAAATAACATACTATACAGTTTTACTGATTTTCAGCGTTATGAAGGCTGCACTTATAATTTGTCTTAACATAGATGGGACATCTGTATAGAACCACTATTTTAAGTATTCCATCTTCGCAGCCACGAATGTGAGCTGTAGCAGACTGGGTCTACTTTACATTACCGAACCGACACTTCACTGACACACAAAACACTGACCCCAAATAACCGAAAACACACAACACCGACAACTCACAAAACCGAACACAATTACACCGACACAAACAACGTAAACTACACATGACACACAATGACATATCCACTAACCCTAACCCAAACCCTAACCCTAAGGTCCGACACTACCGCACAGTTACCCTACCCGCACCCTAACCCTAACTCACTTAACCCACCCCTACACCTAAAGACTGTCACTATCGCACACTTAACCTACCTGCACCCTAACCCTAACTCACTTAACCCACCCTAAAACATAAAGCCTGTCACTATCGCACACTCACCCTACTCGCACTCTAAACCTAACTCACTTAACCCGTCCCTAAACTACAGTCCGTCACTATCACACACTTACCTTACCCGAACCCTAACTCCGACACTACCACACACTCACCTTTCCCACACCCTAACCCAAAATCCCACAATATCGCACACTTACCTGACCGCTCCTAACTCCGTCACTATTGCACACTTACCGAGTCCCGCTCACACGTTACCCTTGTCGGTCTTTCGGCTGTCGGCAAATCACCTTTTCGATCAACTTGCTTGTCGGTCGTTTCGTCTCGGTCTTCTGCGTGTCGGTGAAGTGTCGGTTCGGTAATGTAAAGGGGACCCAGCAGACTATATGTGTTTTGTCATAAAATTCTATTTAAAGCACTTTGGTACAGCTATTTTGTATTTGATGATATTTGTATTGTTTTCAGTGCACTAAGGTGACCTAGTTCAACCTATATTTTATTCAAAACACACAGGTTTCCTGTTTGTTTGATGTATTATCTTCATTATTATAATTGAGATACCCCTTTCTGTTATGGTTAATGATTTTTTAACCAGGCATAGTGTAGGTAGCTATTGCCAAGGAAGCGGCCTTATATGTCTTAAACTTTTACATGCTGTTTAACCAATATGCTATTAGTTTAAATACAAACCAAGAAGATTTAAACTTTTTATAAGTTGTGGTCAAGAATACTGTAGCATAATTAGGACCTGAACGAATAACAATCAACCTTTTGGTATAATACGATTACAGATCTTTTTAACTATTTTGCATTTTGTTTTTATGACATGTTGCCTTCAATAAGGGATTATATATTGTTTAGATCTCTTACTGTTGGTTATGATTAATAGGCTGGAAACCTCTCCTTAACTCAGGACTGGTTAGATGCGTGTTGTGTCATCACACTTCCTGATTTTACACCTAGTTATTTTTGATTTGTTAATTCTTGTAGGTGTGCCAGCTAACAGCAACATGATTGGCTATCTACTGTTATTTTAACTAATGGTGATCTCTGTACATTATGATCTGATGAAGGTGAAGTCTCGCCGAAAGCCCTTATCATTATACTCAGGCCTTTTGTTTTTGTTTCCTTGAATAAATTACATTTTATTTTTAACACTCCAGTTGCTTTTCTGCATAACCTCAGCTGTGGTGTCGTTTCAGGATTTTTTACTGCTTTGTTCTACTTCGACTTGAAATGCCTTCAGCATAAGTAGGATATAATTTTTCTCAAGTTTTTGAGAGAAGGGTCGGATCACTTCTGTGTCACTGTTAGACAGAGGCACAATATACTAACCTCGAAAAAGGGCATAGGAAAATAAATTTAAATTGGGTGGCGAAAGCCAAACACATTCTGGCTAGGCTTATAAATGCCCTAGGGCAGATAGCCTAGTATGAACCTATGAACCTATGTCTCCAGCCAGCACCCCCCTCCCAGTTTTCATCTGTTCCTCTGGTCAGTCATCAGTCTGCTGTAAGACAGCCTGCATCAACCAGCCTCCAGGCTACCCCCTTGGTGAGGGTACCCTACTCTTCCCCCTCTTCTCCAGCTTCGTTAGAGTGGGAGATTTTGGGGAAAATGTGTAAGAGGAAGCACTTGGATTCCATGGAGAAGTCTTTCACCAAGAGTACTGACCTCCAGGAAGGAGAGAGTTCCCCCATGTCCCCACTTGATGACACCTCCTTTGATGATTTGTTGGAACTGCTTCGCCCATGCAGGGGCGCGTCCGGTCCACAACTTGGTTGTCTCCCAAAGCTTGGCAGGCAATCATCTCAGACGCTTGGATGTTGAGAGTCACATCCAGATGTTATATCATTCCCTTTATAGAAGTTCCAAACTATCACCCAGACATCTCCTAGATGTTCCACCTCATCAGACTCTTTATGAAGAGGCAGAGATCCAAAAGCTGCTCACATTTCGAGTCATTCAGGAAATCCCACCAGACCAAATAGAATCTGGATTCTATTCCAGATTCTTTTTAGTATCAAAATAGACAAAGGACCCCAGGACAATATTGGATTTAAGCAAACTAAATCAGTTTGTCAAAAAAAAAACAAAACAAAAAAAAACAAATTCCAGATCATCACAGTACAGTCCATATTACCTCTTCTGAGGAAGGATGATTGATTGTGCTCGATAGACCTCAAGGACGCCTACCATCACTTCAAGATAGATCTGCATTCCCAGAGGTTCTTTCGCTTCTGGCTGGGAGCCAATCACAGTCAGTTCAGGGCCCTGCCATTTGGTCTCAACACAGCATCCGTGGGTGTTCACCAAGTGCATGGCAGTGGTTGCAGCCTGGCTGTGGCTGCAGGGATTTCAAGTCTTCCCATACATGGACAATTGGCTCCTCACCATCCCCACAAAGGCATCATTGAAATCAGGTAAGGATTCCTTGTTCCACCTATGGAGCAACTTAGGCATCACAGTCAGTTACCCCAAATTGAAACCTTTAACCTGTATAAATCTTGGAGTTCATAAGGTGTCACCTGAACACACGGTCAGTCAAATTGTCAAACTTGCAGGCTCCAGAGTTTACAGTCTTTGGGCTTAGGCCCTGTCAGTGCTAGCAATTCCCAAACATCTGGCTCACGCACATCTAAGGTTTCTGGGTCCTATGGCAGTGTCAGTAGGACTGGTCCTTCTTGCCAAAGATATCACATGAGGACCCTGCAATGGACTATGGCTGTTCAGTGGTCTGTCCTAACACATCCATTGGATTTCCCAATATGTCTGACAAGAACATGTCACAAGCAGATTCAGTGGTGGTTACAGTGTCCATTAGTAATACAAGGGAGACCATGTGTAATTCCTTCTCCTTTGGCCACGGTCACCACAGATATTACATGAGGACCCTCCACTGGACTATGGCTGTTCAATGGTCTCTCCTAAGCATCCATTGGATTTCCCAATATGTCTGACGAGAACATGTCACAAACAGATTCAGTGGTGGTTGCAGTGTCCATTAGTAATACAAGGGAGACCATTTGTAATTCCTTCTCCTTCGGCCATGGTCATCGCAGATGCCTCTCTCCTGGGGTAGGGGGTGGGGGCATTTCAAATGGAGGACAATTTGAGGGTCCTGGTCTTCCAAAGAGGCTCACATTCGTGTCAGTGTTCTGGAGATGAGAGCCATCCTCCTAGCTTTGCATGCTTTTCAGGATGACCTCCCCGGGTGTGTGATTGTGGTAGAGACGGACAATGTGTAGGTTATTAGTTATCTCAACAAGTGGGGGGAATACGATCTTATCCTCATTGTCAGGAGGCCATGAGGGTTTTGGCAGTGGGTGATCTCCACTCAGCTGCTTATGGTGGCATCGCATATCCTGGGAAAGTTCAACAAGCTGACTGTTTATATCTACTGTCAAGTTCAAATATGTGAAATAAATACTTGGCTTTAAAACACATGACAGTGAAGGAAAGGCCAAAATATGGCATTAAATAGTGCACAAAATCAGCTTACACAAGATAGTATGCAATCTGAAGTTAACATTACATACATTTCCATGCAGCAGTGTCATTGTCCAAGCTTACACAAGCTGGTACATGATCTAGAGGCAACTGTACACACACACTCATATGTAGTAACCTCATCATGCTAAATATGTTTTTATCAGTTAGGTTTTGGATAAAAAGTACACCTTTCAGCACCTTTCGATTTCTTCATTTCAGTTTTCTCTGCTAGAGATCATGAAGGTTCCACCATTGTTTTCTCTTTTTTAAATTTCACCATTTTAAAATAATTTGTCTCAGTTTGCAAGAAATGCTAGGAAACTAAACATTTTTAGCAGTTTTTAATGTTGGGCAGATAATTGTATAATCAGAGAATGCATGTTGTTGAGACCACTAAAGTTATACAAAACTCATGGAATAGCTAACGTGAAACACTCTACCAGAAAAGGTGATGCTGAAGAAATCTATATGAATGGAAAGGATCAGGATCCTTTTTAACCCATACTCATATATTAATTTGATCGTGTTATGGGTATTGGAACTGCGGTGGTGGTGCTGCGGTAGCGTTGTCACCTCACAGTAAGACTTTGTCCCGTTCGATTCTCAGCTAGAGCGTCTTCTGTGTGGAGACATGCGTGAATGGGCGTACCTTTGTTGAAGGTTGTGCGTCAGGGCTGGCAACTCGGCACATAAAAATCTACTGCCAATCATTAGCGAACCGGAGTTCCGCTGTGGCAACCCCTAACCGGGAAAAGCCGAAAGACACAACATTGTGTTATGGGTATTGCTGAACCAGTTCATGTGTGGGTACATAGTTTTCAACTGTAGCTTTTGTTTTGTCTTCGTTAATTTTATATCCCGGTAAAAAAAAAAAAAAAAGACTTTAAACTGTCTTAGAATCACTGTTCCACAACACTAAGATGTCCTTTTATGGTTGTATTAGGTACAAAACATCATCTTCAAATAAAGCCAACTTTTCTTAATTACCATACCAGTTATATCATTGAATTTCCGAGTCCTTCATTTTCTTTGCCAGTAGCTGTAAATATAATGCAAATAACAAAGGTGAGAGAGGGCATCCTCTGCGTTATCAGAGAAGAACCCTCTCACTTTGATTTGTACCTCCGATCCCTAACAGATCCACTTGAGTAACCTTGTTATTGTGTCAGAGGGAATGCAAATGCTTCCATTGCCCTACTCACAAAATCCCAGCTTACTATGTCAGATGCCTTCTCTGCATCAAGACCCACCAACAACAGTGGCATTTTCATACATTCCGTTTCCCTCTGGATCATCTTTGTTCTGTTAATGTTGTCAAATGTTTGCCTCCCCTCCACAGAACTACACTGATCTATATCTATCACTTTTGGCAACACTGCAATTCTTTTAGTTATTATAGACATAAACACTTTATAATTATGGTTTAAAACTGAAATGGGGCCTATATGAAGCTGGGTCTGATGGGTCTTTACTGTCTCTAGGTATTACATCGGGTCTATATTAAAAGCCCAAAACCACTGAACAGAGAGTATATGTACATCGACACATACAGGTCGATCTACATACGCAGCAAAACAATGAAACAGTGAAAACCAAAATGCCAAATGTGTTTCTTGGCCAGCAGCGAGATGGTGGGGATAAGAAAATATATCCTTTTACCCACTGTAATGTGGTCTCGGATTTGGTATATTTAGTTAGGGGGGTGTGGGGGTGCAGGGGGGCTTTCCCCCTGCAAAAGCATGTTAAATTAATTATGTAGTATTATTTTTTACTTACCCATGTGGCGCATTCTGATGACGGAACTCGTTCGGTGTTTTGGATTTCGCTGTTTCAGTGTTTCGCTGGGTATGTAGATCGACCTTTATGTGTCAATGTACATACACTCGCTGTTTAGTGGTTTCGGGCTTTTAATATAGATCCATTACATCCATCACAGCTTTCTAGGATGTTGGTGCTTCCCTTCATTTTGAAATACTGTTAAGCAAAATCCTCCAGATCCTTATCACTGTCTTCCCTCCTAGCTTCCAGACTTCTACAGCAACACCATCTATTTCTGGAGACTTTCCTGCAGATTGATTATATGTCACTGTTTTTATCTGATTTCCTCCTGTCTTAACTGCTTCTCCTGTCTTAACTGTTAATTGTTGAGCCTCATCTATCTCTAACCTTTGCATACTTAAGTCTTCCATAAATATTTTCATTTGTACTTCTGCTTTATTTCCACATTCCTCTGCTTTATACAAATTTTCATAAAATGTCCGAAATGTTTGTAATATCTCTACAGGATCTCTGGTTATGTTTCTTGTTGTAGGTTCCCAAGTTTGGCAAAAACTGATCTCATGTTTTCCTTTTCATTCTTTCTCACTGATGTGTCACAGATCTGACCCTAGGATCCGACTTGGCCACATTTCCAATACTTGGATCTCAGTCTCGAGGTCCTCCCTCTTCCCATAATGCACTACACCATCCCCAAATCCCTCAGATCTTGTTTGCTTCCCTACTGCTTATAGAGGTATAGAAACAGGACAGATACAAGAAGGGATGAGGCTCATACCTGGGACCTGAGGATTCCCAGATCATCCAAAGATCTTCTAGAAGTGACCAGACTGGGGGATGGCTGGGGGAGAAGGTGAAGAAGAATGAAAATGGAGAACACAGATGCCAGGTTATGGTAAGTACATAACTTCTAAATCTGATGTTGTCATTTTCATTCTTCCTCACTGATGGGTCAGACTCCCCAGTTACGTAACTCTTGGGAGGCCTTCAAGGAAGGAAATGATGGAGACTGTCAAACCAAAGGAAGCCGTGCTTCTGGAGGCAGTGTCCAATTTGTAATGTGTGAAAGAGGTGTTGAGTCTTTGACCAAGTGTCTGCAGCACAAATATCAATTGAAGCTCTGGAAGAAAAATCCGATGAGGTAGCCATAGATCTAGTAGAGTGGGCTCTAGGAGGACGAGACAATTCCAAATCTCTTTGAGCATAAATCAGTGAAATATAGTCATTAATCCATTTGGCCAATGTAATTTTGGAAACTGCTTGACCTAAATGGTTAGGTGAGAAAGATAGAAACAGTTGATTAGACTTCCAACACTTTTTTATTCTGTGAAGATAAAAACTTAGTTGTCTATGAATGTTAAAAAGATACAGCATATATTCACCCTTATCAGTTTTGTTTGTGTCTTTCGGCTTTTCGGTTAGGGGTCGCCACAGTGGAACTCCGGTCCACTAATGATTGGTAGTGGATTTTTACATACCGGGTTACCAGCCCTGACGCACAACCTTCAATGAAGGCATGCCCCATTCACGTATGCCTCCACACAGAAGACGCTCTAGCTGAGAATCGAACGGGACAACGTCTTGCTATGAGGTGACAACGCTACTGCAGCACCACCACCGCAGTATTAGTAAAGTTGGGAAAGAAGACTGGCAATTGAACTGATTGGTTAATGTTAGTTTTTGTGGCCACTTTAGGCATAAGAAAACGGTTTATCTGTAGAGATACCCTACCTTTATGGAAAACAATGTACAGAGGCCTAGCAATTAAGGCCTGTCATTCAGAAACTCTTTTTGTTAAAGTAATAGTTACCAAAAAGATCATTTTCCAAGAAAATAATTCATGTCACAATTTTCTGCTGTTTCAAATGATTTTTGAATCGGCCCTTGGAGTACTAATGTGAGATCCCAAAGGGGAGAAGGGGTCTTTGATTGGGAGGGGGTGGTATAAGGAGAAAAATTCCTTTCATAAAGGCTTTACATAACCTAGAAGTTGACAAAGATAAGGATTCATTTCCAGTATGAAAATTGGATATGGCAGCTAGCTGCAGCTTGATAGTAGAAAAACTAGCTCCTTCGTTAAATTAAGTACTGAGAAAAAGAAGGATGGCTGAAGAAGGCACTGAAAAAGGGTCAATGTTCTCTTTAGAAGCCCATATCGAAAATCTTCTCCATTTGCTTTTGTAGACCATCTTAATGGAAGCCTTCTGGAAGCCAGTATAATGTCACAGATTGGGTAAGCAAGCCTGCACTATCTGATTGTCACTGGAAGTGGAGAAACTATGTGATCAGCTTGAGGGCATGGAGATTGAAATGTTGTAATTCTGACGGGTGAGATAGGAGATCCTGAGTGAGCTCCATTATCCATGGAGCATATTTGAGGTGAGACCAAGGGAAGGGGTACCATATTTGACAAGGCCAAAAGGGGACAATGAGTATGACTGAGTACTTCAGCCTTCTTGCTTTCTGTAGAAACTTTGGGATCAGTGGTAGAGGGGGATAAGCATAGAGAAGACTCATGGGCCAATCGTGAATCAGAGCATCCCTCAGGGTCTCCCCCCGGGGGGGGGAGGATCAGGGTGAAATACTTGCTGAACTTGTTGTTGAGGGACAGCCAAAGACATTGCAGCAAGGCTGGCCCCAACCACTAAAAATCATGTTTGCTGCTGATTGGTTGAGGGACCACTCATGCGGAATCAGAATGGACCTGCTGAGTATGTCCGCCAGCGTGGTGGTTTTCCCCAGTGTATGTGTTGCAACTAGAAAGCGGTCTGAAGAGATCGCCCATTCCCAGACCCTCATGGCCTCTCTGCACAACGGGTATGAATGGGTTCCTCCTTGTTTTTGATGTACCAGACTACTGACATATTATCCGTATGGATTGCAATAGTCCCCAGAAGGAGAATGTCCTGAAAGGCTTGCAGTATTAGAAAGACTCCTCTTAAGGACATTGATAATGCAGCTTGTTATCCAGGTTGGACCATGTGCCTTGGACCATCTTTCCCTTGTAATGCCTCCCAACCCAATTGAGATGCATCTGTGGTCACTGTGACTATTGTGGGTGGGGTGGAGTGGAGAACGGTCTGCCCAGAAATAGGTCGTCTGATTGTGTCCACCATCGAATATGACATTTGCAAATTGGAGTGAGTTTGATAGGCACAGACAAAGGCTGGTAAAGAATGGACCACTTTATCACTAAGGTTAATTGGAGAATTCAAATAAAGAATCTTGGCTAGAGGACCTAGAATAATAGCGACAGACATTGATCCTAGAGCCTGCAGCATTAATTTTGCTGGAAGAGCTGGAAGAGGCAGTAAATACCATACCTGATTTCTCAGAGACGTAATGTGACGAAGAGGTGGTGAAGCCACCTGGATTGTGGTGCCCAGCTGAGTTCCTATAAATTCTAGATTTTGTACAGGGCTCAGTTTTTATTTTGCAAGATTTATTGTAATGCTAGGGGAGTTGGAAATCTGAAGCAAGTAATCCATGGCTCATAGCAGTTGATGCCTTGTTGGAGCAATGAGGAGCCAATCGTCTAAGTAGGGAAACACCTGGAATCCTTTTAGCCTCAGGTGCCGCCTCAGGTGAGCTGCTATGACTGCCATGCATTTGGTAAACACTCAGGGGGCTGTGTTGAGTTCAAAGGGCAGTATTCTGAATTGTTAGTAATTGGCTCCCAGCTGAAAGTGCAGGTGTCTGCTGGACTACCTTTCTATTGTGATGTGATAGTATGCATCCTAGAGATCTATAATTCTGGAGATCTATAGAGCACATCCAATCATCCTTGCACAGAAGAAGCAGGATGGACTGGACCATAACCGTTCAGAACTTTGATTTTTGGGCATACTGACTCAGATTGCTTAACTCTCCATCTGGTCTTAGGTCCCCTGTTTTATTTGGAGCCAAAAAGCAGCAGGAGTCTTCTTCTCTCGTGTCTGGCTTGCTGGATCCCAAAGTCCCAAGACCCTCAGGTCCCCTGGCAGCCTCTGCTGCAACACCTCTGAGCCAATTGCCTTTGGGACCAGTGTCTTCCCCCCCACCAGTGGCTTCTAGGTGTAGTCATCTTGGTCTGTTGGGACCGTGAAGACTTCAGAATTGGAGTAATTGATGTGGTCCTTCTTACAGGCACAGACAAAATTAGGCCTCATACCATCGGCTCCTGGTCCTCGTGCCAAAGCTTTGACTTCTGTATCTTGGTTTCATTCCTTGGGCCCTGCAGATCTGAGGTGCTTGGAACCCGTTGTCTTCTGATCGGAGCTGATGGCCTGGCTGATTTTGACTCTGAACCCTACCTTGGTTTCCTCCACTCAAGCAGTGTCTGAGCCAGGTGGACCTGGGGGCCAACACATAAAGACAGAGGTCTGCTGGTCTGAATCGACGATCCTAGTTTCAGGTTCATCCTTCCCACTTGGGTTTTCAGCTCTTGATAGTTTGGCACTGGTCTCTGGGCTAGGAGGAGGAGGAACATCTCTGGATTCTGGTGTGTCTTTGGAGTCTTCAGACCTTAGGTCTGCTGGGTCTGGTCAGTCCACTTCTGCCTCTGCTTTCAACGTCGTGGAGAGGATGCTCTCCTGTCATGAGAGAGAATGGTGCAGTATGACTGGCACCCCCCTGTCTTCCACATTCATGCCTGTGGCTTCTTTTCAGTTTGCCCCAGGACAGCTTACCTCCGGTGGTCTCCAAGCTGCCCTAACCCCAGGGTGTACGTGTCTGGTAAGAGGCAGTGCAAAAGGAAGCACCTGGATTCACCCAAGGAGTCCCACACTAAAGACTGACTTTGAGAAAGCAGGGGGGTCCCCCAAATCCTGCCATAAAGGCACCTCTTTCATCTGTCTTTTGGGGCTCCTTTGCCACTGTGGGGGCTGGACTGCCATTCCCCTTTTCTGGAGGAGTCTGTTTTTGGAGGCCTTCAGGATGGGTCCATCCACATCTTGAGTGGTTCCACTTGTGGATGCACTTTGTTGACAAGATCTTCACCCCCCAAGAATCGACAACACTGGAGTAAGAGTCCTGCCATAGATGCTATTTTTGGTGGTGGCATCCAGTAAGAAGGACATTTTGATGGAGAGTTCCTTGGTCCATCACCTGCATAGAGAGTCTTGGGTGTTTGACCACTTAGGGAAGCATGCCTATGCTTCAGCCACATTTGTGCTGAGGGTATTAAATTATCTAGCTCATTTGCCCATGCTTTAATGGGACATTGTGTCAGAAGTCTCAACAGCAGTGAAGACACAGCAAACTCTGGGCTTTCAGAAGTTTCCAGAGACTCAGCTTTCCACAGTCCAGTCCATCTCTAATGTGTCTATGCATGTGCTTGCCAACACAGCTGATGTCACATCTCAAGTGGCTGGCATCAGCATTGCTTTGTATTACCATGCTTGGATGACATTGTATTTCTTTGCAGACTGCTTTAAGGTGTACATCAACGCCTCTTTTGATGGTTCGTTTTTGAAAACACCTTGATTAGGAGTGCGCAAGATGGAAGGACATTGGCTGCTGTTGGAGTTTGTCTTGCTACTCCTCAACAGACCATGTTATGTTGTCCCATCTCGCCTTCTTTCTTGACGGTTGGGTTCAGAACCGAGCATAGGTTCCAACTCAGCCTAATACTAAACCTTGAGGGCTTCCACTGGCTCGAGGCTATACCCTGTCCCATGTTGCCTGGCGAGAGTTACCCAGATCTCATTTGCTCCTTTGCTGAATTTCGATTGTGTTTCACTGGCTCAGGTTAAGTCGTAATATTTTTTGTCTTTTTCTCCGTGGTTAGTATTGTAAAACCTGTTAAAACTTTTCTTATTCTCTTTAGAGGAGCTTAGTAGTATTTGTTTATATAACTAGTATGTGTTACCGCTGTTTGAGGTGTTCTTGTTGTGTGGGCCGTCGTTCTCCTTTTCACAAACCCGTTATGTGATAGTGTTCAATCTCGCCGTTTGTTCTTACACATGGGTTCGGAGCCGATCCTCGGCTCCGTGCCGGCCTCTTGCAAGCTCTGCATCGAGAAGAAGCTCGAGACAATCTAATACCCACAATCCCCCTCTGCCTTTACCCCAGATCTAGTTTGCCGCTGCTGCATACGCATCGTTGGGAGCTAGCTCGAGAATTTCTAAGCTAAGATATAACTTTTCTTGTTGTATTTTATTAAGAATTCTATTCTAGTTGATATTATCTGTATTAACAAGTGTGATTGTGTTGTGGTTCCGTAATTCTTTGGTACCGTTAACCTTATTTTTCGGTATTTTTGTATCGGGGCCTACACCCTTCACATCTTCCATAGAGACAAATTTATACCGGATTTGACATTTACCTGATTGTGACTATTTTTTCAGTGTTTTTCTGGAGTTGTATATTATTCTACAATGTCGGAGAAGGCAAAGTCTGGTTTCAAGCGTTGTCAGTGTGGCCAAAAAATGTCGGTCACTGACAACCATAGTTCCTGCGTCTACTGCCTTGGCCCTCTCCACTTACAAGAGGATTGCTCCATCTGTCACTCTTTTAGTGGGAGGGTCATGACAGATAGGCGCAGGAAACTGATGGACAGAGGTCTATTGAAACCGGCTTTCCAAGAGGCTTTGGATGCTTCTGACCAGGCATCGAAGTCCTCTAAGGAATCGAAGACGTCGGAGCCTAAGTCATCGGCTCGAGCTCTTCTTCAAAGGTTAGATCACCGGTTCCACAGACTTCGGGCCGAGTGTTCAACTGGTGTCGGTTCCTGAGCCTCGAGTCTTGGAACCGGTGATGGAGCTCCCTCCTTCGGGCATGTTGAGGTCGGCCTCGTCTTCGGTTCCTGCGACCCGTTCTTCGCCCAAACTTTCGGATGTCGATGTGGATCGCGTGGTGCAGAAGTTGTTGGAGCATTCGCCCTCTCTAAACTTATTTCGGTTTCCACCCAGTTGGTTTGAAACTTGAAGGCCTTCCTGTATCTCCATCCATTCCTCCTCCGAGACCGATTCAGTCTTTGGAGCGGAAGAGGCTGATCTGCTGATTGTGGAGCCCTCGGTCCAGAACCGTCCTTTCTCGGTCTGTTCCCCTCACCTCGACTCCGTCGGACCCGGTACCGGAGTCTCGGAGCCGACGGTCTGTTCTTGGTTCCGGGGCCGAGAGTCGAACCGACGTGTCGGTTCCGACTCTCCCCCTCGGGGCCTCGGCACGGATCGATTCGGCTCCGTCCTCGGGGTCGATGCCTTCGGTGCCCGTGTCGGGGATTCTTCCCATTTCTTCGGAACCGGGAGACTCTTCGATGCGGGACCCGGGAGCGTTCGACCTGATGAGGAAGGTGTTGTCTACCCAGACAACCACATCAGTGGAAGCAGTTTCTCCTCCCCATAAAGGGCCTTTGTCTTCATCTGCACCCACGGCCACATCCAAGCGTCGGGCACCAGTGCCTCAGCCACCCCTGGAGGTGCCCCTCTTCCTCCGAGGCTTCTTCGGATGCTCCCCACGAGGAAGTCCCTAGGAAGAGACTGTGTAAGAGGAGACACTTGGATTCTCCACAGGAATCCTTGACATCTGATACTGACTTAGATGAGTCCGAGGGTCCCTAAGTCACCTTCAGAAGATGTCTCTTTTTCAGACATTTTGGAGATCCTGAAACAGAGAGGTGACTGGCAGTCCCTTCCCTCTTCTGAGGATGAGTCAGTTCTGCTGAAGGCATTTGGTGCTCGCCCTTCCTCCTCCTGGGTCACTCCGCCCTTGACGAACTAATGGAACTTATTGCTCGAAGGCGTGGGAGACTCCTGACACAGTGGAACCTGTTCCAAGAAAACCGAACAAGTACATCACAGCACCTCAGGATAAGTCCTACCTTACAAAAGGAGTTCCAGTAGGCGCTATGGTGGTGGCTGCAGCCACGAAAAAGGAGATGTCGGAGTCTTCTTCGTCCGTCCATCCGCCTAATAAAGATTCTAGGACGATGGATAGATATGGGAAGCGCATTTTTAGTTCAGCGGCTTTTTCCATGCGGTCCCTGAACTATTTGACCCATTTTACACGTCTGCAGAGGGATCTAGTCAAAGAGTTGGGAGATACCCTCCAGGGTGCTACAGATGCAGCTGTCTCAGAGAAAGTGACAGCGCAACTTAATACCCTAACATCGATTGTTAACTCGTCCATGAGGCTGATTTCCTACGCAGCCGAAGGTTCGAGTAGGGCAGCAGCTTCAGCGATTGCTCTTCGTAGACAATCCTGGATGCGCCTATGCTCCTTTGCGGAAGCCTTCAAGTCTTCCTTTACAAACGCCCCATTTGACGGTGCCACTCTTTTTGGCCCCAAGGTAAAGGAGACCCTTACCCGGTGTGAACAAGAGGGAAAGACTCTGTCTGCTGCTTGAGTCCGTTTTTCCACCCCAACCAGACCGTACCCCAAAGGGCAACGCGGTGGGAAAATGTGGTTTCGAAAACCCCAAGGGTCTTTCTCGGGCACACAGGGTGATGCCCCTCTAGAGGCAGAGGAGGGGCAGAGGTGGAAGACGCCGCCCTGGCGGCAGAGGGGTCCGCAACATCAAGGTGACAGGGAAACTACTCCTGGTAAACCTTTCCAGCACTCCTGAGAGGAGGCCCGACTGTACTGCTCTGGAGGCAGTCGGGGTCGCTAGCTTTATACCCTCAGGCCTGGCAAGATATAACTACAGACAAGTGGGTAAAAAGCGTAGTCACCAGAGGTTACTCCATACCCTTCCTATCCTATCCCATTCCAAGGAAAAGACTCCCAGATGTACCGCCCCATCTGCGAGAGCCAGCAGCTTTAGAAATTTCAAAGTTGCTAGAAAAAAGAGTCATCCAGCCAGTCCCAGCGGACCAGCAAGGATTCGGGACTTACTCAAGGTTCTTTTTAGTTCCAAAGAAAACAGGGGACTGGAGGCCCATTCTAGACCTAAGCTACCTCAATACTTTCGTCAAGAAAGAAAAGTTCGAATGGTCACGCTTCAATCGATCCTTCCATTCTTACAGAAGGACGGCGGATGTGCTCAATAGATCTAGAGGATGCATACTACCACATCAAAATGGCCAGGGCATCCAGAGATCATTTGCGCTTCGGCTGGGAGCCAGTCACTTTCAATTTCGAGCCCTGCCCTTTGGTCTGACCTCAGCCCCAGGGTCTTCACCAAATGCATGGCAGTGGTAGCGTCTCACTTGAGGCGTCAGGGATTCCAGGTGTTTCCGTATCTGGACGACTGGCTCCTTTCGCCACCACCCGGCGTCAACTACTGCAGGCCAGAGACTATGTTCTTCAACTGTGTGTTCACCTAGGGATCTCCGTAAATTTCGGAAAATCCTTACTTCAGCCATCACAAAATATCTTGTTCATAGGAGCAGAGTTAAACACACGTCAATTAATTCTGAGGCTTCCCCCAGAAAGGATATTATCACTGCAGACTCACATACGTCTTCTACTCTTGTCAAGGAAATCTCCTGCAAAACTAGTACTGAAGGTGTTGGGCCTCATGTCAGCCTCCCTTATTGCAATTCCCTGGGAAGGCTGCACATGAGAGTTCTACAATGGCTACTGTTTGCTCAATGGTCATTTCAACAACTACCTCTAACACACGAGATTCTCATAACAAAGACTTGCAAAACAGATCTAAACTGGTGGCTCCAAACGTGCAACCTTTCCCATGGGAGGCCGTTTGTGCTACCCACGCCCACAGTTACGGTGACCACGGACGCTTCCCTGATAGGGTGGGGGGGCATCTTTCAGGGACAGACAGTCCAAGGCGAATGGACCAATTTGGAGTACAATCTGCACATCAATGTTCTAGAGTTGAGGGCAGTGTTTCTAGCGTTGCAACACTTTGCTCCCCTTCTTCCTCTAGGGACTATTGCAGTTCAGACGGACAACATGTCGGTAGTCTGGTACATAAACAAACAAGGGGAACCAAGTCCTATCAACTATGCAGAGAGGCCATGAGAATTTGGCAGTGGGCGGAGTCCACGGGTCGCTTTCTAATAGCAACGCACATCCCGGGTCATCCAACGTCATAGCCGACAGGCTGAGCAGAGCAATTCTGTTACCGCACGAGTGGTCTCTAAAACAGTCAGTGGCGAAAAGGATTTTTCGCACGTGGGGCCAGCCTTCCTGCGACCTGTTTGCGTCTCCAATGAATGCCAAATGCAGGAGCTACTTTGCCCTATTACCCTCCAGGGGAAGTCCCCAGGGACGCACTGGTTCTGATTGGCCCCGGGACTCCTATCGCATTTCCCCCATTTCCTCTGATATCGAAATTTCTCCAGAAAGCCAGGAGCCTTCACAGGACGATAATCCTCATTGCTCCATTCTGGCCTCGTCAAATTTGGTTTCCCTTCCTGAAAATTCACTGCATTCGGGGACCCTGGATTCTGGACCCAGAGCCAGATCTATTGACTCACTCGTCAGGGGTTCCCCATCCTGCGCTCCTGTCACTCCATCTAGCAGCTTGGCTGCTCCAATTCCCAACTTAGCCAGGTCTGATCTCTTGTCACCAGCAGTCCAGGATATATTAGTGGCTTCGCATAAAGCTTCCACTACTAAAACATATACTAGCAAATGGAAACGGTTTGTATTCTGGGCGAATACACACCACGTTGATCCCTTTATAGCTCCTTTGAATAAGATATTAGAGTTCTTAACAGACTTATTTCATCAGGGTGCTTCTCCTGCTACTCTAAGAGTTCAATTGGCTGCCATTTGAATTTCCATGTGGAAGAATGTGGAGCTCCTATCATGGCTCACAGACTTTGTAAAGCCTTTTTAAAAGGAGTTTTCATATTAGACCACCGGTCAGATCTCCTACGTCACCTTGGAGTCTAAACTTGTTGCTATCTAAATTAATGTTGCCCCCTTTGAACCTGCCTCTTCTTGCCCATTAAAATTTTTGTCCTGGAAAACTCTCTTTCTGGTAGCCATTACTTCTGCTAGACGAGTGTCTGAACTTCAGGCTCTCTCCATCAAGCACCCTTATTTGATCTTTCACTCTGACAGAGTTTCTCTTGAACCAATTCATCCTTCCTCCCTAAAGTGTGTTCTATTAACAATATTAATCAGTCCATTGAATTACCCACTTTCTTCAAAAACCACTCCAACAAAATGGAGTATATGTTACACAAATTGGATGTTCACAGACAGCTAAGGTTTTATTTGGATAGAACAAAAGATCACAGGAAAACAGATCAACTCTTTGTGGCTTTTGCTGATAGCAGGAAAGGACTTGCAGTTACCAAAAGAACTCTTTCTAAGTGGTTAACGGATTGTATAATCTATGTCTACGATTCTGCAAATCAACCCTTTTACACAAACCCAAAGGACATTCCACAAGATCAATATCTACGTCTTTGGCTCATGCAGCTCGCCTACCTCTGGATGCTATTTGTGCGGCTGCTACCTGGTCTAAGCCACATACATTTATTTCTCATTATAAAGTAGACAAGGTTTCTAGGGACAGGGCAACCTTTGGTTCCACTGTGCTCAAGAACGTCCTCCCGTGAGTTCCTCAGGATCAAGGAGCTAGGACGCTACCCATGTGTAAGAACAAGCGGCGAGATTGAACACTATCACATATAGAAGTTATGTCCTTACCATAACGTTCCATGTGGAGTGTTCATCTCGCCTTTGTTCTTACAGTCCCACCCTCCCACCCTTAGGAAGAACGTTCTTTGATGCCTGGCCAGAAGCATTTTTGCTACTGTCATTATTCTGTGTACATAGTTGGTATACACATATACTTTATATGTGTCTGTTTATATATGTATAGCTGTATGGCATGAATGTGCTATTATGTAGATTGGTTTGCTTGCAAACTAGATCTGAGGTAAAGGCAGAGGGGGATTGTGGGTATTAGATTGTCTCGAGCTTCTTCTCGATGCAGAGCTTGCAAGAGGCCGGCACGGAGCCGAGGATCGGCTCCGAACCCATGTGTAAGAACAAAGGCGAGATGAACACTCCACATGGAACGTTATGGTAAGGACATAACTTCTATTTTTTCCCTATCTCGTTAAAATTTAAGTTTGTCCTCGGCTAACCCGTTTAATTTAGAGGGTTCGTTTTTTGGTCCCTGTTAACCCATTTTCCATAGAGGGCTCCCCCTCCCCTTTTTTTCACCCTCTTTTTTTGAGGTTTCGTCGTTTTAATTAGAGATGTCTTCTCTGGCTAGAGAAGATCGTTGTTTAAGTTAGAGACCTTCTTCTCTAATCTTTTCCCCTAAAAGAAACCAAAAAGATAGTTGTGGAGTCTTCCATTTTTGTGTTAGGTATATTTGCTGTGCTCCTTTTTTCTCTGTAGTTTGTGTGACAGTATTATGCTTGATATTTCCTGTGTAAAATGTCTAAAGATACTGGAGAGAAAGGTTCTAAGGAAGCCAAACAATCTGGCTTCAAAGAGTGTGACTCATGCACATAGAAGAAGTCACTGACTGACGGGCACACTAGCTGTGTCTACTGCTTAGGTGCTGTTCATCTGCAGGACTCGATCTGCTATGGATTCAGTTCTGGGGTCCTGCCGGAACGCAGAAATAAGCTCATTGTGGGGGGTTTGCTTAAAGGGCCATTTGATGTGGCAGTAGAAGGGAATCAGCCCTCAAAATCCTCCCAGTCTCTCACTTCTGAGGTTGTCAAAAAAATCTTCTTCATCAGCTTCGGTGTTTGAGCTGACTGAGAAGTCTAAGCATGCAGCTTCCGACCCGAAGGCCATCGTGCCCGAAAAGACGACAGCTCCATCGGCTCACCAGCTTTATCGGAGTCGACTTGGAGCCACAAAAGGAGCCAGTCTCCTACTTTGGAACCGGTCTACTCAGTACCCCAGTCACTCCTGTTGCAGTTAGTGGCTGGTAGCCATAAATCTTCCACTTTGTCCTCTCGATCATCCAGGAGCCTTTCAAATGATGATGTGGAGCAGGTGCTCAAGAGGTTGTTTCAAACACCAGCCTTAGCCAAAATACTTTCCAGCCCAGCCCAGATGGAAGTAGAGCCGACTCCTGTGCCTGCCTACTCTTCTGTTCCTCCTCCGACTCAGATGAGCTCGGAGCCGGAGTGCTTGGATGTTTTTGCGGTGGAACTGCCTGGTCTGAAAACCACAACTGGTACCTCGGCCTTCACTTCTGCTCCGACCTCATCGTTGCTGTTTTCTCTTGAAGGGTCTGGGAGCCGACACTCCCTCGTCGGATCTGGGGAGGAGAGTCGGGTCAGACCCTTGTCGGATCTGATTCTTCCTCTTGGGATATTGACACAGGTGAGTTCGGCGCCCACATCAGCCTCGGAGCCATCCTGCTTGGCACGGGAGGGATCTCCGTGTTCCTCTGAACCGGAGGCTCTCTCGGGCCGAGATCGTGGTGCCTTCAAGTTGATGAGAAGCATGCTGTCTCCTCAGACTGCTCCACCCTCGGCTCCAGCTACTCTTCCCCCAAAAGTATCGGTTTCATCCTCAGTATCATCCCTCTAGCCCAAGCGTAGAGAACCAGTGCCCCAGGACATCCCAATGGGTGATCCCCCTCTTCTGAAACCTCCCCAGAGTACCCCCCGAGGAGGTCCCTCGGAAGAGGACTTGTAAGAGGAAACATTTGGACTCCCTTGAGTCTGTCACGTCAGATACAGACTTAGAGGATTCAGAAGGGTCCCCACGGTCACCTTCTGAGGATGTCTCTTTTTCAGACATCCTAGAGATTCTGAAACAGAGAGGTAGTTAGAAGACCCTTTCCCCTTCTGAACATGAGTCCGTATACCTGGAGGCATTTGGATCTCGACCCTCCACCTGTTGGGTGTCTCTGCCTTTCGACAAACCCCTGGGTGTAGTCAGTCGAAAGGCATGGGGCTCTCCAGAATCCATGGAACCTGTTCCGAGGAGGCCCAACAAATTTATTACGGCCCTGGACGATAAGGAATTGTTATCGAAAGGTGTCCCAGTAGATGCAATGGTGGTGGTAGCCACCAAGAAGGAATTAGCTGAGACTTCTTCATCTGTCCATCATCTGAATAAGGAGTCTCGAATGATGGATAGATACAGGAAGCATATGTTTTTCTCAGCAGCCTTTACTCTCAAATAGTTTGCTGAACTATTTATCCCATTTTACCTGACTTCAGAGATCTCCTGAAAGAGCTAGGAGATTCCCTCCAAGGTGCTTCAGCTGAGGGGGTGCCATACAAGGTAAACTCTCAGCTTGCGACTTTGAACTCTGTAGTGAACTCCTCCATGCACCTCATCTCATATGCAGCTGATGGAGCGAGTAGGGCAGCAGGCACAGGAATAGCTCTCTGAAGACATTCCTGGATGCGTTTTTGTGAGTTTGCTGACTCTTTGCCTTCCTTTATAAATGCCCCTTTTGACGGCTCGTCTTTGTTCGGGCCAAAGGTAAAAGAGACTCTGACCAGGTGCGTGCAAGAAGGCAAAACTCTGTTTGCCGTGGGTGTACATTTCTCCGTCCCTACCAGGCCTTATCCCAAAGGCCAGAAGGGCAGGAAGATGTGATTCCGGAAATCCAAAAGAGCTTTGCCGTACGCACATGGTGAATTTTCCCCCAGGGGCAGAAGGGGAAATAACAATGGAAGACACCGTCCTCGCAGCAGTGGGGGTCTGCAGAATCAGGGTGACAGATATGTTCTCTGGCAGGCCCTTCTAGTGCACCTGAAAGGAGACCCGCCTGTCCACCTCTGGAAGCAGTCAGGGGCAGACTATAGCTGTACCCAAAAGCCTAGCTATCACCCAAGACAAATGGGTACAGCCGATTATATCCAGGGGATACTTCATACCCTTAACTCCACCCCCACCAGCAAGATCAGTCCCAGACATTCCACCCTGTCAATGGGATCAACCAACCCTAGAAATTTAAAGGTTGCTAGAAAAAAAGAGTCATCCAAGAAGTCCCAGCAGACCAAATCGGAACTTACTCAAGGTTTTTTTTAGTTCCAAAGAAGACAGGGGACTGGAGGCCCATTTTAGATCTCAGCAGACTGAACAAGTCTGTCAAGAAAACAAAGTTCCGGATGGTGACACTGCAGTCCATACTTCCATTTCTGGGAAAGGACAATTGGATGCGCTCCATCGATCTCCAAGATGCGTAAAACCATATATAGATGGACAGGCGATCCTGGAGATATCTATGCTTCTGGCTGGGAGCCAGTCACTACCAATTCAGAGCTCTGCCCTTTGGACTCACTACAGCCCCCAGAGTGTTTACCAAATGCATGGCAGTAGTCACAGCTCACCTGAGACTACTAGGATTCCGGGTGTTTCCGTACTTAGACAAATGGCTCATCACCGCCACCACCGAGCATCTACTGACCAAGGCAAGGGACAAAACTATCCATCTATAGTCAGAGCTAGGCATCACCTTAAATTACAAAAAATCTGCCTTGTTGCCTTCACAGCATATTACATTCATAGGAGTAGACGTAAACACAAAAGACATGGTAGCAAAACTGCCCTATGAAAGAGTGCAAACTCTGTGCAGTCAGGTATCATTCTTGCTCTTGAAAAGGAAAATGCAGGCAAAATTTGTTCTCAAGGTTCTGCTGGAATTTGGCAGCTGCGATAACATTAGTTCCACTGGCACGACTACACATGAGAGTATTACAGTGGCTGCTCTTTGCTCAGTGGTCCATGCAGGAGTTAGCCATGTCACACAAGATCCTCATTATGGATACCTGCAAAAGGGACCTGTGTTGGTGGCTTCAGTTCCATGCAGGTGACGATAGGCAGACCGTTTTTTCTCCTCCATCCAGTAGCTACAGTGACCACGGATGCTTTCCAGATAGGGTGGGGGGCATTTTCTGGGACAGACTGTCCAAGGGACTTGGCAGGAACAGGAATACCACTTGCACATCAATGTCTTGGAGATGAGAGCAGTGCTTCTTGTGTTGCAAGCATTCCAGAGCTCTCTTCCAACAGATACGATTGCAAAACAGATAGACAATATGTCCGTGGTGTGGTATATCAACAAACAAGATGGAACCAGATCCTATCCTCTGTGTCGAGAGGCTCAAAGAGTATGGCAATGGGCAATTTCTTCTCAACCTTTTCTGACTGCAATGCACATTCCAGGGAAATCCAATGTGATAGCAGACAAATTAAGCCAGGCAATTCTTATGCCTCATGAGTGGTCCCTGAAACAAGAATTTGCGAACTGAATTTTTTGCAAGTGGGGCCAGTCTTGCTGTGACCTCTTTGTCACTTCCATGAACTCCAAATGCAGTAGCACCCTTGCCCTAATCCCCCCCTCGGGGGTGTCACCAAGGGATGCACTTGTTCACAATTGGCCCCCGGGACTACTTTATGCTTTTCCCTCGTTTCCATTGATACCCAAAGTTCTTCAGAAAGCAAAGTCGTTGAGTTGCAAACCAGTTCTCATCGCTCCGTACTGGCCTCAACAAATCTGCTTCCCTTTCCTTTGGCCCCATTTCCAGGAGGAGCCTTGGATCCTGGACCCCGTACCAGACCCATCAGTCAGGGATGCTCCACCCCTCTATTCAGACCCTCAAGCTTGACAGCTTGGTTGCTCCACTTCCCATCTTAGCCAGGCTTCCAAACATTTCCCCAGCAGTGCGACACATTCTGGTTTCTTCACACAAGAACACAACTAGGAAACTGTACGCCTGCAAATGGGAAAGGGCAGCCAGAAATCATTTAGATCCCTGTACAGCCCCTATTTCTTCAATTCTTGAATTTTTAGCAGAAATTTTCAGTCAAGGTGCAGCTGCAGCCACTGTATGAATACAACCAGCTGCCATTTCAAACTTACACGTAGGAAACAAGGGATCCAATATTATGTCCCACAGATTGTATAAAGCTTTTCTGAGGGGTACATTCCTTCTAAGACCGCCCCCCCCCCCCCACACACACACACAAAATAAGAGAGCCGCCACCTCCATGGAATGTAAATTTGGTATTTACTAAGTTAATTCTCCCTCTATTTGAACCAGCTTCTTCTTGCCCACTAAAGTTCCTAACATGGAAGACAATTTTCTTAACAGCCATTACTTCAGCTAGGTGGGTTTCAGAACTACAAGCCCTATCTATTTGCCCTGCCTATTTGATTTTTCATAAAGACAGTGTCTCTCTGAGAACAAATCCTTCCTTTCTGCCCAACGTATGCTGTGTGTCCAACTTGAGTCAGTCTATTGACTTACCTGTCTTTTTTTCCCAACTATAGCAACAAGACAGAATATAAGCTTCACCAATTTAATGTCCATAGACAGTTACACTTCTGTTTACATAGGACAAAGGAGTTTAGAAAATCCAATTAATTTTTCCCAACTATAGCAACAAGGCAGAATATAAGCTTCACCAACTGGATGTCCATAGACAGTTACGCTTCTATTTACGTAGGACAAAGGAGTTTAGAAAATCCAATCAATTATTTGTCTCCTCCTTGGATAATAAGAAAGTAGTTTTAGTTTCAAGAGTCACTTTATCTAAATGGCTTACAGACACCATTTCTTATGCACATAGCTCTCAGCAAAAGCAACTACCAGGTAGAATTCGATGCTGTTTGACTAGAGCTGTATCGACCTCCACCGCCTTTCAAGCCCGACTTCCTTTGGATTCAGTCTGTGTTGCAGCCACATGGGTCAATCCTCATACCTTTCACTCATTACAAAGTAGATGTGGCCTCTTGGAACAGGGCTTCCTTTGGTTCTACTGTTCCGAAGAGTTTATTCCCTTGAGACACCTGAGAAAGAAGGTGCTGGAGACCCTGTCCCAGCCATCAAGAATGAAGGCGAGATGGGACAACATAACATAAGGAATTTATGTACTCACGATAACGTTCCATGTTTGCTGCCCATAATCACACCTTCATTCTTGCATCCCACTTTCCTTGCCCTTACCTGGAGGATCGAGAGGAAGTTTTCTAGAATTGGTCATGAGTTCTCTTGATTCTCTTCTCACTTCATGAGACTTGGGCTAAGGAGTATTATTCTTACTTTGTGATTAGGTAACTACTAGTCTTTAGTATTTGCAAACAAGATCTGGGTAACTCTCGCCAGGCATCATGGGATAAGGTATAGCCTCGAGCCACTGGAAGCTCTCGAGCTTTAGTATTAGGCTGAGTTGGAACAGATGCTCGGTTCTGAACCCAACTGTCAAGAATGAAGGTGAGATTATGTACAACAAACATGGAACATTATGGTGAGTACATAACTTCTTTTTTTCTCAGAACCAGAATGGGAAAATCACAACAGCCCTTTTGAAGAATCTCCTCCTGAGGGTTTCCCCTGTGGCAGAAGAGGCAACTACAGTGGATGCCAGCCCTCCAGGCAGTGGTGGTTGGAAGAACCAGGAGACCCTTTAAGCAACCGTGAAGGGTTGCCCGACTATCCTGCTGTGGAGACAGTCAAAGGTTGATTGGCTGTACACCTTGGAAGGACATCTCTTCGGATGCATGGGTGTTTAGTTATATCCAAAGACTATTCAATTCCATTTTTACAAACTCTCAGAATAACTGCCAAATGAATTCCAGATTTTCCATCCCATCAGTGAAGAGCATCTACCATCAAGATTCAGAATCTGCTAGGAAGTCAAGTCATCCAAGAGGTCCCACCAGATGAACAAGGATCAGGGTTCTACTAAAGGTTCTTTTTGGTTCCAGAGATGAACAAGGACCTCAGACCAATGATGAATCAGTCTGTGAAGCAGACCATGTTTCTGGATGGTCACGGTGCAGTCCATTTTACTTTGATTGAGGAAGGACATTAAATGTGCTCGATTGATCTGAAAGATACCTGCCATCATATAAAGATTGTGAGCCATTCCAGGAAATTTCTGTATTTCTGGCTGGGAGCCGATCATTACCATTTCAGAGCATTGACATTCTGTCTCACAACTCACCAAGAATACCAAAGTTCCAGGTTGTGGAAAACCTGGATGATTGGCTCCTAACTGCCCATACGAGAGCATCCCTAATCAGGGCCAGGGACACCTTACTCCAGCTGTGCAGTTCCTTAGGGATCACAGTCAGCTACCAAAAGTCTATTTGCCATCCTGTTTAATCTTTAGAGTTTATAGGTTGCCAATTGGACACATTATCCCAGATTGCCAAATTTCTAGAGTCCATAATATCTATCTGGCAAGTTCCTTGATCTCTTTCAAAAAACTCCAGTGTATCTTATTCTCATGCTCTTGGGTCACATGGCAGCTGCCATTTTTTGGAGTTTTTAGCCAGTATCACGTGAAGGCATGGTAGTGGACTCTGGTGGTACAGTGGCTGTACTTAACACATCTGATGGACTTTCCAGTCCTTCTGACCAGTGTTTGTCAAGATCAGATCAAGTGTTCATTGGAGTCTCCCTTGGTGGCCACAGGGAGACCATCTGTTTCACCCCTGTTTAGGCCACAGTCACAGTGGACGCCTCTCTTTTGGGGTGAGGGGTTGCATTTTGAAGGGAGGACTATTGAAGGGGCCTGATCTGCTACTTAGACCAACCTGCACATCAATGTCTTGGAGATGAGAGCGGTCCTCCTCACGTTACAGGTTCATCATGACATTGTCCCCAAGAGTGTGATTTTTGTCCAAACTGACAATTTTTCGATGTCTGGTATCTGAATAAAGGGGATCAGTTCTAACCCCCTTTGTCGGGAGGCCAAGAGGGTTTGGCAGTGGGTGATTTTGACTCAACGGTTCCTGATTGCATTGCACATCCCAGGGAAATCCAGCATCTTAGTGGACAATTTGAGTAGGAACATTCTCTATCCTCAGAAGTGGTCTGTTAATCTGACGCTTTTTGCTCAGAATTTTCAGAGCTGGGGCACTTTGTGTTGTGACCTGTTTGCTTCCCCATCCAACACCAAGTGCAGCAGCTATTATGTCTTAGTTCCTCCTTAGGCACAGTCACCCAGGGACGCTTTTCTGTATGCTTTGCCCCTGAGTCTTCAATATGGGTATCCTTTGATCTTGTTGATAATAAAGTTTCTTTAGGAAATGGCCTATTGCAGAGTGACAGTAATCTTCAGTACTCCCTTTTGGCCTCACCAGGTGTAATTCCCCTTCCTTTGATCTCTCCTGAGGTAGGTACCCTCCTCGGGTCCTAGATCCCATTCCGGATCTCATTTCTCACCCAGCCAGTCTGGATCCATTCAACCTTCGAACACTCAGGTTAACTGCATAGTTTCTTTAATTTGACGGCCAGGAATCCCAAGCTGTCAGACAGAGTTATTCACATCTTAACTTCTTCCCAGAAGATATTTGTTTGTAAGGTTTATGCTAGTAAGAGGAAGTGTTTTGTTTTGTTGGCTATCTCTCAGGGTTGGATCCTTTTCAGCACTTTTGGAGGCTGTCCTAAACTTTCTTGAAGGATTTGTTTAATTCTGGGTTTAGTTACTTGACTGTTAAAGTGCACTTGGCAGCTATGTCCAGTTTTCATATTGGTAAGAATAATGTGCCATTGCCTACCCTTAAGATCTCGAAGGCCTTTCTTAAAATAATTGTTTACTTTGTCCTTGTGTCCAAGATCCTGTTCTACTTTAGGACTTTCCTTTTATGCTGCAGGTGTTGGCTGCACCTCCTTTTTGAGCCCCCTGCTACGGTTAATTTGAAATTATTGTAGTGGAAGACACTGTTCTTGGCTGCCATTACTTCTGCCAAATATGCGTCAGAGATGCAGGCCCACTCTGCTGTCCCTCCTTGTTGTGTCTTTCATTGAGACAGTGTCAATTAGACCAGATCTTGCCTTTCTGCCTAAGGTGGTGTCAGAGAATAATTTGAACCAGTCCATTCACCTGCCAGTCTGTTTTCATGATCTTTCCAATATGAGTGAATATCTGTTTTATTATCTTGATGTCATAAATAGTTGAGGTTTTATTTGCAGAGGACAAAACCCTTTAGAAAGTCTAATCAGTTATTTGTCTCATTCCCCAAGTCTTAGTTGGGTGCACCAGAATCTAAGATTACTCTGTGCAAATGGCTTTCTGACTGTAGTTCCTTTGGGTATGATTAAAAAGGAAAGTCTTTGTGCAGTAAACCCAAAAGTCATTCTGCCAGAGCTATGATTACTTCTACATTTTTTTCTCCAGAGCTGCTTTGGATGATATTTGTTCATAGGTAGGTACTAGGCTATTGGCCCAAGGGCCTACGTAAGCCTAGCCAACAAGGTTCCCTGGCGTACGCCACCAAAGAAAGTTATTTTCCTGTGCTACTGTTGAGCAGAGACACAGAAGTGATACCCGGAGTGCATTTCCTATTTTCATCCACTCATCAAGATTTTTCTTGAAGAGTGCTAATGAACAACTTTGCTTGACATAGATGGGTAGCTTGTTCCAGAGTATGGGAAGTCTCTGGGACAGGAATCTACCCCTCCAGCATGTCCTGTTTATTGTGGTGACAAGGTTTAGGACCCTAGAGTGGAGATTGGGATTTCTTTAGGTGTAGCATGTCCCAACACCTCTGGGATTGACACAGCTTTATATGTTAGGCAGAGATCACCTCGGAGTAGGTGATATGCTATGGAGTAAAGCTGGAGTTTTTTGAGGTGGTCAGTGTAGGGCATTTGATTGAGGCCAGTAATCCTCTTTGTGAGGTACTTCTGTAGCCTTTCCAGCTGCTGCAGATGTCTTGTGAGGTACATTCCAAAAGGGGTGTTCTACTCTATAATGGGTCTAATGAGTGTCGAGTAGAGGGGAACAATGACCTCTTTTTTCTTGGATGGAGAACCCTTTTATGATGAGGTGTGCCACGCAGAAGGACTTCCTGACTACTGTGGCGATGTGACTGTCAAAGGAGAGACTACTGTCCACCTGGGTCCCAAGGTCTCTTATCACGCATTTGGTGTTAAGTAGATTGCTGCCTATGTGGTAGTTCATGGGTACAGAGTTTTTACCAAAACGGATGACACTGCACTTTTTGGCATTGAGCTTGAGGCCATGGCTCTGACACTAGGCATCTGTCTCAGCGAGGCCCTTCTGTAGAATGTCCACATCATTTGGGGACTTGTGTATGACTCCTAGTTTGGAGTCATCTGCGAACTTCGTTAGCCAGAGGCTGTCTGTGTTAGCCTGTACTTCAGAGAAGTAGATACCAAACAGGAGAGGTCCCAGGATGGAACCCTGTGGTACTCCACTTGTCACTGCTTTGTGGTCAGATTTGGAGTCTGCAACATTTACAGTGTGGGTTCTGTCAGTGTGCCAGTTGGCAACCCATCTCGTGACGTAGGGATTTATACCTAGTTTAGTGAGTTTAGCTATAATTCCAGAATGGGGGATGGTGTTGAAAGCCTTGGCAAAGTCAAGATAGGCTGTGTGAACCACCTTACCCTCATCTACGGCTTTGGTGACTGCCTCAAAGAAGTCGATCAGGGTCAGGAGGCATGATCTGCCTTTCACAAACCCGAACTGGGTGGATCCAGGGTTTGGAGGTTACCAATGTCTTTGTTTATGAGTTCCATGATGATACGTTCCATGGCCTTGCAGACCAGGCCCGTCAGGCTAATAGGTCGATAGTTCCCGAGATCAGTGGTGGCTCCCCCTTTGTGGAGTGGGATAACTGTTGCTGTGCATCATTAAGTGGGCACAAAGCCTGATGCGAGGCTGTTATTAAACATGGTGCTTAAGTGGGGAGCCAGTTCGTTCTGAAGTTTGTGTAAAACGCAGCTAGGGATGTTGTCCAGTCCCATGGATGCTGTGTTTTTGGCTTTAGGGAGTGCAGCTTTTACCTGTGTAGTTGTGATTACAGGGATTCTGCATTCTTCCTTTATAGATATGGGCCCTTTAGGGGGTGAGAGGGGGGTAAAGTTAGCACTGAACCTATCTGCCAGGATGTTGGCAATATCAGTTGGTTCTGTAATTTTCTTGCCTTTGTGCTGTAACTCAGAGCAGATCTGGGTGTTGCCATCGAGATTCTTGATATAGCTATAGAATGCTTTGTGGTTGTCCTTGGAATTAGTGGCAATTTTGTTTTCGTAGCTTGCTTTGGAGGATCTTATAAGGGATCTCAGCTTCTTACTGAGGCTGACCAGGGAGCTCCTCCACTCATGGGATTTTACTCTCTTTTGCAACAGTTTCTTCCTTCTGTTGTATAGTTTGTTTATGGCAGCGGACCACCAGATTGGCTTCCTTTTTTGGAGGATAGCGTCTTGGTTCTGTTTGGGATAGCACAATCCATGCACTTGTGTAAGTGCTTATAGAGTGCATTTGTGTAGGATTCAGCAGTTGTAACTGTATTGTCCATCTACATGGGTGTCATGAAGTTCACCACTTCTGCCTTAACAAGCATGAAGTTGGCTTTGGAGAAATTATTTGCTGTGGTTTCCTTAATGGGGGGTGGGGGCGGGATGTGGATATCAAGGGTGATTAGCTTGTGGTCGGATCAGACCAACGAGGAGTTGACTCCAGGTGTGGAACACCGGTCACTCATGTTGGTAATGACTAGGTCTAGGATATTGTTGCCCCTGGTGGGGGTGTGGATAAGTTGATCCAGGGCATTGGAGTTTATGAATTCCAGAAAGCGTTGAGCTAAGGAGTTGGTACACGAGTAGTTTTCCCAGTTAATGGTGGGGTAGTTGAAGTCGCCCATTATTAGGGTGTTTGGTTGAACCCTAATATTTTCCAGTACATCAAGAAAAGAGGAGTGGGAATCCCTGGGGCATAGTGGGGGATCTGTAGCAAGCTACAATTTGGATTGCAGTTTTTCCCAGAGTTAGTTGCACTTGGATAACCTCGGATGCATTATGCTGAGCATCTAGCCTGGAGGTGTGGATATCCTTAATGAATATGGACACACCTCTGCCTTTGGTGTTTCGGTCCAGGTTACATGGCCGAAAAGTGTGGTATGAGTTATAGGCTGGTGGTGCAGGGGTGCTGTCTGGAGCCTTAAGCCAGGTCTCAGTCACTGCACAGATATCGATGTGTTCCATTTTAAGGAGTGCCTCGAGTGACTGCATTTTGAGATTTAGACTTCTAGCATTGAGTAGCATTACCCTCAGTTTTTGCTTGCCTGGTCTTGTTATGGTGGTGAATTTGTTATTTGAGCCTTGCCTAAAAAAAAGCACTATAGGGGCAGCAAGAGCCTTAGTATCCGGAATCCCAGGGGCGACAGGTGCAGGCCATCTGTGGTAAAGCATCGTGGTCTGTTGACCATGTCATCCCAAGCAGAGCAAAGGTGCAAGGCCAAATTAGGTACACGTGTGAGGTATGCTGGTTTGACACAATACACTGTTACCCTCCTGTCTCCCATCATACCACCCTCAGTCCATTTATGCATTTACTGAGTTAATGAAACCCATATGTGCTAGCAGCTGTACCAAGCTCATAAACAATGCTGTCAGGCCTTGGTCAATCAATATGAGAGATAGATGCTAGTAATGGACTACTCTCAGCTGGTCAGCAAGGCATTTTTCTGTCTGGCTTTCCTCCACTGTTCTCAGTTACACCTTACTGATCGTACTTCCACAGGGCTGACTGAGCTATTCACAATGTCAATTCATAACCCCCCCCCCCCACTAATTGTATCTAGCCCACTGCTCTTGAGATGGCTCTTCCCAAAGCAGGGCAGCACGGATGTGTCAGTCCTTCTGTGCTTCACACTCCTTTACACCACAGACGTCATACAGGAATACTTGCAGACACACGCACACACGTCTGTACACCAGACCAGCTGTAATATATTTTTCTCTGTAATACCATGCATGCCTCCACACATTAGTTCACACACATACACATGTATTCTGACACCTACACTCATGCACACAAGCAAACATCACCTTGAGCACTTACTTTATTGCATGCTTGAGCAAACACACACACACACCAGACCATTTTCATCACATGTTCTGTGTTACTCCATGTACACCCTTCTTTTACGAGATCGACACACACACATGCACATACAAGCAATGTACCGCTGAAGTGTGTTGCATTACCCACCTCTCCACAAAACACTGCTTCAATTCCAAGGGAGTTGTCTAAGGCACTGACATTGTCCTCTCGTAACATCACCTCAGTAATTGATGCAAGCCCGCTGCACTGACACAGCTCTTCCCACAGCAGGGCAACAAGGAGGTGTCAGTTCAGCTTTGCTCCACAGTTCTTTGATACACCACATGCATCATCCAGAAGCACACACACACACACACACACACACACACACACACACACACACACACGTCTGTAAAGCCATACCAGCTATAATCCATGTTTCAGTGTAATAGCATGCATGCCTCCACATAGTTTCATAGATTAGTACTAAGCTAGCTGCCCTTGCAAGCCATTTTAAGCCAAGCCAATTATCCCCTGTGAGACTCAAACCGTGCACCTTGTGTTTGTAAGGCAAACACCTTAACCATTAGGCCACCCTCCCAACCCCTACCATTGTTCACACAAAAACCAAATTATTTCTATCAGCAACAGCATCATGAGTTTGTCTCAGTTATGAACAGGTACTGCAATGTCATACAAATAAGTTAATTTGGACACTGCTCACTAAAGGAGTATGATCATGTATCTTCAGCTGGAACTGGAGCTTTAGTGAAGGTGGAGTGAATTAGGAACATTTGCAAATACCAGTCAATTTTGGCCCAAAACCTTCCATGGGTCTGCTAGAAAGGTGAAGCTGAAGATATAGAGGAATTTCACCTTTCAACACGACAATGATCCCAAGCTGACATCCAAGTAAACAAAAGCATGGCTGGAACAGAAGAAAATTAAAGTTTTGCAATGGTCCAGCAAGAGCCCAAACCCAAATCCAATAGAAAAACTTGGCTGACCTAAAGAGGGCTGTGTACAAGAGATGCCCTTACAATCTGAGAGATTTGGAGCACTTTTGCAAGGAAGAGTAGGCAAATACTGCCAAGTCAAGATGTGCCATGCTGATAAGACTCCAACCCAATAAGACTGAATGCTGTTATTAAACCAAAAGCTGCTTCAACAAAGTATTAGTTTAAGGGTAATGACACTTATACAACCTGCTTATTGTATGTTGCTTGCTTTTTATATTTTTACCCCTTAAGGATTTGTTTGCATGTCAACTGAATTGTAGAGGTTATAGGTGACATTAAAGCTGGGAAAAGTTTTGAAATGATGTATTGTGTTCTCATTTGTTATATCACAAACACCTGGCATTTTAACAGGGGTGTGTACACTATTTATATACACTGTACATAGATATGGAGACAGGAATACATAAGAAGTTAAAAAATATGAGATGGAAAACTACTGATTGCACTGTAGCAATGACATGTGACTACATAGAACATGCTGTGCAGGACCCATTTATCATAAATAAACCACAAATTAGTCTACTGTCAAAGATGCAGGGAGTGACCACATGCATATGTAAAGGCAGTTGTGTAATAAAATGGAAAACATTCTGTGGAGCTAAAAGGATTACTTTTATCAGCTGAGCTCTATGCATTCAAATTAAAATGCAGTAAAAAGCATAAGAATGAATGGCAGACATTGCATGTAAAGATATTTCCAGCAAAGCATAACCCTACTAACTACATATCTAGCAGCTGACATCTCATTACTTCAAAGGGCAGCAGAAAAGACATACACAGAAACAACTGAATAACAATGACACTCTTTGCTTACACTAGGAAGGGAGAGACAGCCAAGTAAATGGGAGTCATTCCTTATGAAAGGCAAGTGCAGACATGGTGGTTGCTATGTAAATGAATTTGATTTTTGAAACAAAGGAAGAACAAGTTTGTCAAAGACTAATGTGTTGGCAGTTCTGACACAGGTAGCCATGACCCCCCCATGGTGTCCTAATAGTGCTTCTGGATGTCTTATGCATGTAACATCAAAGTAAAGAAAGATCATGTTGTGAATGGGTGATGTGTAAGTGGAGAAATATGCCACATGATGAATTGTCATACAGCAAAGAAAAAGAATGCACAGCTTTCATAACATATCAAATGCGTATTGCCTCAAATGCCCTATCACTATACTTGGTTCCTGCAGAATGTGTATGGGTGAGCTATGTCTGACATACTAATACATCTCTGGATGCTGCTCTGATGGACCAGATTAATATTTACAAAGAAGCAGCACTAGAACTACCAGATCTAGACACATACTTTGCTTGGAACATTAATTAGATATGTTGGAGGGACAGGTATGTCTCTCAGAGAATACCCCATTCACTGAAACAGGCTTCCCATCCATGTGAATCAGAGTTTTTCCTTAATCCTATGAAAGCATAATGTGGACCTGTGGATGTTCCAGTTGGACTTTCCCGGTAAACAACTGTAAAATAAAAAATAAAATGTGGAGATAGTTGTAGGCATAGTTTATTGCATCCGTATGGAAGGCACTGTGTTATAAACTCACGTCTCTACCATCTTGATCTCTGCAGGAAAAAAGTCTTTAGCCATTGGTTCTGCTACTGTTGGAGAGATTACTACTGTGGAGAAACCAGACTTCCCAGATGATTGTGTCTGTAATGGCGCAGCTACCAAGCTGGACACACACACACACACACACACACACACACACACACACACACACACAATGTATAAGACTAGGAATGAAATGACAGATCATATCCCATGTGAGGACCAGATCCAGCATGTGTCAACAGCTAAATGCCTTATGGGGAACAATACATGAATTCTAGCATGGCTGTTAGAGGCACTCCACTGGCTGGACCCAGACATCTGATCTGCTGTAGAACAATGGCCCATACCATTAACCAACTAGGCGAGTTGTTGCCTTCTGTGCTGGCTTGGCAACAAATTATGCAGGTGTGCTCCCTCCCTTATGTATCATTTCTTATTTATTGTTTGTTGTCAAACCATCCCCATTTGATTACCCTCTGTGTACCTGTGGCCATCCACTGTCTTCCCCACATTAGAGTTAGGATTAGGTCCTCTCAGCAACAGCCTCATGATAAAAGCTTCCAAATCAGATACTTTTCAAAATAGCAGTATTACTAATTTAGTAAGCTCACAAATAAGACTCCACGAATTAGCATCCCTTTCAAACAGAGTCATGTGTGATAAATGTCATTATTTGTTCATGAGAATTCAACACCTTATTGAAAATCATTATGTATTATACTATGTTTACTATTGACAACAAATCGGTCTCATTCAAAGTAACCATCACACCTGACCGCCCTCTAGCAGCAACTAAACTAAAAAACTTCGAAGCAGATTATAACCTCTTATGGGATGGTGTAAATAGCTTCACTGCACCAACTCCCTCAAATAGAACTGGCAACTGTGCCGAGCTCTACACCAATGCTTTACACAAACACCTGTATAACTGCATCAACTTGGCTGTACCTGATAGGACCTAAACAAGTTCCTTACGGAAAAAAAAAACCTGCCTGGTGTACAACTGCCATTAACAGACTTGCAGTAAGGGGAAGAAATTGCTGTCTAAGAGTAAGGGGCCGAGCTCTAAAGTGGAAACACTCCCTCCTCGACACATGCAAGTAAGACTTCTTGTGAAGGCCTCCAAATCAAACTACAAATCCAAATTTGCTTCCTCAACAAAGGACAACCACAAGGCATTCTCCAGTTATATCCATAACCTAAAAGGAAAGGCCCAGATTTGTGCCAAACTGTTAGTTAATGATACCACATATACTGAGCCTGTGGACATAGCTTAACTGTTGGCCGACACGTTCTGTGAAAACTTCACTCCCCTGTCTTCACCACACATACCCCATGGCATCCCTACTACTGTCCTAACCTGCATCTCTAAACAGCAGGTCGAAAATGCCCTCTCTAAGAAAAAAAACACAGCATCTATGGGGCCTGAAAACATCCCTGGCTGCGTCTTGCATGGGCTCCAACATGAATTAGCAACACCACTGGATACCCTTTTCAATCATAATCTAAGCACCGGCTTCGTACCAGCTGAATGGAAAACAGCCACCGTTAGTCCCTTGCATAAAGGTGATGCTTCCACTGACCCTGGGAACTATATACCTATTAGCCTGACTAGCCTTATCTGCAAGGCCATGGAGTGAATTTTCATGGACCTTATCAACAAAGTTATAGGAAATCTCCAAACAATTGACCTTTACAAGGGGAGATTGTGCCTGTTAAACCTGGTGGATTTCTTCGAGACAGTCACCAAGGCCCCGGACGAGGGAAAGATCTATGCATACAGCTTGCCTTGACTTAGCCAAGGCAGTGACACCATCCCCCACTCTGGCATCATTAACAAACTCAGCCAACTAGGCATCGACCTTTATATTGTTAGATGGGTTGCTAACTGACTCACTGATAGAACCGATATAGTCAAAATAGGGGAATCCAGCTTCAACAGCAGATGTGTAACCACTGGTGTTCCACAGGGATTAGTCCTGGGGCCTCTATTGTTCGGGATATATTTATTTATTTATTTTATCATTTATTTGCAGTTTGTTTGCCAGAATAGTCCAGTTGGGCCTTGAAGAACCCGTTTTCAGTGGAGTCCTTGGTAGAAAAGCTCCAGAAAAAATACAAGAATATGATAATACAAAAATACAAATATAGACTGTAAATGCAATAAGTCACAAGAATACAAGATACGAATTACACAATTAAGAGGAAATTTCAAACAAAGTAATGAATTGCCAGTAGATTGGCATGATGAGATCACAGTTAGTATACTGAGTTAACTTCATCACAGTTCTTATGCAAATGTCATGATTCCTACCATTATTATTATTATTATTACAAGTTATTAGACTGTAGGAGGCTATTTACAGATATGGTGGCCAGTGAAGAGATCTGTGGATCTATTTCTCCATAGTACAAGCAAAAACTAAAGGTCTGTGGCTGACAAAGTTTGCTGATGACTAATAACTGGGAGCAGTCATAGAATCTCCAAATGATGTAAACATCCTACAAGTGGGTCTTACACAAACAAATGACTGGTGCTAGAATCATGGCCTTAAACTTAATGCAAAAAATGCATCATCATTCCTTTCAGTAAGAGCGGTGTTCCTGCTAACTACTACAACAGCAGCACCTTAAGTATGCACTCAATGGTGAGAGGACTGGGCACACAGGTTGACAGCAGTCTTACCTTTGACCATCATGTCTCCACAGTGGTAAGAAGGGCATTCTGTATTGCTCATCTCATAAGTAAGGGCATTGCCTCTAGAAAAAAAAGTTATAACCCCCCTGTACTCTTCCCTCATCAGGCCAATAATTGAGTACAAGGCCACTTTTGGTGTGTACCTGTCCAAGCACCTCCAGCAATTGGGGAGACCACAAAGAATCCTCACAAGGAAAATTCTAGGTGTTCAACATCTGTCTTATGGGATCATCTGAAATCACTGCCACTTTATTCTGTTTCATACAGACTACTCAGAGACTATTTCTGCTTAGTATACAAGGCAATCTTTGACCCCTTGTTATTAGAAATGCTGCATATCCGTAAGTCAAATGGTACACGGGTTACTCGCTCTAAAGACCTTAACCTGTTGTGACATTAATAAAACCTGCAAAAGGGACAGGTTTGCCTGCCAGAGGTTACCACACATTATGAACAGACTCCCACTTCATATCAAGTAGAGCACCTCAGTGGCCCTCTTCAAACACAATCTGGACAATTGGATGGGTGACTGTAAATTTATCCTCTGGGTTCCACCTGTGTCCCTCAGACAGGGGCAATAGGTGCTGATCATGGAAATAAGTTAAGAACTTGGCTAGGCTTGCAAGGGCCCTAGGGCCATTAGCCTAGTAACTTCCTCTGATTCTATGTCAGTACAAAAGTGTAAGCCAAAAGTGTTGCCTTACAGTCAGCAGAGGTCTTGATAGCAATGTAGAAATCATGGATCAAGCCCAGAGCACGATTGCCAGTTGACAAAGCATTAAATCTGTACTTCGTGAATTATAGATTGCTGAGAGGAAACTTTGATATTGCATTTAAAATATTTAATAACAGTGATACAGGTGCAAAATTCAACATAATTGCATTAATTTATGACAGGAATATTATGAATAAAATTATTTTATTAACAGTAGATATAACCAAAAACAAGTTAAACAACTGAGCACTTAATCTGCAGTTGGATAAACTATGAATAGTCTATAATTAACTGTTTGGTCTTTTACAATTTTACCTACTTTCAAGAACACGATAGATGCCTGGTGCGTATGGGTACACAAGGAATCGCATGCATAGCCACTAGGGGCTCATTCTCCACTGGGTTAGTGAATGTACAGACTGGAGAGTTAACTAATCCTTGTTATGTAATTCTACTATGGAAAGAGACTCATTTTTATATTCCTGCACTCCTAAGCATGTCACTCTTTGCATGAGTCATTAAACTAAGGTCCCATCTGCTTGAATTGGCTCAGGTGGATATAAAAGATCCCATGGAAACTACCAAAAAAAGTACTGAAGTCTCAAGTGCCCTGACCAAATCTCCCCTAGCAATGTAAATACCTCCTCAGATCTCCTCTAAAAAGAGGCCACTAGCCTAGTGGGTGTACCCTGTCAACAAAGGATAAAAAGAAAAAAAAGCACGCGCGCATACTAAATTTAGTTGCATTACTACTGTATATGGGGAGACCACATCCAGCTTTTTGTCATGGTTGTTTTTTTGTAAAACTCTATCAACAGAAGCACACCACTCAGGAGAGTTACACAATCTCCACTAACAACAGCTGAAGCAACTCACACACAAGCTGATGTGAAATATAGCTTGCAAGCAATGACAGCAGTGTTCATCAGTGGGGGCATAACTGATTGCACCTTATCCCTGAGTAGTTTGCCTAATAAAGCAGTTTGCAGAATTAAAAAAAAAAAGTAATTATCAGCATCATCCCTGGCTGGGACTATGGATCCAAACACACTCTTATTTTCTGTGTAGAATATGACTGGAAGGGACCCACAAACAAAACCTGAAGCAGAGCATATGCTGGCATTTACTAAAAAAAAAAAAAAAAAAAAAAAAAAAAATATGCTTGCAGCCCAAAAGCACTGAAATATAATGAATATATGTAAAACACGACTGCACAATTAGGACTGCATTAATATATAATACATATAATACTAGTAAAAAAATGACCACAGTGTGCATTACAATATAATAATATTAAAAAATAAAGAACACATTGCTGTTGGAACCAGGCTACAAAGTCCAGCTGTAAGAACTCAAAAAAAAAATGACCATGTTGCAAAGATTGTTGTACACAGAATTATAAATAACATTACGAGTTCAGTTATTTCATTATATACTGGCATTTACAAACCGGCATTTTGAAACTGGCATACCGCATTTACAAAGCGGCATTTACGAACGGCAATTTTTTGTAAATGCCAGTATGTAATGATAACTACTTATTGATTTGTATCATTATTTGAGCATGTAAGCACTCAGAGCTAAAAGTCAAATAAACTGATGAAGAAACCCAACATCAGTAAAATCAGCATGCCAAAATTACATTGCTTTTCAATGTCACTGCATATTTTCAGCTATTGCCGAACGCTCTTTCTAAACGAAACACTTAATGCAAAAGTATACACTGCTGTTAACTGAAATCAAATTAAATTTATAAATAATTACTACTACAGGGCTAAGTAGTTACTACAATACTACACAGAAGCAAGCAGCAGAGTTTCTTTCCAGGAGGCAAAACAAGAAAAAACAAACACGTGCAGCAACAGCTAACTGTAGAAGAAGTTCCTGCTTCAGTGCGAGGGTGTTTTCTAAGCACATCAGAAGGCGTGTTTACGGGCGAGACTGAATAGAAATGCTAAAGAGGGCAAGCATAATTAGATAGTGGGCGTTTCTTGGGTGAGAAGAGGAGGGCATGCTTTACTGAATTCTACTGAAATCTCTGTTCCTGCAGTTGGGCGACTTGTCGTAGGATTTAGCAAGCGCGACAGTGAATTTTTAGGGAAGATGGCTCACAGTACCGATAGCCGTTCAGTCGCAATCACAAAAACAGAGAAATTAAATGCTTCTTTCAGCAGTAATGTCATGTTTGAGTGGAGGGATCAGTAGATAGGGGGGAAATGCTGTGGCAGACTAGAATTAATGTCCAGCTTGCCGTAGTTGTCCTTTAAGCAGAGATCACCTGTAAGTAGACGATATGCCACAGAGTATAGCTGGAGTTTTTTTAGACGGTCAGCATAAGGCATCTGCTTTAGGCCTGTGATTCTTTTAGTGAGGTATTTCTGTGGCCTTTCCAGCTGTTGCAGATGTCTTGTGAGGTACATACCAAATGGGGCGTTATACTCTACAATGGGTCTAATGAAAGATGAGTACAGTGGAACAATGACCTCCTTTTTTCTGGATGAAAAGCCCTTAGTGATGAGGTGTGCCACATAAAAGGATTTATTGACTGTTGTGGTGATGTGGTTATTGAAGGTGAGACCACTGTCCAACTGTGTCCCCAAGTCTGTCTTCATACTTGCGGTGTTTAGTGTACTGCAACCTATGTGGTAATTCATAGGTACATGTTTTTTCCCAAAGGGGATAACTATACATTTCTTGGCATTAAGATTGAGCCCATGGCTCTGGCACCAAGCATCTGTTTCTGTAAGGCTCTTTTGTAAAATATCCACATCATTTGGGGATTCAGTAATGACTCCCAGTTTGCAGTCATCTTCGAACTTTGTTAGACAGAGTCCCTTAGTGTTGGCCTGCACGTCAGAGAAATATATGCCAAACAAGAGCGGTCCCAGGACTGAACCCCGAGGTACTCCACTTGTCACTTGTCTGGAGCTGTATTTGGAGTCAGCTACTTTTACAGTCTGCGTTCTATCAGTAAGTCAGTTGGCAACCTATCGAGTGATATAGGGATTTATGCCCAGCTTAGTAAGTTTATCTATGATTCCAGAGTAGGGGATGGTGTCGAAGACCTTGGTGAGGTCCATATAGGCTGTGTGGACTGCCTTACCCTCGTCCACAGCTCTGGAGACTGATTCGAAGAAGTCAATCAGGTTCAGGAGACAAGATTGTCCCTTCACGAACCCAAACTGGGTGGGGTCTAGTGTTTGAAGGTTGCCAATGGCTTTGTTTGTAAGTTCCATGATAATGCGTTCCATGCCCTTGCAGATCAGGCTCGTCAGACTGATGGGACTGTAGTTCCCAGGATCCAAGGTGGATCCCTCCCTTGTGGAGTGGGACAACTGTAGCTGTGCGCCACTCAGTGGGGCACGAAGCCTGAGGTGAAAGTATGATTAAACATGACACTTAGGTGAGGTGCCAGTTCATTTTGTAGTTCATATAGTACACAGCCTGTGGTATTCATCTGGTCCCATGGATGCTGTATTCTTAGCTTTGGAGAGTGAGGTTTCTACCTGTGTGGCTGTGATTACCAAAATTTGGCAATCTTTTGGTGTTGAGTTGGGCTCTTTAGGGGGTGAGATGGAGGTGAAGTTGGCACTAAATCGATCTGCCAGGATATTGGCAATATCCTTGGGTTCAGTATATTTAATGCCATTCTGTTGTAGCTCAGAGCAGATCTGAGCATTGCCATTTAGATTATTGACATAACTATCTCTCTAATTGCTTAATTCTTCCTCCATCACACCTCCAGCATTTGCTATCTACCTGATGAAAAATTATTTAAAGGCTGTTTGGGTATAAACATATCTATGCAAACACTTCCAAGCAAAAAACCTAAACCTTTTGGACTTTGTTGCATACTTGGGAACCATACATGTCCTTCCATTGTTCACTTGTAAGTTGCATTTCAAATTTTTCTTCCCAATCCTTTCTAAGCTGCTCTGATAGATTCTTAGTGTTATTGTGCAATATTTTATATCATCACTTTTTAAACAGCGGCTTCTGTTCTAGATGTTCTAGATTCAACTTAAACCTCTACCAGAGCAAGTTTTTCACTTAGGATTCTGCTGTCCCTTTTTTCTCTCTGCCTATACAGTGATATTAATTCCTGTGGCAGTCTCTAGCCTGCAGTCCAAACGTCATCCTGGTCGCAACTCAGTCACTTTTTCCTCTCTAGTTATTTGCTCCCAATACTTCGGTGAATTGCCAGTATTCTCTAGAAAGTTCCAGCCCCCTCTTGCCTGTTCTGTGTACTTCTAGTTGCAGTCATCTTTATCACCAATATCTCCTCAACGTTGTGAATGTAATATTCTGTTTAGTACTTACTATTCTCTTTAAGGATCTGCATCCAAAATCCCACTCTCCTAATTTCTTGAACAAGATTTCTTCCCCTGCATCATCCCTTTCTATTTTGAGTTATAACCCTTTGATTGTTTTTATATATGTTGGATTTATATATAATATATTTTATATAATGGAGTTTTTTCTCTGGGCCTTTGCTGAAAATGGGCTCCTACCCAGTTGGACTTTCCTGACAATCAAATTTCAGTAGGTAAGTAAGTAAATAAACAAATACAAATTAAAAAAAAAAAAAATATATATATATATATATATATATATATATATATATATATATATATATATATATATATATAATCTTTATAGATATGTAGGTCTATATTAGATCAACGAATGCTTAAAAAAGCAAACGCTGATTGATCGAACTTATGTAAGCGAAAGCTTACAATCTCAAACTGTCAGAGCAATCGCTGATCCAAAACACATACACACACCATGTACAATCCTCACAACTTCTCTGCCACAGTCCAGTTGCCATTTTTGATTGTTGGATCTGTTTCCCTTGTTATTTGCTGCTGGTCCAGTTTTCAGGTAAGTGCCCCATCTGGGTTTTTGTTTTTCTCTTGCTACTACTTTTTATTCTGAGGGATTGATGTCATCCAGGAAAGGCAAGTGTCAATGTGGGAGACAGATCCCACATAAGGATTGTCAAGAACTGTGTCTGTTTTGTTTGGGTCCTATGCACAACCTCAAATCATGCTCTGCTTACCAGGCCTTTGTCCCTAAAACCCTACATAGCCATCTTTCATCCCTAAATATACACTTAGAAAATAAGCAACTGAAGAATTCGGCTAGGGACATTGTAGAGGATATGTCTGGCCCTACTGTCGAACCTCTGTTGAAGAGGAAGACCATGAAGACAGGGTCTGAATCTTCAGCTGTCCCTCCTACCTCTGATGTCTCTCGAGGTTGATGAACATCCAGAGATCTGTTCAGGCAATGCAGACGTCCGCATCTGGCAGTCAGGAAGAACTAAGCCTCGCTATTTCAGAAGGCCCTAGGGGTATCCCTCAGATACTAGTTAGGGAGGATATTCCAACTAGTGTTATTGAGTGCAGGCCTATGTCGGGTCCCTCCACTTTTCATCAGGCAGATGTGTGGTTAAAAAAGAAGCAGAAAACCAAGCACATTTCTGCACCTAAGACTCCACAATCCAATTAGGAAACCTTTTTGCAAGGCTTGCTTAATGCATTTGTGGCTCTTAAACCTCCTTCAGCTGATCCTGTTTCTTCTTTAACTTCTTCCCCACTCAAAAAAGTTAGGGTACTGGAATAATCTCAGGCCTTTACTGAGGATGCATTCTTGGCCTACTGCACTCAAAATCCATCCACCCCTTGAATATGCTTCCCTGAGGAAGAGTCTAATCACAGATTTTGCAGTGGAAGAGATCACCTTTGGGGGGAATGTTAGCTAAAATGAGAATTTTTTTTTAAATGGGACTGCTCTCAGGTTTCAAATGTGCAGAAAAGGTATTATGATCTCCTTCTGCTATGCCTTCAGTCTTACCAGCCTTTTTGGTTGTATTTTCTTCAGCATCTAAGGCCCCAGGCTCACAGGCTCCTCCCCCCAAAAGGTCCAGTAGGTTTTATGAGGTGCCAGGCGAGTTTAAATTTCTTTACAGATGTCCTTCAGCAAATCCTGTGGCGGTTTTCATTGCTTCTGACAAAACTTCCAGACTGCTACCATCCACTAAGTTTCTCCCTTCTGATAAGGAGAGGAAGACTATGGAAAGAATAAGGGAAATAGTCTATACTTTGACCACCTTAGCTTTCAGTGCTATAAATTACCAAACCAATATGACCAGGTATGCTTTGGCTCTTCTTTCTCAAGCCACTTAAGCAGTTTCTCACCTTCCAGACTCTGATGTTAAAACTCAGGTGATGTCTCTTTTAGGAGCATCATCTTCTCGCACGCTACTCTATTAAATGCAGCTATAATGCAGCAGAAGCACTTCTAGGGCAGCTGTATCTGGATCTGTTCTTAGAAGGTATTCCTATTTGAAGCTTCCATCACTTCCAGATGACATCAAAGCAAAAGTAATGGATGTTCCTTTAGACAACAGTGCTTTGTTTGGGGCTGCAGCTGCAGATTTATTTAAATCTTTGCTGGAAAAAAGTTAGTAACTACAGGACTTAACACATTTATCTTTGTTTCCCCTGTTCCTACATTTCAGAGGAATTATCCCTCAGACTTCTTTTGTTATGAAACAAGCTCACCTTCCCATTTCTAAAAAGTAGAAGGGAGGTAGGAGAGCTCCACAGTCTACACACTCTCAGCCAGTTCTTGCCCAGAAGCAGCCCTTTCTGGACAAGCTGGGTAGTCTGTGATTACCACACTCATCTCAGTGCTACTTCCCCTTTTCTGCATTTTTCCCTGTCTCTTCCATTTTGGGAAACTATTATTCAAGACTCAGATTCTTTCTATCATCAAACAAGGGTACTTCATGGTCTGGAAAACTTCTTCCATTCATTGGCATTCCACAGCCACCTCACGGCCAACCGCATCTATTTCCAGAGGTGCTTCAGAGTTGCTACATCATTGAACAATTCAAGAAGTTCCTCCGTCCTTCAGAGGAATAGGGTTTTACTCCAGGATGTATCTCGTACCCAGAAAAAAATGGCTCTTGGAGACCCATTCTGGCTGTTTCCCACCTAAACACCTTTCCGAAGATTCCTACCTTCTGCATGCTGTCCTTGCAAACCTTGTTTCCTCTTATTCTTCCTCAAGCTTACATGGCCTCACTGTACATCAAGGTTACTTATCTTCATATTCCATTCATCCCCCTATACAGTAAATGTTTATGCTTCTCTACTGCTTCCTTACACTTTCAGTTTTCAGCTTTGCCCTTTGGTCTTTCTGCTGGCCCAGAGGTATTCATAAAGTGCCTCATTCCTGTAATTTGCTTATTGCAGACTTCAGGGCATCCAGGTTTACCCTTACCTGGACGATCTTCTCTTTCTTGCTCCCTGTCTAATTACCTTGTAACAAAGTATACAGTTTACTATTTTTGTTCTGCTATGGTTGGGGTTCACAATAACTTTCAAGGAGTCCTTTATTTCCCCCTCACAGGACCATATCTTCCTGGGCTGCAGGTTGCAGACAAATCTCATGCTGCCATCTCTGCTTCCTCCAAAAGTTGTCTCATTTCCTCCTCTTCTTTTTTTTTTTTTTTTTTTTGGAAACACCTTTATTGAATTATCACTTGTGACATAAGCACATTTACATTTATTTAAAAGTAATCAAACAGTATTAACAATAAAGAAAAGAATCATGTGGACCTACACTCCGAAGGCCATATAAAATTGTTTAATGAAATAGAACAATAACAGAAGTGCTTTTGGGTTATCCCCTTCATCAGGTTCATACATCTCTAAAACCAACAAATAAATAGTAGAAATTAATCAGTCAACAATAAAGTCTCCTCCCCTTCAAGATAGGTTTCAGAGGATGCACACAGTTAAGACCAGGTGGTTTGTCTGCTATGAATTCAGCTATCCATTTGGACTCTACAGTCTCAGTTTTATTTATTATATCTCCACCACTTATTGTGACAGGTATAATTTGCAAAACCATAAAAGAAAATGTATGAGTATTATGTGTAATGATATGCTGTGCCAGAGAATTATGTTTTTCTAAGCGGTTAAAGTTCGTGACCACGAGGAAGTTTGATATAGTAGACACAATTATTGAGACTAAACTATTTATTAGGAAATTAAATTTAGCTATTTTGTTTGATAGCTTTGAGAAAACAAATAAATACGTGCAGAATAAAGATGTTATGAGAAAAAGCACTTTTAATCCTCCATTACACCCAACCCTAAAAGTTTTAGAAAAAGTCGTAATCAAAGATCTTTATGCATTTGAAGCTACTACAAAAATAATCCTCTTAAGGAATTCTAATTCGAATAAAAAAGAATGTCAATTGTTTAATTCTTTGAAAAATGACAACACTGTTAGGGTAATGAAGCCAGATGAATTATTTTATATGATACCTTTAATTATTTAAAAGCCATGTTTGACCAATTAAATGATAGCAATAACTATACAAGTGTCACTCTGAATGAGGTCAATACAGGGCATAACAGAATAGATTCGTTTTTAGAGGAATATTTACTTGAACAGAGAATTACCCCTGATATTTACAATTTTTTGAAAGTAGACAACCCTGTAGTAGCCACCTTTTTTGGAATACCAAAGTATACACAAAGACGTGAATCCCCCGATGTTCTTCGTGTTTCACTGTTGCAGTCATTACATTTGGGTAATCCGCTGGCAGGTTGCCCTCAGTTGGCCTGAATAACAAAGTCTTGGGTCCTGCGTCGGTTGCTGTCTCATCTTCAGGTCGTCAGGGGTATTAAACATGCCTCCATTTAGACCCATTGTCTCAGGTAGAGGTTCTGAGACATATCACACTGGAGTTTGTATTGATGGTTGAAACCTGTTTTTCAGGCTGTCAAGTCATTTAATTATTGATTCATGAGATTTTTTTGGGAAGACTTTGTAATGATATTTAGAGAGAAGATTTAATTTTTGTTATATAGATGTGGTTGATCGTTATACTTGTATACCAAGAGACAAGGGTATGGAACATTTTTATGATAGTCTGGTTAGATGTTCTGGATTTTCACAAGACAAGATTAGTTTGATTTCAGAACCAATGTCAATAGTGTTAGATTTTAATTACATCTCTTTTGAGGAGGAGTTTTACAAGTAAAAAAAGGGGGTGGCTATGGGTGTAAATGTTAGCTAAAATGAGAATTTTTTTTAATGGGACTGCTCTCAGGTGTCAAATGTGCAGAAAAGGTATTATGATCTCCTTCTCCTTCTGCTATGCCATCAGTCTTACCAGCCTTTTTGGTTGTATTTTCTTCAGCATCTAAGGCCCCAGGCTCACAGGCTCCTTCCCCAAAAGGCCCAGTAGGTTTTATGAGATGCCAGGCGAGTTTAAATTTCTTTACAGATGTCCTTCAGCAAATCCTGTGGTGGTTTTCATTGCTTCTGACAAAACTTCCAGACTGCTACCATCCACTAAGTTTCTCCCTTCTGATAAGGAGAGGAAGACTATGGAAAGAATAAGGGAAATAGTCTATACTTTGACCACCTTATCTTTCAATGCTATAAATTACCAAACCAAAATGACCAAGTATGCTTTGGCTCTTCTTTCTCAAGCCACTTAAGCAGTTTCTCACCTTCCAGACTCTGATGTTAAAACTCAGGTGATGTCTCTTTTAGGAGCATCTTCTTCTCGCACGCTACTCTATTAAATGCAGCTATAATGCAGCAGAAGCACTTCTAGGGCAGCTGTATCTGGATCTGTTCTTAGAAGGTATTCCTGGTTGAAGCTTCCATCACTTCCAGATGACATCAAAGCAAAAGTAATGGATGTTCCTTTAGACAACAGTGCTTTGTTTGGGGCTGGAGCTGCAGATTTATTTAAATCTTTGCTGGAAAAAAGTTAGTAACTACAGGACTTAACACATTTATCTTTGTTTCCCCTGTTCCTACATTTCAGAGGAATTATCCCTCAGACTTCTTTTGTTATGAAACAAGCTCACCTTCCCATTTCTAAAAAGTAGAAGGGAGGTAGGAGAGCTCCACAGTCTACACGCTCTCAGCCAGTTCTTGCCCAGAAGCAGCCCTTTCTGGACAAGCTGGGTAGTCTGTGATTACCACACTCATCTCAGTGCTACTCCCCTTTTTCTGCATTTTTCCCTGTCTCTTCCATTTTGGGAAACTATTATTCAAGACTCAGATTCTTTCTATCATCAAACAAGGGTACTTCATGGTCTGGAAAACTTCTTCCATTCATTGGCATTCCACAGCCACCTCACGGCCAACCACATCTATTTCCAGAGGTGCTTCAGAGTTGCTACATCATTGAACAATTCAAGAAATTCCTCCGTCCTTCAGAGGAATAGGGTTTTACTCCAGGATGTATCTCGTACCCAGAAAAAATGGCTCTTGGAGACCCATTCTGGCTGTTTCCCACCTAAACACCTTTCCGAAGATTCCTACCTTCTGCATGCTGTCCTTGCAAACCTTGTTTCCTCTTATTCTTCCTCAAGCTTACATGGCCTCACTGTACATCAAGGTTACTTATCTTCATATTCCATTCATCCCCTTTACAGTAAATGTTTATGCTTCTCTACTGCTTCCTTACACTTTCAGTTTTCAGCTTTGCCCTTTGGTCTTTCTGCTGGCCCAGAGGTATTCATAAAGTGCCTCATTCCTGTAATTGCTTACTGCAGACTTCAGGGCATCCAGGTTTACCCTTACCTGGACGATCTTCTCTTTCTTGCTCCCTGTCTAATTACCTTGGAACAAAGTATACAGTTTACTATTTTTGTTCTGCTATGGTTGGGGTTCACAATAACTTTCAAGGAGTCCTTTATTTCCCCCTCACAGGACCATATCTTCCTGGGCTGCAGGTTGCAGACAAATCTCATGCTGCCATCTCTGCTTCCTCCAAAAGTTCAGTCTCATTTCCTCTTCTTTTTTTTTTTTTTTTTTTTTTTTTTTTTTTTTGGAAACACCTTTATTGAATTATCACTTGTGACATAAGCACATTTACATTTATTTAAAAGTAATCAAACAGTATTAACAATAAAGAAAAGAATCATGTGGACCTCCACTCCGAAGGCCATATAAAATTGTTTAATGAAATAAAACAATAACAGAAGTGCTTTTGGGTTATCCCCTTCATCAGGTTCATACATCTCTAAAACCAACAAATAAATAGTAGAAATTAATCAGTCAACAATAAAGTCTCCTCCCCTTCAAGATAGGTTTCAGAGGATGCACACAGTTAAGACCAGGTGGTTTGTCTGCCATGAATTCAGCTATCCATTTGGACTCTACAGTCTCAGTTTTATTTATTATATCTCCACCACTTATTGTGACAGGTATAATTTGCAAAACCATAAAAGAAAATGTATGAGTATTATGTGTAATGATATGCTGTGCCAGAGAATTATATTTTTCTAAGCGGTTAAAGTTCGTGAACACGAGGAAGTTTGATATAGTAGACACAATTATTGAGACTAAACTATTTATTAGGAAATTAAATTTAGCTATTTTGTTTGATAGCTTTGAGAAAACAAATAAATACGTGCAGAATAAAGATGTTATGAGAAAAAGCACTTTTAATCCTCCATTACACCCAACCCTAAAGGTTTTAGAAAAAGCCGTAATCAAAGATCTTTATGCATTTGAAGCTACTACAAAAATAATCATCTTAAGGAATTCCAATTTGAATAAAAAAGAATGTCAATTGTTTAATTCTTTGAAAAATGACAACACTGTTAGGGTAATGAAGCCAGATGAATTATTTTATATGATACCTTTAATTATTTAAAAGCCATGTTTAACCAATTAAATGATAACAATAACTATACAAGTGTCACTCTGAATGAGGTCAATACAGGGCATAACATAATAGATTAGTTTTTAGAGGAATATTTACTTGAACAGAGAATTACCCCTGATATTTACAATTTTTTGAAAGTAGACAACCCTGTAGTAGCCACCTTTTTTGGAATACCAAAGTATACACAAAGACGTGAATCCCCCGATGATGTCCTTCAAGGATGCAACTGCAGTCCTAACATATGGGGTTGTCCTGCCTCAGGCAGCCCTTCGGTCTGCCGGATTCCAAAGTCTGGGTCCGGCATCGGCTGATGTCGCCCCCTCCCCGACGTCAGAGTGCCTGGGGTATAAAAGTGTCAGCCGACGCCATCTTCCCCAGTCTTTCTTGCCACGTGGCGCCCGAAGCAGAAGCAGTTCGCAAGTGCCGGTCGACCAGCTCCTGTGTTTTCAGCTACTGAAGTCTTCAAAAAGCTAAGTACCCCGTTGGGGACCTTTTCTTGCCTCAGCCGATGTCAGATAAAACTGTAAAAGTTAATAATTGTTTAACTTGTGGGAAACAAATACCTCATAAAGATTTCCACTCTTACTGCTTACCCTGCCTAGGCCCAGAACACAACGTCTCGGCCTGTGCAGCTTGTGCTTCTTTCAATAAACGCACTCTTAGGCGTCGGTCAGAGTTTGCTCAGGATTATTTTGGGGAAGATTTCTGTTATATCATGCCGTCGGAGCTTCCGACAGCACATTTACCTAAAAAAAAACGGAAGGACAAGGACCGACATTCGTGGTCCGCGGTCTCGGCCGACACCACGCTTAGGCCTACCGCGAGTGTCTCGGTCTCTTCTGAGCCGGTTTCACAACCGCTACAGACCGACGACACTGTCCCACCGGTTACTTCGGTACCGGAGGCCAGCTCGGTGCCGGTTTCTGTTCTCCCCTCTGAGACCGTAGCCCAGGATATTTCTGACACCATTTCAGTGGATAAGACTACTCCAGCACGTGGGGCTGCCAGGCCTCCAGTGTCCATGTCCATTAAGGCCTACACTCGTGCTAAGGCTGCCAAACAGGCTAAGTCTCTCCCTCCAAGATCTGTTTCTCTGGGATCCACTTCTTGTTCTCAAATTTTAAGTTTAGCTGAGGACCTTATTTCCTTAATTAGGGGTTCACAGCCACATCCAGAGAGAGGCTCTCAGCTGCCTTCTGTCAAGAGGCCTAGGATTGAGCAGGTAGATCCCCAGTCCTCCGATGAGGCCTCAGGTGATTCTACACACTCAGACTACCAGGAGGAGGCCTTCTCGGCCTACGAGGATTCTGATGCGGAGGAATCCATTCCCTCTGCTTCTCCTCCTGAGGAATTTTCCTTTGGGGAAACGCTTCATTCCATGAGGGAACACTTCAAATGGCAAGGCCAAGAATACTCAGATTCTAGGAAAAGGTTAAGGGAATTTTTAAAGCTACCTCAGCATAGACCCTTAGCTATTCCTCCAGTATTAAATGTTTTAGATGATGTGTACTTAGAATCTAGTGTTTCCCCTGACTCTCTCCCCCCTGCTCCTGTCAAGCCAGACAGGTACTACAGGGTACCAGACACGCATCAATTCCTGTACAAGGGCCATACTGTGGACCCTGAAACTATTTCTCAGGGGCCTAAAGGGGTTTCCTCCACTACTGCTAAGAATCCACTTCCTGCTGAAAGAGATTCTAGGGCTTTAGAAAGGTGGGGCAAGAAAGTATATACTTCTTCCACCCTCTCTATGCGAGCATTAAATTGTCAGTTTCATATGACTCAGTATCAGGAATACATGTTGGATAACTTGCAAAAGAAATTGGCTTCCCTTGAACCATTAGATAGAAAGGGGTTACAGGAATTGGTTCATAATACTCAGCAGGTTAGCAACCATTTCCTGCAGTGTGGATATGATGCATTGGAAGCTTCATGTAGAGCAGCAATGACAGGTGCGGTCATACGCAGACATTTTATTTATTTATTTTTATTTTATTTTATTTTACATTTGTTGACCGGGCAAGTCTGGCTGGATACATGTCCATTTTCAGCAGAGGCCCGAGGAGAAAAGCTCCACTATATACTAAGTACATTACATAAAAATTGACTACTATAAGATATAAGTGAAAAACTGTAAAGGCAGCGAATCCAAAAAGCAAGGAACAGGCAGAATGTCAAATAACCCTTTAATACGTGAGCGCTTTCGGCAAGGAAATTTTCCTCACCTTCATCAGACAAAATTGAAACAACAGTGGGCTTTCATTGCCATGTTAAATAATTAAATTGGCAGTGACATCACAATGATTTTCCAACATTTAAAGAAATACTAAGTATTTACTTTAAAACCTTATTTACATAGAAACATTGGCTCGAGAACAAAAGCCAGTCAATATTTTTTAAAATAATTCAATACTAAGATCCCATCATTAACTAAAATATATATTATAAACCTATTATCTTAATAACAAATAATCTTAAAACATCAGACAAAAGGCAAAAAAGACAAAAAGGCAAAAGGACAGGCAAGCAGGAATCTAAATTAAATATAAATACATAAATAAAAAAGCAAGCATGTATAAATGCACATATATAAGGTACAGTACTCTAAACTGTATATATAACATGATGTACTCTATACATATAATGCTGATCTAGTTGGCAGATGTTATATCAAAACTATATAATGCTTGCTTATGAAAAAATGGTTCCAAAATTGATAGTACTACTGAATAATACAAGACTTATGACCATACAAGTAAATGGCAAAACCAGATTTTTTTCTATATGTGTATATATACATATGTATAAATTTAAATATACCAAATATGGGTATAAATAGATAAACAAATAGAATAATATTATTTTTCATCTATTTAATGCCATCAATTTCAAGAAACATTTGATGGACAATATCTCATTGAGCCCAGGAGGTATATAGGCTGCAGTACGTATCTGCCAAAAAGCTTCTTGCTCTTCCAATCTTAACTGCCAAGGCCCTCCTCTAATGTGTGGTTGAACCTGATGTATTACTGCGAAATGAAAACAGTGCTCTGAATTGTTATATATATGTTTTGCAAGAGCGTTGTTCAAATCACCTCTGTTCATAGCATATATATGTTCATATATTCGTTTTTTTAGTTTTAGTGGTCTATCGGTTTTACCTATGTAAAAAGCTGAACACTTTTTACATATTGCCGCATAGACCACTCCATTAGAATTACAGTTGAAAGAGCCTTGGATAGTATACTTTTTACCAGCCATTTCTACAACAGGACTAACCAAAATGTGTTTACAATAATGACATGTGCCACATCTTCTCATGCCTAACCCCTTCTAATTTGTTTTAGTTCTTTCTAACAGTTGTTTAAGATTTGGGCCACGCCTATACGTGATCTTCGGTTTTTCTCCCAGAAGTTTAATCAACTGTTGATCTTCTAAAATAATTTTCCAATTCTTAAACATAATGTTGTTAATAGCATGAGCGTCAATGCTATAAGTAAAAAGAAAACTGGTATTAAACCCTGTGTCATGATTGCAACTTTTCACAACCATGTTACCCCCACAAAGTAATGGTCTAAAATGTCCAGATTCTTTCTTGTTTGATATCATCTACAAAACAATATGGATAACCTCTTGTTAGAAACATAGATTGAATATTATCGCATTCATTTCTAAAATCAATTAAATTAGACTCCATTCGGGCAGCCCGTACAAATTGTCCCTTCACTACGCTCCTTTTTTGGTGTATTGGGTGGGAACTATTAAAGTGAAGGTAGTTGTTCGAAAAAGTAGGTTTTCTAAAAATACTTGATCTGAACTGTCCCGAATTCAGGTCTTTAGTTATTTTTACATCAAGAAATGAAATTTCGCTCAGACCCACAGTGTGAGTGAATTCCAAAAATTCAGTCATATTTGACATACTCTCGACAAAGGATGGAATAGTGTCAACAGAACTTTTCCACAAGAAAAACATGTCATCTTGGTACCTAGTGTACCAAGTGACATTTTCCTTGTACAATTCACTTTGGAACAAAAACTCATGTTCCCAATATGCTAGAACACTGTTTGCAAATGTACATCCACAGGGGGAACCCATGGCAATACCTGATGTTTGTAAATAATATTCATTTTTAAACATAAGATAGTTACTACCAAGGATAATGTCTAATAGTGTTTCTACTAGATACATCTGGTCACTTGGTACTCCTTTTCTAAGCATAAAATCGGTTGTCCATTGGATTCTTACTCTGTGTGGGATAACCGTATAAAGGTCTTTAATATCAACCACTGAGAAAATTACAGAAGGGTCGAATTCAATTTTTCCAATATTTTCAAGAAAGCTCCAAGAATCTCTGCAGATTTGAGCTTCTTGTTTTAATAAAGGTTTAAGGATGTTGTCCACCAGTTTGGCGCACACATACGTAACTGACCCTCTACCATCCACAATAGGTCTAAGGGGAGGGTCGATAAGATTTTTATGTATTTTAGGTGTGCCAAACAAGGTTGGAGTCCTTGGAGCTGTCGTTGTCAAATATTGCAATAAATTAGAATCTATGGTGCCTTCAAGAAATAAATCATCTAATGTTTCTCTGATTTTCTTGTTTACAATATTAACCTCATTAAGGCTGAAGGGAGCATAAGGGCCTGTATGAAGATATTCTAGCATTTTATTTTCATATTCAAAATTGTCCATGAAAATGAGGCCGCCCCCTTTATCAGGTGCCATGACTCTAATGTGGCACTCATTAAGTAAATCAATGAAAGCCAACTCGGCATCATTGATATTCAAACTAGTTTTTGTCTTGTTGCCAAACATATAATGATGTTTATTCATTGCTCGAAGGTCCAACTCACACATTCTCTCAAACATATTGAGAGTATTGTTAAGTGGTGGATTGAAAACACTTGATACTCTGTATGTATCAAGCAGAGAAGGAGTGTTTCCTAAAAGTACCGTAAGATTTAATTTATGGACATACAGTTTTAAATCAACAATGGTACTAACAAGATTGCAGTTTTTATCGGGGACAAACGACAGGCCCTTAGATAAAAATTCAGTGATATTTGCATCAATTGTTAAAATAGTATAATTATAAACTTTAAAGTCCCCATTATTATTAAATAAAACGGTTGGCTTTTGTTCAACATTCACTACGTTATTACTAACGCCTTGTCCTGGGGTTAACGCCTGCGTTGATTGCCCCTTTTCTTTTTTTGATAATTGCGTCCCCGATAATTGTTGTTCGTTGTGGTGTTCCTGGAGGTAGTCCCTCTCTGAAAACCCTGATTGTTATTAGATGCATTGCCATCCATATCTGACCCTTGGTTGACAATGTTATTACTATTTCTCCCTTGGTGATCATTATTAGCTCCCTGGTTTCTAATACGTTCACTTCTCCGGACTGGTTGTAATTCGTTATCCTCCCCAGGGGTAGTATTGTTGGTGCTTGATTCATCTACACCTCCTTCAACAGGTTGTCTCCAGGTAGCAACCTGACCAAATGGGGGTGGGGGGTAGGCAGTGTTATTTTGATATTCTATGACATCTCTATCAATTTTTCGTTTTTTATTTTTTACCATTTTTTCAATAGCAATTTCTATACTAGATAACACTCTTTGATAGTCAAACTTGTACCGACTAAAATCAGTATGTCCCTGTAAGAAAGTCTCAAGCTTGATCAAATCATCCTGTAACACATTAACTTCAAGCACATAATGTTTTATAAGACATTCCTTGAACTCAATAACCTGCTTGTCAAACATATTGATAAGTTCCTTGTGAAGTTCAGAATTCTTTATTGTACCTGCTGGGTACCGCCACTGGCGCAGCCCTTTAGGCACAATATGTCTGTTTACACATTCACGGAGATATGAAATCTCAAGTTGCAGTTTCCTGCAACGAAACAGTTTTAAATCAAAAAGGTTTAATTTGTTGAGAAACGAACTCACCCTCTTATCTTGTCCATATGCTCCGCTATTATTCCCATTTGAAGAAAAAAAGTTATTTGCCAAAAAGGAAGACAGCCTTGGCAGTATAATGGTATTGGAAGTCCTGTCTGCCAAATTTGAATTATTGATGTCCTTCAAGGATGCATCTGCAGTCCTAACATATGGGTTGTCCTGCCTCAGGCAGCCCTTTGGTCGGCCGGATTCCAAAGTCTGGGTCTGGCCTCGGCTGATGTCGCACTTCACCCGACGTCATAGCTGCTGTTTATTGGGTATAAAGGCATCAGCCGACGCCATTTTCCTCAGTCTTTCTTGCTGCGTGGTACCCGAAGCAGAAGCTGTTCGCAAGTGCCGGTCGGTCAGATCCAGAGATTTCTACTACCGAAGACTTCTAAAAAGCTAAGTACCCCGTTGGGGACTCTTTCTTGCCTCAGCCGATGTCAGACAAAGTAAATAATTGTTTAACTTGTGGGAAACAAATACCTCATAAGGATTTCCACTCTTACTGCCTTCCTTGTTTAGGCCCAGACCACGACGTATCAGCTTGTCTAGCCTGTGCTTCCTTCAACCGACGGACACTTAGACGTTGGTCGGAGTTTGCAGAGGAGTTTTTTGGTCCCGCTTTTGCATACAAAATGCCGTCGGAGACTCCGACTACTCATTTAGCTAAAAAAGCGCAAGGAAAAGGACCGACACTCGCGGCCCGCGGTTTCGGCTGAAACCACGGTTAGGCCGACCGCGAGTGTCTCTGTTTCGGCTGAAACCGAGCCTCCGGTTCTTCCTTCGGCCGAAAACATGCCTCCGATAGCCGAGGCCTCACAGAGCATGGCTGAATCTGCTACTGAATTTACTGCTACAGAAGCAGGCACCCAGGATTTGTCAGACACTATTCCTTTAGACATATCTACCCCTGCACGTGGGGCTGCTAGACCCCCTGCTTCTATGTCTATCAAGGCGTTTGCCAGGGCTAAAGCAGCTAAATCTTCTAAGGCCTTACCTGCTAAAACTCCTTCACATAGGCCTACCTCTAGTTCCCAAATACTCAGCCTGGCTGAGGATCTCATCCCTTTGATCAGGGGATCCCAACCTCACCCAGACAGGGCCTCTCAGCCCCCTCCAGACAAGAGGCCTAGGACTGAACCCCCGGAACCTGTCTCTACAGATTATTCCTCGGCTGACTCAGACATTACAGACCCTCACGAAGGCCCATATTCTCCTTATGAGGATTCTGATGCAGAAGACTCCATTCCTTCTGCTTCTCCTCCTGAAGAATTTTCCTTTGGGGAAACCTTGCATGCTATGAGGGAACACTTCCAATGGCAGGGCCAGGATTTTTCAGATTCAAGGAAAAGGCTAAGGACCTTTTTACACTTACCACAGCATAGGCCTTTAGCCATTCCGCCAGTACTAACAGTTGTTGATGATGCATATAATGATGCCTGTACTGCCCCTGATTCTCTTCCTCCGGCCCCTGCCAAGCCAGACAGATATTACTGGGTCCCAGACACACACTACCATTTGTATAAGGCTCCTGTTGCAGACCCTGAAACCATTTCACAGGGCCCTAAAGGTGTGGCAGCTGCCTCTGCCAAAAACCCTCTTCCCTCTGAAAGGGAATCTAGAGCATTAGAGAGATGGGGTAAAAAGGTTTATACTTCTGCTACTCTTTCGGCCAGGGCCTTGAACTGTCATTTTCACATGATTCAGTACCAGGAATTTTTGTTAGACCAGCTAAATAAAAAACTGTCTTCTCCTGAACCTTTAGACCGCAAGTCCCTTCAGGATTTGGTACATAACTCTCAGCAGGTCAGTAACCATTTCTTAAAATGTGGCTATGATGCACTGGAGGCTTCCTTTAGATCAGCTATGACTGGAACAGTGATTCAAAGGCATGCCTGGTTAAAAGAACAATCCTTACCAGACCATGTTAAGTCAAAACTTCTAGATGCTCCCATGGAGAAACAAAGTTTGTTTGGCTCCCCTGCACAGGAGGTACTAAAGAAGGTGGAAGAAAAAGAAAAATCTCTCCAAACAGTCAAGGATTTCTTACAGGTCCAACCTCCGAGGTTTAGCATAAATTGGCCTTCGAAGAATTGGTCCTTTCCAGACAACTCTAGAGCGCAGAGAGGCAGAAATAGACGCCCCAGAGGCAGAGGTCAATCTAGGGGTGCCTACAGGGGACGTCAGTGGCAACCTACCAACCAGAGAAGTACTGCCACAGATTCAACTACAACCACTTCCACAGGACAGACACAATGACTTGGCTCTAGTTCCGCCTACCAGGGAACAACTGGAAGCACCCTTGGGCGGAAAGCTAGCTTTATTTTCCGACAACTGGCATTACATTACAGGAGACAAATGGACTTTACAAACAATAGACAAGGGCTACAGGTTTCACTTCCACACTCTACCAAAAAGAGAGGAATGCCAAACCTACCACCAAGCCAAAAAACAGACGCTCTAAGACAAATCAACAACTTACTAAAGATGAGAGCTATAGAAGAGGTACCACCTATGGAACAAGGCCAAGGATTTTACTCCAGGCTTTTCCTTGTACCAAGAAAAGAAAATCAATGGAGACCTATTCTAGATTTGTCCGCACTGAACACATACCTCATTGTTCCAAAATTCAAAATGCTGACCCTCCAGCAGCTTCTTCCCATGCTGGGCAAGGAGTCTTGGCTGGTGACTCTAGATCTCAAGGAGGCATACCTGCACGTCCCTGTATGACCAGATTGCAGAAGACACCTCAGATTTCATGCAGGATCAGAGCATTATCAATTCTCAGCATTGCCTTTTGGCTTATCTACTGCGCCCAGAGTATTCACGAAATGCCTGGCATCAGTAATTGCTCATTGCAGGCTTCAGGGAATTCACATTTACCCATACCTGGACGACTGCCTAATACAAGCGGACAACAAGGCAAAATTAACAAAAGATTTGGAAAATGTCATACAACTGTTGCAAGCCTTGGGATACACAGTCAACATGCAAAAGTCAAGACTTGTACCATCCCAAAGGATAACATTCTTGGGTGCAGAACTGGATACATCAACTCAGATAGCATTTCTCACAGAAGAAAAACAAAAGCAACTACCAGCCTACTTCATGACATTAACAACACAAACTCGGCTTACTGCAAGGAAAGACCTGCAAGCCCTGGGCTACATGGCATCCTGCATAATATTGGTTCCACATGCCAGGCTGCATATGAGAAAGCTACAATGGTACCTAAGGAATGTATGGTCTCAACACAAGCACAGTCTAGAAGCCCAGATTCCAATAATTCCATGCCTGAAGCAAGAATTCCTGTGGTGGGCTCAGGCCTGTCAGTTGAACAGAGGCTTGCCTTTCCACAAACCTCATCCAAGCCAGACCATCACCACGGACGCCTCAGACCTAGGATGGGGGGCACACATGGTGGACAAGTGTATTCAAGGCCTATGGACCCAAGACCAGCTGAATCTACACATAAATTTAAAGGAGATGCTGGCAGTGAAACATGCGATCCAGGCATTCAGACCACTCCTTCAACAGGGTCATCTGCTGATAAGGACCGACAATACCACAGTCATGTGGTACATCAACAAACAGGGAAGTACACATTCATATCCTCTATGCCGGATGGCAATGGACCTGTGGAATGTGGCCCTGAATCTCAACATTCAACTTCAGGCCAGATTTGTACCAGGAAGAGAAAATTCTCTAGCAGACACCTTAAGCAGAACTACCACGGATGCTCACGAATGGATGCTGCATCCAGATATCTTCAAAGCCATAACAAAGAAATGGGGACTACCAGAGATAGACCTGTTCGCCTCCCCACACAACCACCAATTGAAGAAATTCTGCACAAGAGCATACCACCCACTTGCTTGGAGGGTGGACTCCCTTTCCTTCAGCTGGAAAAACCTGACAGCATATGCATTTCCACCTCTTCCCTTGATGTACAAAGTTTTACTGAAGATCAGAGAGGATTAGCCAAGGGTAATCCTGATAGCTCCAGACTGGCCGAGGCAACATTGGTACCCGCTACTGAGAAGCATGTCTCGGACACACGCATGGCCTCTACCTCTATGTCCCTTACTTCTAACACAGGACAACTACAAGATACTACATCCAAACTTGAAAACACTGCAGCTAGCTGCTTGGAATATTGCATAAAACAAAATACCCCAGGCTTATCCCAGAGGGTTAAGGACATTATCCTGGAGGCACGCAGACCCTCCACTAGGAAAACTTATTCAGCCAAGTGGAAAAGATACCTCATTTGGAGTGCAGCAAAGGGAGAAAATGTCTCATTGGCAAACATAGCACACATCCTGGAATATTTAGCAGAACTGTTCCACAATGGCCTGTCTTACTCCTCCATTAAGATTCATGCATCAGCAATTTCAGCAGAATACAACATGGATCCTCCTGTCTTCTCTCATCCTCTACTCAGGCAGTTCTTGAGGGGAATCAGAAATGTAAAACCTCCAATAAAACCACCTTTACCTACATGGGATCTCAACTTTGTGCTGGAAAAGTTAACACTTCCCCCTTTGAACCAGCAGCAACAGCAGAATTACAGTTCTTGTCTTGGAAAACTGCTTTCCTGCTAGCAATCACTTCAGCAAGAAGGGTATCTGAGTTACAGGCATTAATGGCAGTACAACCCTTCCTTATCTTCCATCAGGACAGAGTCTCTCTGAGAACTAACCCTACCTTTATGCCAAAAGTGGTCTCCAGAGTATCATTGAACCAAGCGATTCATTTACCTACATTCTTCCCCAACCCACAGAACAGGGGGGAAAGGCTGCTACATACCTTGGATGTGCACAGACAATTACGCTACTATCTGGACAGAACTAAGACCAGCAGAAAAACTGACCAGCTTCTGGTAGCATATGCAACAGGAATGCAAGGAAAAGCAATTTCAAAACAGACAATCTCAAAATGGATAGGAAATTGCATTCGATTTTGCTACTCTTTTCATGGAAAGACAACTCCTGAAAATATCAGACCTCATTCCACAAGAGCTAAGCCACCACTACAGCTTTCCTACGAGGAGTGGCTACCAAAGACATTTTAGAAGCTGCTACTTGGAGCTCCGTGCATACATTTGCCAAGCATTATAATCTTCCCTTATATTCTAGATTCCGAGCAGGTTTTGCAACTGCTGTTTTGCAAGGGATCTTAACTACACCATCTCTATCTTAGTGCCTCCTCCCCCAGTTTGGCTATGGTATTCTACCCATATGTTAGGACTGCAGATGCATCCTTGAAGGACATAGTACAGTTTTGTACCTACCATAAATGTAGATGTCCGATAGGTATGCATCTGCAGTCAGGATTACCCACCCTCCTTCCCCGTGGTATTCCTAGGGTATTTACCCCTCTTTTAGCTAGCTGGGGGAATCTATTATGGTGTACTTGTTTGTATATATGTATATATATGGTTCCCATTCAGAAGCCTGAAACATCATAAGCCTGAAAATCAAAATCCTGAAACCAAAAGCCTGAAAATTCAGAATCCTGAAAACTCAAAATCCTGAAAGCCCAAAATCCTGAAAGACCAAAATCCTGAAACTCAAAATCCTGAAAACACAAATAATGCTAATATGTCACTATAAAGACACTAATATCTACCAACTGACCCTGACCCTAACCCTAACCCTAAGGTCCGTCACTATCGCACATTCACCTGACCCGCGCCCTAACCCTAACTCACTTAAACCGCCCCTAACCCCAATATTTGTCACTGTTGCGTACATGCCTAACCTGCCCTAACCCTAACTCACTTAAACCGCCCCTAACCCTAAAATAAAACCAACCGCACACTTACCTGACCCCAACGCATGACCTAACACCACAGGGCTAACAATAGCAAAGCCACAATGACATCAGTATGTCTATTTTGTGTTTTCAGGATTTTGAGTTTCAGGATTTTGGTCTTTCAGGATTTTGGTCTTTCAGGATTTTGGGCTTTCAGGATTTTGAGTTTTCAGGATTCTGAATTTTCAGGCTTTTGGTTTCAGGATTTTGATTTTCAGGCTTATGATGTTTCAGGCTTCTGAATGGGAACCATATATATATATATATATTTTTATATTGTTTGCTCTCTACTGTTTGGTATTATTTGCATTTATCCAAATTTAGCCTTCCTTGGGGGCACCTGGCATCTGGGGCAAGAAACACTGAGGAAAATGGCGTCGGCTGATGCCTTTATACCCAATAAACAACAGCTATGACGTCGGGTGAAGTGCGACATCAGCCGAGGCCAGACCCAGACTTTGGAATCCGGCCGACCGAAGGGCTGCCTGAGGCAGGACAACCCATATGTTAGGACTGCAGATGCATACCTATCGGACATCTACATTTATGGTAGGTACAAAACTGTACTTTCTCCGCTCCAATATTCCCATTGAGAACTCCACTCTGTTGTAAATGCAAGCTGCTACCATTCCCATTAGGAGCAACACTCTGTTGTTGATTAATTCCACTAACGTTCAACTGTTGGTTAACCGAAGCAGTTCTTTCGATGTTGTCAACACCAACAGTTATGTTTCTCTGTTCGATTGAGGGAGAAGTGCGAGAGCTGTTGTGTAACGGTAGAGTTGGCGCTTGCGCACCAGCATTAACAAAGTTACCGCTAGGATTTAAAATCCTTTGAGACAGATTGTCTACCTTGGTTAAAAGAAGATTTATCAAGATGGTCAAGTCATTTTGCGACATGAAATTAGTCGCTTGCATAATTCTAGGTCCGGAACTATTTAAACCTGCTTGCTGCTGTCCTTCTGCACCAGAAGGAAAATCTTCATTTTGAGTAAATAATAAGGGCTGACTGTCCATTCTAATCCGCTCATTCCCTTGCTCAGCTGGTTTGTTTGCCTCCGACATAACAAACAATTGAACCACAAAAAACGAGCAAACAAGTGAAAAACTGTAAAGGCAGCGAATCCAAAAAGCAAGGAACAGGCAGAATGTCAAATAACCCTTTAATACGTGAGCGCTTTTGACAAGGAAATTTTCCTCACCTTCATCAGATAAAATTGAAACAACAGTGGGCTTTCATTGCCATGTTAAATAATTAAATTGGCAGTGACATCACAATGATTTTCCAACATTTAAAGAAATACTAAGTATTTACTTTAAAACCTTATTTACATAGAAACATTGGCTCGAGAACAAAAGCCAGTCAATATTTTTTAAAATAATTCAATACTAAGATCCCATCATTAACTAAAATATATATTATAAACCTATTATCTTAATGACAAATAATCTTAAAACATCAGACAAAAGGCAAAAAAGACAAAAAGGCAAAAGGACAAAAGGACAGGCAAGCAGGAATCTAAATTACATATAAATACATAAATAAAAAAGCAAGCATATATAAATGCACATATATAAGGTACAGTACTCTAAACTGTATATATAACATGATGTACTCTATACATATAATGCTGATCTAGTTGGCAGATGTTATATCAAAACTATATAATGCTTGCTTATGAAAAAATGGTTCCAAAATTGATAGTACTACTGAATAATACAAGACTTATGACCATACAAGTAAATGGCAAAACCAGATTTTTTCTATATGTGTATATATACATATGTATAAATTTAAATATACCAAATATGGGTATAAATAGATAAACAAATAGAATAATATTATTTTTCATCTATTTAATGCCATCAATTTCAAGAAACATTTGATGGACAATATCTCATTGAGCCCAGGAGGTATATAGGCTGCAGTACGTATCTGCCAAAAAGCTTCTTGCTCTTCCAATCTTAACTGCCAAGGCCCTCCTCTAATGTGTGGTTGAACCTAATGTATTACTGCGAAATGAAAACAATGCTCTGAATTGTTATATATATGTTTTGCAAGAGCGTTGTTCAAATCACCTCTGTTCATAGCATATATATGTTCATATATTCGTTTTTTTAGTGGTCTATCGGTTTTACCTATGTAAAAAGCTGAACACTTTTTACATATTGCCGCATAGACCACTCCATTAGAATTACAGTTGAAAGAGCCTTGGATAGTATACTTTTTGCCAGCCATTTCTACAACAGGACTAACCAAAATGTGTTTACAATAATGACATGTGCCACATCTTCTCATGCCTAACCCCTTCTTATTTGTTTTAGTTCTTTCTAACAGTTGTTTAAGATTTGGGCCACGCCTATACGTGATCTTCAGTTTTTCTCCCAGAAGTTTAATCAACTGTTGATCTTCTAAAATAATTTTCCAATTCTTAAACATAATGTTGTTAATAGCATGAGCGTCAATGCTATAAGTAAAAAGAAAACTGGTATTAAACCCTGTGTCATGATTGCAACTTTTCACAACCATGTTACCCCCACAAAGTAATGGTCTAAAATGTCCAGATTCTCTTTTAGTGTAAACGTCTTGTTTGATATCATCTACAAAACAATATGGATAACCTCTTGTTAGAAACATAGATTGAATATTATCACATTCATTTCTAAAATCAATTAAATTAGACACCATTCGGGCAGCCCGTACAAATTGTCCCTTCACTACGCTCCTTTTTTGGTGTATTGGGTGGGAACTATTAAAGTGAAGGTAGTTGTTCGAAAAAGTAGGTTTTCTAAAAATACTTGATCTGAACTGTCCCAAATTCAGGTCTTTAGTTATTTTTACATCAAGAAATGAAATTTCGCTCAGACCCACAGTGTGAGTGAATTCCAAAAATTCAGTCATATTTGACATACTCTCGACAAAGGATGGAATAGTGTCAACAGAACTTTTCCACAAGAAAAACATGTCATCTTGGTACCTAGTGTACCAAGTGACATTTTCCTTGTACAATTCACTTTGGAACAAAAACTCATGTTCCCAATATGCTAGAACACTGTTTGCAAATGTACATCCACAGGGGGAACCCATGGCAATACTTGATGTTTGTAAATAATATTCATTTTTAAACATAAGATAGTTACTACCAAGGATAATGTCTAATAGTGTTTCTACTAGATACATCTGGTCACTTGGTACTCCTTTCCTAAGCATAAAATCGGTTGTCCATTGGATTTCTACTCTGTGTGGGATAACCGTATAAAGGTCTTTAATATCAACCACTAAGAAAATTACAGAAGGGTCGAATTAAATTTTTCCAATATTTTCAAGAAAGCTCCAAGAATCTCTGCAGATTTGAGCTTCTTGTTTTAATAAAGGTTTAAGGATGTTGTCCACCAGTTTGGCACACGCATACGTAACTGACCCTCTACCATCCACAATAGGTCTAAGGGGAGGGTCGATAAGATTTTTATGTATTTTAGGTGTGCCAAACAAGGTTGGAGTCCTTGGAGCTGTCGTTGTCAAATATTGCAATAAATTAGAATCTATGGTGCCTTCAAGAAATAAATCATCTAATGTTTCTTTGATTTTCTTGTTTACAATATTAACCTCATTAAGGCTGAAGGGAGCATAAGGGCCTGTATGAAGATATTCTAGCATTTTATTTTCATATTCAAAATTGTCCATGAAAATGAGGCCGCCCCCTTTATCAGGTGCCATGACTCTAATGTGGCACTCATTAAGTAAATCAATGAAAGCCAACTCGGCATCATTGATATTCAAACTAGTTTTTGTCTTGTTGCCAAACATATAATGATGTTTATTCATTGCTCGAAGGTCCAACTCACACATTCTCTCAAACATATTGAGAGTATTGTTAAGTGGTGGATTGAAAACACTAGATACTCTCTGTGTATCAAGCAGAGAAGGAGTGTTTCCTAAAAGTACCGTAAGATTTAATTTACGGACATACAGTTTTAAATCAACAATGATACTAACAAGATTGCAGTTTTTATCGGGGACAAACGACAGGCCCTTAGATAAAAATTCAGTGATATTTGCATCAATTGTTAAAATAGTATAATTATAAACTTTAAAGTCCCCATTATTATTAAATAAAATGGTTGGCTTTTCTTCAACATTCACTACGTTATTGGTAACGCCTTGTCCTGGGGTTAACGCCTGCGTTGATTGCCCCTTTTCTTTTTTTGATAATTGCGTCCCCGATAATTGTTGTTCGTTGTGGTGTTCCTGGAGGTAGTCCCTCTCTGAAAACCCTGATTGTTATTCGATGCATTGCCATCCATATCTGACCCTTGGTTGACGATGTTATTACTATTTCTCCCCTGGTGATCATTATTAGCTCCCTGGTTTCTAATACGTTCACTTCTTTGGACTGGTTGTAATTCGTTATCCTCCCCAGGGGTAGTATTGTTGGTGCTTGATTCATCTACACCTCCTTCAACAGGTTGTCTCCAGGTAGCAACCTGACCAAATGGGGGTGAGGGGTAGGCAGTGTTATTTTGATATTCTATGACATCTCTATCAATTTTTCTTTTTTTATTTTTTACCATTTTTTCAATAGCAATTTCTATACTAGATAACACTCACGTATTAAAGGGTTATTTGACATTCTGCCTGTTCCTTGCTTTTTGGATTCGCTGCCTTTACAGTTTTTCACTTGTTTGCTCAGTTTTTGTGGTACTATAAGATATAGCTAAATAAGAATTGCAAAGACAAAAAGAATGAAAGATACTTTCAAAGTAAGATCAATTTTACAATATACAGTTCTTAAATAGCAACAATTGTACAGAATATGTAGATACTTAAATCTCTAAAAATAATAGGATCAGAACTGAATAAGGTAGAGATGAAAAGAGTGGAGGAGAAACAGAGTGAGAGAAGATGGTTAGTCAGGTGTACAGCAGGAACAAAGCCAGTGATTTTGGAAGTACAGTTTAATTTTCTGTTTGAAAAGTGGCAAGGATGTAGTCAGAGTTATGTCACTAGGTAAGAGATTCCAACTTCTACCTATTGTGTTAGTGAATAGAGAATCACCTGCTGTGTTTGCTTTTATAGATCTGGTCATGAGTTTACTAGAGGAGCGAAGTGAGTTAAGATTGTTGTAAGGGATTAAAAGTTGAGAGAGTATAGGGGTGTTGTCAGGTAGGTGTAATATTTTATGAGCAATAGTGAGTTGAGGAATTATAAGGTAGTTTTGGAATTCAGGCTTGCAAGACATGCTTGGCTAAAGGAGCAAACATTGCCAGACCATGTGAAAATTAAGCTTTTGGATGCACCACTAGAGAAACATAAGCTATCTGGTGCTACTGCACAAGAGGTTTTAAAGAAAATAGAGGAAAAGGCAAAATCAGTGCAAACAGTCAAAGATTTCCTCCAGGTACAGCCTCCAAGATTCAGCAGGAATTGGCCTTCTAAGCATTGGTCCTTTCCAGACACAGACAAATTTCAAAGAGGCAAAAACAGACGTGGCAGAGGTAGAGGGCAAACTCAAGGCTCCTACAGAGGACGTCAGTGGCAGCCTCCAAACCAGAGAGGTGGGGCTGGACCTTCCACTGCTCCACAGGGACAATCTCAATGACTTGACTTTGACTCCGCCATCCAGGGCTCAATTAGAAGCACCTTTGGGTGGAAACTTATCTTTATTCTCACAAAATTGGCACAGTATTACAAAGGACAAATGGATACTGGACATAATAGACAAAGGGTACAGATTCCATTTTCATACACTGACAACAACACATGGCAGGCCAAACCTGCCACCAAATCAAAGGGCAGAGGCACTCAAACAAATAACAAACCTACTTCAAATAAGAGCAATAGAAAAGGTTCCTGTTGCAGAACAAGGCCAAGGATTTTACTCAAGACTGTTCCTTGTTCCAAGAAAAGAAAACCAGTGGAGACCCATCCTGGACTTGTCCGCACTGAATACTTACCTTATTGTGCCGAAATTCAAAATGCTGACTTTACAGCAACTCCTTCCCATGCTGGGAAAGGGGTCTTGGCTGGTAACTCTGGACTTCAAGGAGGCATACCTGCATGTCCCAATCAGACAAAGTTGCAGAAGATACCTCAGATTTCTTGCAGGCTCAGAGCATTATCAATTCTCAGCATTGCCCTTTGGCTTATCTACTGCGCCCAGAGTGTTCACGAAATGCCTGGCATCAGTAATTGCACATTGCAGACTTCAGGGGATACAAATATACCCTTACCTGGACGACTGCCTTATTACAAGCGGACAGCCAACAAGCCTTGTTAAAAAACGTGGACTATGTCATTCACCTACTGCAGGCCTTGGGATACATAGTCAATATTCAGAAATCAAGTCTCGTACCATCCCAACAAATACCTTTCCTGGGTGCCATACTGGACACAAACACCCAGATGGCGTTTCTGACAAAAGAAAAACAAAAACAACTACCAGAATACTTCAGAAAATTGGCAACACACACCCAGATGACTGCAAGGAAAATCCTGCAGGCCCTGGGTTTCATGGCAACTTGCATTCTTCTGATTCCACACACAAGGCTGCATATGAGGAAACTACAATGGTATCTAAAAAGTCTATGGTCTCAGCACAGCCACAGCCTGGAAGCATTGATCCCACTCATTCCATGCCTTCAAAAGGAATTTCTGTGGTGGGCTCAAGCAAGCCAGATAAACAAAGGTCTTCCTTTCAGCAAGCCTCATACAAGTCAAACCATAACAACAGATGCCTCAGACCATGGCTGGGGGGCGCACATGGAGGGCAGATGCATTCAGGGACAATGGACACAAAAAGAAAAGCACCTGCACATCAACCAAAAAGAAATGCTGGCAGTGATACATGCAATCAAGGCCTTCGAAAAGTTCATGCATCAGGGCCATCTACTAATAAAGACAGACAGTACCACAGTTATGTGGTACATAAACAAGCAAGGAGGTACCCATTCCTACCCTCTTTGCAGACTGGCAATGAATCTCTGGGATATTTCCCTACAATTGAAAATAGAGCTACAATCCCAGTTTGTACCAGGGAAGGACAATGTTCTGGCGGACAGCCTAAGCAGAAACATCATGGACCCACACGAATGGATGTTGCATCCAATTTTCTTACAAATAACTCAAGCATGGGGAAGGCTGGACATGGATCTTTTTGCCTCCCACCTCAATCACCATCTGAAAAAGTTATGTACAAGGACATACCATCGTCAAACATGGAAGGTGGACGCTCTCTCCTTCAGTTGGAAGTCTCTAACACTATATGCCTTCCCACCTCTTCCTTTGATGATCAAGGTGTTACTAAAGATCAAAACAGAGCAACCGAAAGTCATACTGATAGCTCCAGACTGGGCAAGACAACACTGGTACCCACTGCTACGGAGCTTGACACACACCAATCCGTGGCTCCTTCCTCAATGGCCACTTCTTCTGACTCAGCACAATTACAGGTCACTACACCCCAGCTTGAAAACACTGAAGCTGACAGCTTGGAAGATCCCATGACTATTACGCAGGATACACTTTCCAAAAGGGTAAAATATATCATCCTGGAGGCACGCAGACCTTCCACTAGAAAAACATACTCAGCAAAATGGAAGAGATTTCTTATCTGGAACAGCAAAAAGAGTCAAGACCCATCAGTGATGAGCATACCACAGATCCTAGAATATTTGGCTGAAATGCTCCACAATGGCCTTTCATATTTTTCCATAAAAATACATGCTTCAGCAATATCTGCCAAATATAATGCTGATCCGCCTGTATTTTCTCACCCATTGCTAAGACAGTTTCTAAGAGGTATAAAGAACATCAACCCTCCAAGGAAACCACCAGTGCCTGCATGGGACCTCAACTCCATGCTGGAAAAATTAACTCTTCCTCCCTTTGAACCAGCAGCATCTTCAGAGTTGCAATTTCTGTCTTGGAAGACAGCTTTCCTTTTGGCAGTAACCTCAGCAAGAAGAGTCTCTGAGCTACAGGCCCTTATGTCAATACAACCATTTTTCATTTTTCATCAGGACAGAGTTTCTTTGAGAACCAATCTGTCATTCATGCCAAAGGTGGTATCCAGGTTGTCCCTGAATCAAGCTATTCACCTGCCTACCTTCTTTCGAGACTTCTGCACACCTTGGACATACACAGACAGTTGCGCTACTACTTGGACAGAACTAAGACTTTCAGAAAATCTGACCAGCTTTTTGTAGCTTACGCTGCTGGATTGCAGGGAAAAGCAATTTCCAAACAGACAATTTCTAAATGGATTGGAAATTGCATTCAATTCTGCTACTCTTTTCATGGAAAAACTGTGCCAGCTGACATCAGGCCACATTCCACCAGAGCTACAGCCACCTCCATAGCCTTTTTAAGAGGGGTGGCAACAAAGGACATTTTAGAAGCTGCTACATGGAGCTCCATGCATACATTTTCCAAACATTACAACCTGCCTTTGTATTCCAGATCCAGAGCAGGGTTTGCTTCTGCAGTCCTGCAAGGCATTTTAGCTACACCATCCTTGTCTTAGTGCCTTCCACCCCCAGGTTGGCTATGGTATTCAACCCATATGTTAGGACTGCAGTTGCATCCTTGAAGGACATAGTACAGTTTTGTACCTACCATAGATGTAGATGTCCGATAGGTATGCAACTGCAGTCAGGTTTTCCCTCCCACCTACCCCTCTGTGGTATTCTTTTGGGTTACTACCCCTCATTTTAGCTACCTGGGGTAATCTTTTATGGTGTATTTGTTTTTATGATTGTTGTACTTGTCTGGAATTTTTTCTCTATTTTCAAAATTTAGCCTTCCTTAGAGGGCACCTGGCATCTGGGGCAAGAAACACTGAAGAAGATGGCGTCGGCTGACGCTTTTATACCCCAGGCACTCTGACGTCGGCGAGGGGGCGACATCAGCCGACGCCGGATCCAGACTTTGGAATCTGGCCGACCGAAGGGCTGCCTGAGGCAGGACAACCCCATATGTTAGGACTGCAGTTGCATACCTATCGGACATCTACATTTATGGTAGGTACAAAACTGTACTTTCTTCGTGTTTCACTGTTGCAGTCATTACATTTGGGTAATCCGCTGGCAGGTTGCCCTCAGTTGGCCTGAATAACAAAGTCTTGGGTCCTGCGTTGGTTGCTGTCTCATCTTCCATGACGTCAGGTCGTCAGGGGTATAAAACATGCCTCCATTTAGACCCATTGTCTCAGGTAGAGGTTTTAAGACATATCACACTGGAGTTTGTATTGATGGTTGAAACCTGTTTTTCAGGCTGTCAAGTCATTTAATTATTGATTCATGAGATTTTTTTGGGAAGACTTTGTAATAATATTTAGAGAGAAGATTTAATTTTTGTTACTATAGATGTGGTTGATCGTTATACTTGTATACCAAGAGACAAGGGTATGGAACATTTTTATGATAGTCTGGTTAGATGTTCCGGATTTTCACAAGACAAGATTAGTTTGATTTCAGAACTAATGTCATTAGTGTTAGATTTTAATTACATCTTTTTTGAGGAGGAGTTTTACAAGTAAAAAAAGGGGGTGGCTATGGGTGTGTCATGCGCCCCTATTTATGCAAATTTGGTACTGTATGATTGGGAATGCAACCATGTTTTTAATTCTAATTATTATCAGTATGTGAGTTTGTATGTTCGATATCAAGATGATATATTTATTCTTTGGAAGGGACCAGAATGTGAAATAGATAGGTTTGCACATTATGTAGATGGTTCTTCTCAGTTTTTGAGGATTACTTGTCATTATGACAAAAGAGGCATCAGTTTTTTAAATACTTTTGTTAGTCATACAAACAATGGCTTTAAATCCTCCGTTTTCAGGAAAGTTACTTTTAGCAACTCTTGTTTAGATTTTTCTAGTCACCACCCATTGAGTCAGAAAAAATGTATAGTTAAGGCACAGTGTATTAGAGTGGCCCATATGACATCACCTCGAGAGGATGTATCGAGAGAATTAGATCTAGTAGTCATCTTGCTTTTAGCTAGAGGATATCTCCTGTATCTAGTATATGACATAAGAACGTATGTAGAGTCTGAGTGAGGTAATAAGTACAAACCCCTTTTGGGAATAAGTTTAGGTACAACAAGGGCAAATAGTGAGATTGATAAATATGAAAGGGTATTTGTGCTTAAGTTTAATGCAAATGTAAAAGATGTCAAGGACATCGTTTATAAGAATTGGAGTTTATTCAAAAGTGCTCCGGAAATTTCCAAAGTTGTAGGGACTAAGCCATTATTCACTTATAAAACTGCCTTGAGCCTTAAAGCAGAATTTGAGATTACAACTTGTAATATACAGTCGAGGGGTAAATGCAGGTACGGCATGTCAAAATGTGGATCTTGCAGTGTTCCTACATTTTTGAAGGGGATGGGTTGACATTGGAATATGAAATTAGAACAGACATAAGGTTTATAAGAGGGAATTGTCAGTCTAAGTCAGTGATTTATCTTGCTAATTGTAAGGGCTGTGCTGCATATTATATAGGCAAAACGGAGTGGTCACTTAGAAAAAGAATTTACGAACATGAGTATCAAATAATTAAGCAAAATAATAATAATGTTTTATATAAACATTGTGTGGTTTGTCCAAGTTTTAGAAATTATAAATTTGGCATTTTAGAACAAGTTTTACGTAATCAAAGAGGAGGTTCTTTAAACTTAAAATTAGAGGAAAAGGAAATGAAATGGCAACTTAGGTTCCACACCTTTAAATTTCCAGGGCTAAATGAATATATTTCCTTGCAGCCAGTTTTAAACATTAGAACCTTATCTAGAAGTTAATAAAGTGACTAGTATGATTTTTGTGTACATGTCTGAGTTTTAATTCTGTTGGTTAGTGTTTTTATAGTTATTTATGTGTTCATGAATTTGCTTTGTTGACAGTATGCTTAAGTGGATTTTGTATTATTGTGACGTACTTTTAAGAAATTATAAGTTTATCACATGGTTTGTGTTGAATCTATATAAGATGAAATTATTTAAAATGATTAGATTCTTATAAAGTCTCAGTTAGAGACAAAAGTGTTTAATCTGAGAATTGGTTAGTTTTGTATGTGTTCTCAATAAAGGAGAAGTCAGTTTTTATGACTGTTTTTTTATGTTATAAGAGAATTATGTCTGGCACCTATCATGATATCCCTAGCATGTTGCAGTGTACAATTTTTTAATGACCTATTCATCTTACCTACATAAAATGAACAACAGTGTCCTATGTATGTAGATATTTAGGTAGGTCGTATGTAGGCACAGCATATCATTACTCATAATACTCATGCATTTTCTTTTATGGTTTTGCAAATTATACCTGTCACAATAAGAGGTGGAGATGTAATAAATAAAACTGAGACTGTAGAGTCCAACTAGATAGCTGAATTCATGGCAGACAAACCACCTTGTCTTAATTGTGTGCTTCCTATGAAACCTATCTTGAAGGGGAGGAGACCTTATTGTTGATTAGTGAATTTTTACTATTTATTTGTTGGTTGTAGAGATTTTGTATGAACCTGATGAAGGGGATTACCCAAAACGCTTGTTCTGTTTTTGTTTTACTTCATTAAACAATTTTATATGGCCTTCAGAGTGGTGGTGCACATGATTCTTTTCTTTATTGTTTTTGTGTTTTATCACAGTGGACCTTTAATCCTTCTTGGCCTCTTTTTTATTACTCATTTAAACTGTATTAACAAGTTAAAATTAACAATCTTGCTTCACATATATTGCCATATATCATATAACCTAAGAAACATTACATAAATTATTCAATTCCTGCCCCTTGTTTTTTAAACAAGAAACATCTTTATTAAACCATCACTTATGACATAAGCAATCATACATTTATATAAATGAAAACAAACCACACCGACACAATCCTAGTTGCAAACATTTTACATCACAACAGTTATACATTTAATGTTTTCCCTCTTAACAGTGGTTTAGCACTTCTATATTCATTTAAACCTAGAAAGACATTCAATTTCAACCTCAGTTGCCATTTTAGTTCCTTATTAAGGACAGTGGTCTTACAATCACCCCCCCCCCCAGGTTCCTTTTAATGACTTCTAAAATACCAAACTTAAAATTCTCAAAATTAACACAGGTGACAGAATGTTTGTATAAAGCACTAGTTTCTTTTTTCATTTTAATGTTGTGGAAGTGTTCATACATTCTAACTTTCAATATCCTTTATGTCTTGCCTATGTAGATAGAATGCTGAACAGCCTCTACACATAGCTAAATACAGCAACATTTATTGTTGCAATTCCTATCACAAAACTGCACCTTACTTTCCAAACCATTCTATAGAGTAGTACATTTGACTTTACTAATAAAGGGACACTGCTTACACATATCACAGGGTGTAGTTCCCTTTCCCATTATAATTTGACTTTGAAAGTTATTTTGAAATAAACTGTTAAAATTTTTCCAGCTGTAAAGGAAAATGTTTTTTTGTCCCACCAACTCCAATACTTCCTTATTAACCTTAAAAATACTCCAATTTGCCCTAACAATTTCAATAATTGGTCCTGTGTAGTGGTTAAATTCCATAACACATGTTTTTTTCATATCTTTCTTCCTTTCTTTTTATAGTAACTTGCTCTAACCCTATACCTAGTAAAGGGACATATTTGATACCTCAGCCCTTAACCACCTCTTCAATAATTTCAGCAACTTCTTTTTCGGGGTTGTTGTTGTGTCTTTCGGCTTTTCCCGGTTAGGGGTCACCACAGCGGAACTCCGGTCTGCTAATGATTGGCAGTAGATTTTTACGTAAAGTATGTGTTAGGCACCTAAACGGAACTCAAAAACCAAGAAAACAGTGCCTTCGACCAAAAAATAACTCCTCCAAGCAAATAATTACCACTGATTTTATTGACAGAAAACACGACATTAACGCTCCTTCCACACAATTGCGTTTTCGTCCAAACAGGACTTCATCAGATAAAGTTATTGTGCAAAAAGTCAATTATATACTTTTTACGGATTAATTAATTAAAACTAGTCCAATGAAACCACTCAATTCCATTTGAATTCATCAAATCAAATTTCATATGGTAGTTCATGAATATTAATTAGCTTGACATATAAAAAAGTGCATTAGTGCTTGCATCTCTTTGCCTACCTAAGAATCCTTTTAAAACATTAAACAATGAATATATAAATACATATATATGATCTTTTCACTAATTAAATAGATTAAAATACATTAAAAAACACATTAGTTCCAAAACTTCTTGATTAAGTGAAAATTAAAACCATTTCTTTCAGGGAAGAATACTGAAAATCCATTCATGTTGACAGTGTTTGTGTTGCATTAGTGTCTATCTCCTTCTAGTGTCTACTTGTTGTTATTACAATTACATTTTATTTGCTTTTAATTTCAGTAAGGCCACTATGGATAGATAATCATTTAAACCTGGTTCCTTTCCTGCTTCCAAACTGACCTGCCACCATAATTGTTTACTTTCAAGAATATCTTCCCAGGGACCACCCCTAATGTCCAATTTAATTTGTTCTAACACTATAAATTTAAAACTATACCCATTACAAACCTTACTGTGTTTAAAAAGTGCATTAGTTTATTTGCCTCTATTAATGTCATATGTATGCTCATAAATCCTTTTCTTCAGACTTCTTTCCATCTTACCTATATAAAAGGATTGACATTTCTCACATACCACTAAGTATACCACCCTACTAGAATCACAGTTATAAAAACCTTTACTTGTAATTTTTCTTTGTCTACTATAAATAATAACCTCATTTGTGTTCATAATGTAAGGGCATTGTTGACATTTACCACATTTGTAGGTTCCTTTCCTTTTATTAATTGATATTGTATTATTGGATCCTATTTTTTCTATCATACTCTTCAAATTTGGTGCATTTCTATATATTATTTTAGGTTGTATCTTTTTTATTTCATCTGTGTCAGTAAGTGTTAAAAATGTGTTCCATTCTCTTTCCAGAATTTTCCTCAAATTTAAATTTACTGAATTATATTCCACTACTAAACTTTTTTGATACCCTTTCACCATATTTATTTCTTCTCTGTTTCCTTCTTCAATATGACTATTTAATTCTACCCCTTTTATGGGGTAAAATCTGTTACTTCTTCCTTCTTCTACCTCTTTTCTCATTTTTTCTACAAAATTATTTGGATACCCCCTTTCTTTGAACATTTTTTCTAACTTGTTACATTCATTTGTAAAGTCAGTTTGATTACTGGTCATTCTAGAACCCCTTACGAACTGACCCTTCACAATGTTCTTCTTACAATGCAAGGGGTGTCCACTGTCGTAGTGCAAGAAAGAATTAACATAGGTGTCTTTTCTATAGACTCTAGTTTCAAATTGACCATCCTTTTTATACACTTCTACATCTAAATACTTTAAAGTATCATAATTCATAGTGTATGTAAATTTTAAAAAACTAGTAGTGTGATTAATATATTCAAAAAATTCAGTAAATATTTCTTTTCCCCCAGTCCAAAAAATAACTATATCATCTAGGAACCTATGGTATAATAACCAATGTTTACTAAAACAAGAATTGAGTATATATTTTTCCTCCCATTTACTTAGAATAATATTTGCAAAAGTGGGAGCACATGCTGCACCCATGGACACTCCTGTTGTCTGTTGAAAAAATTCACCCCCAAAAATTATAAAATTGTTTCTTAGTATCATGACCATGAGTGCAACTGTGCTTATTTTTTCATCTTGTGTCATTTTCCTATCAGCAAATATACTCTCTTCAAACATCTCCATTCCTTCTTCATAAGGTAAACTAGAAAACAAGTCTATTATGTCTATAGTAATAAAGAGCAGGTCCTTTCTATAATATTCAGATTTTAATTCCCTAATAAAATCCCATGAATCTTTTAAAATCACCTTTTTATTCACCCAAATGTGTTTTGTTTTTGAATCTATGTATTTAGCAAGTGGTGTTGTTTTCGACCCCTCAGCAGATACTATGGGCCGTAGTGGGGGATTCTCCAGGTGTTTATGAATTTTTGGTATTCCAAAAATTGTTGCTATTCTGGGTTTTTTTTACTTCCAAATATCTAAATGTTTTGTCATGAATAACTTTTTCAAGCATTAAGTCTTGTATTAATAAATCAATTGTACTATAAGCCCAATTTACTTCATTTTTAGATACTACTTTGTACTTGGTTTCATCTCTCAAAATGTCATTCATTTTCCCTTCGTATATTATTTTGTCCATTACAGCTATCCCCCCTCCCTTGTCTGTTTTCATTATTCTTATAGAGTGATTACTTTGCAAGTCTTTTAACACCTCTTTTTCTTCCGAATTTAAGTTGTTGTAATATGTAAAACTTTTTTTTATTGTTCTGGGCCTTTCTTACCTCCCTTTCCATAACTGTTTCAAAGTTCCTAATCTGAGGTATTAAGGGTGGATTAAACGTAGATTTTCTAGTAAGTTCTCCTTCAATTTTATTATTTCTGTTGAAACCCGCTCTTGAGGCTAAAATTTCTAAATTTAATTTTCTTGTAAATAACTTCACATCCAGTAATGTGTTTGTAATATCTCCTCTAGTAAGGGGTATATATTTTAAACCTTTACTAAACAAGTTAAAATGACCCTCTGTTAATACTAAATTACTAAAACTGTATATAGTAAAGTCCTGGTAAATGTTTCTAATGTGGTCTACAATAATGATATATTGTGATGGGTCTAAATCCGTATGGGTGGGGGTACATGTTAGTACTGTCTCCCTCTCCCTCCCTCCCTCCCCCCCCCATGTAAAAAATTTCTGCCTCAAAATGTGTACGGTCCTGTCTCTTTTCGTCTCCTTTTAGTAGGGGAAACTCCTTATCATAATTTTCATCATACCATTTACTATCTCCCCTAAAAATATTCCATTTTCCTTTGGACTTGTATTTATCCCCTTTAAACTGTGTGTGTGTGGGGGAGGGGCAGGGTAACTAGTGTTGGTATCATACTCATTCATATCCCTCCTTAATTTACTAATTTTCCTTTGAATGATATCTTCACATTTCCATCAATATCTTTCCTTAATTTAAAATATTGTTCCCTCTCCCTTTTAATTCCATAAATCAAGTCTTTTTTTATACATGCATCTAATTCATCAATTTCCTTCCCTAAGGAAATTTGCTTCCTATCATTTTCTTCAATAATGAGCTTCACTACCTCTAAACCACATTTGTTGAATGCCTTTAATAAGCCTTCATGGAAAATAGACCATTCTTCCACATTATTTGGGTACTTATAAACTCTAAGTCCCTTTGGGACAATTTCTTTAACTAAACATTCTCTCAGGTAGGCATTTTCAATACTGTAAGTTCTAAACTTCAACATCATTGTGTGCAATTTATTTAATTTAACAATGTAGGAATCCCCATCCCCATTTTCATACTTTTATTATTCCCACAAGTCCCATTGTTGTCCATTTTAAAGCGAAATTCCTTATTCAACCATTCGTTGGTTGTAGTATTGTTAAAAGTTACAGTACCTTTAGGTGTTGCCGAGGAAGGTCCTGTCCTCGCTCTAGCACCCAGAACACCAATATCTATATTTTCTTCTTCCGCTCCCTCTCCCTCCATGTTAAATACTCCTGGTGTCGCTCCTGGATCAAAGTTGGTAGTATTAAGTTCTCCAAGGTCGCCGGCCACATCCCAATTGCCAATAAGCTCCCTTCTCCTTTTTTGTTTATTTCCAACTAGCCTTTCGCTTCCGTTGGTGTCTGAACGTACGTTGTTCGTGTTGGAAAGCAGGTTGTGACAGAGGGGCGTGAGCAAATCGATGAGCTCTGATAATTGGCCAATCAATTTCCTAGATTCGCCTACATCCTCTTGTCCTTCAGAGCTCATCTCGAAAAATGAAGTTGAGTTCTTCCTGGTCAAACACGATAAAAACCAAACCAGTAAAGTGTGTGTTAGGCACCCAAACGGAACTCAAAAACCAAGAAAACAGTGCCTTCGACCAATGAAAGAAATGGTTTTAATTTTCACTTAATCCAGAAGCTTTGGAACTAATGTTTTTTAATGTATTTTAATCTATTTAATTAGTGAAAAGGTCATATATATGTATTTATATATTCATTGTTTAATGTTTTAAAAGGATTCTTAGGTAGGCAAAGAGATACAAGCACTAATGCACTTTTTTATATGTCAAGCTAATTAATATTCATGAACTACCATATGAAATTTGATTTGATGAATTCAAATGGAATTGATTGGTTTCATTGGACTAGTTTTAATTAATTAATCCGTAAAAAGTATATAATTGACTTTTTGCACAATAACTTTATCTGATGAAGTCCTGTTTGGACGAAAACGCAATTGTGTGGAAGGAGCGTTAATGTCGTGTTTTCTGTCAATAAAATCAGTGGTAATTATTTGCTTGGAGGAGTTATTTTTTGGTTGAAGGCACTGTTTTCTTGGTTTTTGAGTAGATTTTTACGTGCCGAGTTGCCAGCTCTGACGCACAACCTTCAACGAAGGTACGCCCATTCACGCATGTCTCCACACAGAAGACGGTCTAGCTGAGAATCGAACAGGACGTCTTACTGTGAGGCGACAATGCTACCGCAGCACCACCATCGCAGTATAAGGAACATTTCCTTCAAAAGACCCAGCTCTATAGTTAAATCTACTTTGACTGATGTCATTCTTGCCACTCGAATTGCCTGTCCTTTTACCAAGTTCATTTTCTGGAATTTAAGGTGGTTTCTAGTGTAATGAAGGTAACTATTACACCACTTATCCTTCCTGTAAATGTTTGATTTAAAACCATCCACAGTATTTGAAACAGTTACATCCAAATAATTAATACTAGCTTTGCTCCACTGATGTGTGACCCTAAAAAATTCCGAACACCTTTTTAGGTATTCCATAAAATTTTTGACTCTTTGTTCCTCCCCATCCCATAACACAAATAAGTCATCTAAAAACCTGACAAATAAGTGTATGAACTTGGAAAAAGGACATTTCATAACGTATTTGTGTTCCCACCCCAACATCACTAAATTTGCATAGGTAGGGGCGCAAGCTGCACCCATCGCCACTCCTGTTACCTGTTGATAAAATACACCCTGGAAGTGGATGTAGTTGTAGTCTAGAACAAGTTCCATAAGTTCACCTAATAAATCAACCTTATCCCTATTGAAAGTGGAAAGTTGTAATAAGGTGTCATAAAAATATTGAAAACCCTCTTTCCTGGGGATAGCAGTAAACATGCCTTTAATATCAATAAAACCCTTTTTCCAAATTGCAGGTTTTAATTTGCCTAAAAAATCCCAGAAATCCCTAATTAAATGGTCCGCCTTTAAAATAGTCTCTTTCGCCCAATGGTCAGTATATACTGCTAAGGGGTGAGTCTTAGAACCCCTTGCAGAGACTGTTGGTCTATTCAAAGATTATTCGGATTATTCAAAGATTTGTGGACCTTAGAGATTCTAAAAATATTTGGAATTGTGGGATTGGCCTGCTTCAGAAAGTAATAGGTTGGCCCACTAATCCTATTCTCAAGCAAATATTCCTCTAAATAGGAATCAGTCCTGTGGTATGCTATAAATATTTTGTTCTTTGACACCGGGGAGTAGGTGTCACTATCTAACAACAAATTTGTAACAGCGTTGTTGTAGTCCTCTGTTCCATATAGAACTACCCCACCCCCTTTGTTCAGGTTCATAATACAAATTCCTTTATCATTTTTTAATGTGTCAAGTTTATCACGTTCCTCCCTTGTCAAATAAGGTACAGTGTTTTTGTTCTTTGTGTATACCTGATAAATTTCTTCAGTGACACATTTTTCAAGTACCTGTAGGGAGGGGTGTAGGGGAGGATTAAAGGTACTACTCCTATGTGGTCCACTAGTTAAAATTTCATGTTGGCCCACTCTTTCCTTAAAATACAACCCCAGGTTAAGTTTTCTCAAAAAAAGTTTTAAATCAGTAAGAACGTTTGCAACATCACCTCAACTGGTGGGCATAAATTTAAATCCTATAGAAAATAAGGAAAATAACTCCTTTGTTACAACAATAGGGGTTTAATTATAAATCCTAAATCCATTAAATTCTATTACTACTATGCCGTCCTCACTTGTTTTTATTGATTATTCCTCCATCTCCCTCCTGTCTTGTTTCCCTTGGTCACATATTTCTCCTGTTGTTGCCCCTAATCTGTTGTGACCCTGGTTTTGCTGGCAAGCCTCTCGGACCGCCTCAGAGGAAAAAAAATCTTGTTCAGTTTCAGAAAATGTGTCCAGTTCATCCAAACCACCCCCTGGTTTAATTTTGTTAACCTCACCTGAAATGGGTGAAGTTTGAACAAAATTCATCCTTTCAATTTTCCCTTTTTTGTTTTTATATGGGCCAGGGTAGGCTTTCACTTCCTCATATTACTTTGGGTCTCTAATCAGTTTCTTATATTTCCTCTGAAAAATAACCTTATACCTTTTATCAACTCTAGCTAGTGCCCTTTCATAAAAGTTATGGTATTCAGGAAACAATAAATCTTTAATAATATCCTGGTTTAACTTTTTAACTTCCATTTCTAAATCCTTTGTCACTGTCTCGTTGTATTTAAGAAGCCTCATAAAATCCCAAAGCCACATTTGTCAGAATATGAGTTGAAATCATTAATAGTATCAGTATACAGCTTTAAGGGTTAATTTTTTAATTACTCTTTTTTAATTATTCGCTTTAAATTTGAATGGTATAAACGTTTGGTAAATGTGTAACATAGTTATCTGAGGATGTCTTGGGTTTCAAGACGAAAGCGCTAATCTGTAGTGTGTTTAATATTGTTTTATTAAAACTTGATGTCATCGGACTGAAAGCAGGACTGCTTTTTCATTTTTACTGGTTTTACTTTTTCTTCGAGTTTTATTGTTCCCACAGTTCCCATTTATTTCTATGTAGTTTGCTCCTACCTTTTTTTTCTGAAGATCTCAGTTCCAGTTGTTTTATCTTGGTTACTATGTTCACTACTTCTAATATAGTTGGTTTAGACTTTGATTTCCATTTTCTAGTAATTGCTTTTTTTGTCAGCCACCATAATTAGAGACAGCAAGGCCTTACCATGTCTAGGCAATTCTGATTCTGTATCATAGCTCAGAAAAATCATCTCCTCGTCACACCAATGTGCCCACCCTGCATCTTCGACAATGCACCCCGCAGGGAATCCTTAAAGTCTGCCAACTCTCTGCACTCCCAGAAAATATGTTCCCACTTACCACTTTCTTCCCCATCACACCTCCAGCATTTGCTATCTACTTAAGGAAAAATTATCTGGAGTCTACTTGGGGTATAAAAATATCTATGTAAACATTTCCAAGCAAAAATTCTAAATCTTCTAGATTTTGTTGCATATTTGGGGAAACTTACATATATCCTCCCTTTGTTTCTTTGTGAATTGCTTATCCAGTCTCTCTTCCTAGTCCTTTCTAACCTCCTGTGATTGATTCTTATAGTTACCATGCAATACTTTATATGGTGTACTAATTATTCCTTTTTTAATGGCAGCTTCTATTCTAGATTCTACTAAAAACTCTACCAGTGCTGGTCTTTCATTTAGAACCCCCTATTTATTTCTCTTTGCCTATACTCGGATATCAGTCCTTGATAGGGAAGGCAGTCTCTAACCTGCAGTCCAAATAAATTCTCGGCATCTTCCCATTCTGTCATCTTTCCCTCTATTTATTTGCTCCCAGTGCCTTAGTTCCTTTGCCAGTTTTCTCCAATAAATTACAGTCGCCTCTTGTCTATTGTCTATATCCCTAATTGCGGTCATCCCTATTAGCAGAATCTCCTTTCTCCATTCACGTGTTGGCTTAGTTCTTAGAATATTTTCTGCTACTGTATTGATATGATATTCTGTATGATTATTGTTATTCTCCTTAAAGGTTTGCATCCAAAATTCTTGTCTCTCCTTGTTCCTTGAGCTTCCCCACTGTTTCAACATCATCCCTTTCCACTTTGAATTATAGTTTTCTGTGTGTGCTATGTATAGGAGCCTTAACTGTGTAGGCCTAAAAAAAAAACCTTCAGATTTGTAATCCCAATCCGCCCTGTTCTTCTGGAAGAATCAGCTTATCCCACTAGACTCTTGCCCTCTTCCCCTCCCAGATACAGTCCTTCAGCTCTTTTTTAATTGCTATCCACAACTTCTCATGTGGTTAATAAAAATATGCCTGACCTGTGTATAAGATTAAAGGGATTAAAAACATTTTGACTGCTTGTATCTTACTCTTTGTATCCATATCCATATAGCAAACTTCCTTTTTCTCAGTTTTTGTATTGTCTTTTGTTTAGTTTCTTCCCACATATCCTCAGCTGCCACACCAAAATTATTTTTAATTCATACTCTTAAATACTTCATTTTATCACGTCCCCATAAATAAGGATATTGGTGAACCAACTTGCGTGTGGGTATGTAATTTACTGTTGTGCCTTTGTTTCAGCTTCATTAATTTTGTATCCCAAAAAGATTTGAAACTGTCTCAAAATGTTCCACAGCACGGTATTGTCTCGTTCTGGTGTATTCAGTTATAAAATAATATCATCTGCAAATAGAGCAGGCGTTTCTTGACTACCATACTAATTATATCCTTCAGTTTCTGAGCCCCTTATATTTTTTGTCAGTGGTTCTAAATATCATGTAAATAACAAAGGGGAAAGAGGACACCCCTGCCTGGTTCCTCTGCCCAAGCAGAAATTATCAGAAGGGATCCAAAAACCACTTTAGTTTTTGCCTCCGATCCTTCATATATCCTCTTAAGCAACCTTATATTTTTTTCAGGAAATGCAAATGCTTCCATTGCCCTGCTCATAAAGTCCCAGCTTACTCTGTCATATACTTTCTCTGCATCAAGACCCACCAATAACAATGGTATTTTCTTACATAGTGCTTCTGTCTGGATCATCAATGTTCTTTTAATGTTGTCAAATGTTTGCCTCCCCTGAACAAAACCACATTGATCTATATCTGTCAATTTTGGCATTACTTTTGTCATTTTTTAGCCATTATAGACGTGAACACTTTGTAATCAATGTTTAGTACTGAAGTGGGCCTGTCTGAAGCTGGATCTGATGGATCTTTATCCTCTTTAGGTATTACAACTATCACTGCTTTCTTCCAGGATGTTGATACTTCTCCTCTTAAAATACTTTTGAAACAAAACCTACTAGAACTTTATCAGTTTGTTTCCCTCCTAGCTTCTAATCTTCCACAGGAATATCATCTGTTCCTGGGGATTTTCCTGTTGCTTGATTATACTTCACATTTTTTATTTCATCTCCTCATTTTCTAACTGTTATTAATTGAGCCTGCTCTACCTCTAACCTTGGCATATTTAATTCTTCCATAAACATATCCATTTGTACCTTTTCTTGATATCCATATCTCTTTACTTTATACAAACTTTCACAGAATTTCCAAAATATTTCTAATACTTCTACAGGATCCTGTGTTATCTTCCTTGATCTGATGTTGTCAGTCTTCATTTTATCCTTGACATTTAATAATTTATTAATATTTTAGGTTTAAAATCTCTTGTCAGGCTTTTTCCGTATAATTGTTTTTTTTTTATTTATTGTCGTACTCTGGTGTATTTTTGCTGTCCTTTGACCCCATACACTTCTGTGTATTTTTACTGTCATTGTTGATAGTTTTCCCCCTCCTTTCCCGTACACTTCGGTGTAGCTGTAACTATCATTGTTGATATTTCCCTTTTCCCCTTTTTCTCTTTTTATAAAAAAAAAGAAGCTTTTATTATTTTCTCACTATTCTCCTACTTCTGTAGTGTTTGTTTCCTGTCTGTTCAGTCGTTATGGCTGACAAACCTAAAGGGCCTGCTGGTTTTAAAAAGTGTCAAAAGTGTGGCCACAAAATTCCCCAATTGGCTACTTATCTTTTATGTGTCTGTTACTTAGGGGACATTCATTTTCAAGAAGACTGCAGCATTTGCCACAGCTTTAGTCACAGAGCTCTGGTTGAGAGAAGAAATAAATTAATCTTAAAGGGCTAAATTACATCAGCCTTTGGGGGAGCCATATCTGCTGTTAAGAGTAAATCCGATATTTTTCCCCTTCCTCTGCTCCATCCTTAGAGAAACCTAAAAGAGAAGCTTGTCAGTTCCATCTTCCCCTTTGGAATTGACTCACAAAAAGCATAGATCATCGGCTCCACAAAGCACCTTTGATCCTATGGAAGGTCTGTATAAATCTCCGGTGCCAGAGAAGATTCTGTCAGTACTAGAAGCTGTTATGAAACTTAAAACTCTGACCAAAACTTCAACACAATATGAGAGTCAGTTTTCGACTCAGGACATTTCATCTTCGATGCCGACTACGTTGGCGCCGACAGCTCAACTACCTGAATTGCCAAGAGTGGTCTAGTCACCTTCTCTTGATCCCTTTGCTGGCAAATTCCCCAAGATCTTTTTACACAGACCAAAATCTCCTTCTCAAACTTCTGTCTGTCCCACCAAAGTTCTCACCGAGTTTTATGTGAAGAAACTAGTGAATATGATTCTGTGGGTGAGAGGACTTACAGGACTCCCCTTGGCTATGATCCCATTGAGTCTTGGAACTGATTCAGTTTCTATGGCTGTTGCTATTCCTCCTTTGACCTCCTCGAAGGTTTTAGAGGTGTCAGCTCCAAGCCTTCCAGCACCAATTGTATCAGTTCCAGAGATATCTCTCCCTTCAGATCCGGTTATTTCCCTAAGATCTTCGGCCCTGTTGGATCCAGAGACCTGCCGGAGCCGCATCTGCCCTGTCATTTCCAAAAAGCCAGGGTTGCTTCCCATTTGGCCATCTTGGAGTCTGTTTCTAATTCGTCCATGAGTCTCATTGTGCATGTAGCCGAAGGGACTACCCGAGTGGCAGGTTCAGGTATAGCCATAAGGAGACACACCTGGATGCGCCTTTGTGGAACCATTTAATTCTTCATTCCTCAGTGCTCCCTTTGACAGATCATCTCTTTTTGGCCCAAAAGTTGGAGAGACTTTATCCAGGTGTGACAAGGATGGTAAGACCCTTTCTGCAGTGGGCCTATGTTTTTCCACCCCCCAGAGATTCTTTTCCAGGAATCAGAGGAGCGGTGGAAAGATGTGGTTCAGGAAATCCCAAGGGTCTTTCCAGGACAGATCTGGTACCAATTCTTCCAGAGGCAGAGCGAGGAACTACAATGGAAGACGCCGTCGTCATGGCAGAGGTGGTCTGCAGAATCAGGGCTTTAGGGGCTCCTTTCCAAATAAGCCCTTTCAGCGTTCCTGAAGAGAAGCCCAATTGGCTTCCTCTGGAAGCAGTCGGGGGACGCTTATCCTTGCACCAAAATGCCTGGCAAAATATTACAACAGATTCTTGGGTGCAATGGATCATATTCAGAGGTTATACCATACCCTTTTCCTATTTTCCCCTTACTTGCAAGAAAATCCCTGATGTTCCACGCAATCAGAGGGAACCAGCAGTTCTGGAAATTCAAATGCTGCTAGACAAAAGAGTTATCCAAGAAATCTCACCAGACCAGAGAGGATCCAGAATTTACTCAAGATTCTTTTAAGTGTCAGAAAGACAGGAGACTGAAGACCAATTTTGAATCTCAGTGTGCTGAACATATCTGTTCGCCAAATGAAATTCCGGATGGTCACGATGTAGTCCATTCTTCTGCTTTTGGGAAAGGATGATTGGATGTGCTCAATAGATCTTCAGGATGCATATTACCACATAAGAATGGAAAAATGCTCCAGAAGATTCCTCCGCCTCCGGCTGGGAAACAGTCATTACCAGTTTGGAGCACTGTCCTTTGGCCTCACCACAGCCCCCAGGGTGTTCACCAAATGCATGGCAGTAGTAGCAGCTCACTTGAGACTGCAGGGGTTCCGTGTGTTTCTGTACTTGGACGACTGGCTGATTACCGCCCCAACCAGATATCGATTGATAGAGGCAAGGGATTACATTCTCAAGATCTGTGCATACCTAGGAATAAAGGTAAATCGCAAAAAAATCACAGCTGACTCCATCTCATAGCTTAGTGATTATAGAGGCAGTACTGAATACGACTTAACTGTGGCATCCCTTCCTGTAGCCAGACTTCAAAAAATTATAACTCAGGTTCAAAAGGTAAGCCACAGAAAGAAAGTACCTGCTCGACTAATCCAGCAGGCTCTAGGGTTGATGGTAGCAACTATACTTCTAGTTCCCATAGCCAGATTTCACGTGAGAATTCTACAATGGCTACTGGCATCTCAGTGGTCCTTACTGTATCAACCCATGTCATATGACATTCTAACTACCAATCATTGCAGGAAGGATCTAACTTGGTGGATTCATTCCAAAGAAATCCTCCTGGACCACCCATTCATCCTTCCACAGCCCAAGGCCATAGTGACGACGGATGCCTCCCAGATGGGGAGGGGGCATTATCTGGGCAAGACTGTCCAAGGCACTTGGTCACCCTTAGAGGCCAATCTGCATATCAGTGTTTTGGAACTAAGAGTGGTACTTTTAGCGTTGCAAGCCTTTCAGTCAGCTCTTCCTGTGGGAACAGCTGCAATCCAAACAGACAATTTGTCTGTAGTTTGGTATATCAGTAAACAGGGAAGACCCAAATCTTACCCCCTTTGTCAAGAAGCTCTCAGACTGTGGCAGTGACCGATCTCTTCCAACCTCTTTCTGATAGCGACACACATTCCAGAGAGTTCCAGTGTGATAGCAGACAAACTGAGCAGATGTATACTTCAGCCTAATGAGTGGTCTCTCAATCCAACAGTGGGAGAAAGGATTTTTTGTCAGTGGGGCCAGCCTTGCTGTGACCTGTTTGCCTCTCCCTTAAACAACAAGTGCACAGCAACTTTGCCCTAATTCCCCCTCTTGAGAAGTCAGCGAGAGATTCTCTTCTCAACCCTTGGGCCCCCAGACTACTATATGCCTTTCCCCGTTACCTCTAATTCCAAACTTTTTACAGAAGACACTCAGGCTGAAGAGCAAAGTAATCCTCATTGCCCTTTATTGGCCTCGGCAGATCTGATTCCCCTTTCTTTAGCCTTATCTGATTCAGTGACCTTGGATTCTGGGCCCGGCTCCAGATCTTTTGTCAAATCCAGACGGACTAGTCTATCCAGACATTCTGAACCTCAAGCTGACAGCATGGTTCCTCCAGTTCCACTAGTTGCAAGGCATCTTAACCTTTCTCCTCAGTATGCAAAATTCTCTTAGCTTCTCATAATCCTTCCACCCGGAGACTATATGTTAGTAAATGGAAGAGAGTTACCATTTGTGCTCATGAAAAGATATTGACTCATTCTCTGCTTCTATTGAAAACATTTTAGACTTCTTAGCCTCTCTTTTCAATGCAGGGAGCGTCCCCTTCTACCATCAGAATTCAACTAGCGGCAATTTCCAACTTCCATGATGGTTTGGGAGAATGTTCCTTGGTCTCCCATAAACTTTGTAAGACATTTTTAAGAGGGACACTACTGCAAAAAAACCCTTTCAAAGATCCTACTTCCCATTTGGACCTAAGTCTAGTATTGCAAACCATAATACGTCCTCCCTTTGAACAATCTGCAGACTAGTTTAAAGTTTTTGTCTTGGAAAACATTGTTTTTGGTGGCTATAACCTCTGCTAGAAGAATTTCAGAAATTCAGGCCTTATCACGCAAGTACCTTACTTGATTTTTCACAAAAATAAAGTTACCTTACAAATAAATCCCACCTTTCTTCCTAAAGTGGTGTCAGAGTCTAATATCAGTCAATCTATTAATTTGTTGGCATTCTTTCCAAACATTTAAAACAGAGGTGAATACCTTTTACATTTGCTAGGTGTTCACAGGCAAATTACATTTTTATCTTCACAGACTGAAGACATCAGAAGGTCTGACCAGCTGTCTGTGTCCTTTTCAAGTGCTAGTCTTGGTAAACCTGTTAGCAAAGTGACATCAGCTTGATGGCTCAAGGATTGCATTTCCTTTATTGATGACAAGAATAATATTGCCTTGCAAAAACGTATGAAGGCACATTCTACAAGATCTGTTCCTACCTCGGCAGTGCTTCAGTCTAGTGCTTGAATGGATGATATATGTGCAGCGGCTACTTGGGCTTCTCCCCATACCTTTATTACTCATTGAAAATTGGATCTAGTCTTTAGGGGAAAAGCATCTTTTGGTTCATTGGTGCTCAAGAATATCCTTCCATATATCCACCCAAGTTCTAAGGTAGCTGGGGACACTGTTGCATATGTCAAGGATAAAATGAAGATTGACAACATCAGATAAAGAAGTTATGTACTTACCATAATGTTCTGTCTGTGTTGTCCATCTTCATTTATCCTTGATTACCCTCACTCCTGTTCCCTGCCTTTAAAGATTTTTTTTTTTTTAGCGGAATGGATACTCTCATAGTGATTATGGTATGTTTTGAAGCATAGCAGATATGGTTTCCATTAAGGTTTCCATTTATTACACATTGTTTCTAATTTGCAAACTTGATCTGAGGTAACTGGGTCAGGGGGATTGTGTGGATGAAGCTCGAGAGTTTTTGGCCTGTGTGAGCTATAGTAATGGCAGAGTCGGTTCTGATATCAAAACTGTACTCATATGTCAAGGATAAATTAAAATGGACAACACAGATGGAACACTACGGTAAGTACATAACTTCTTTTTGTAGACTCCCTAAGCTTGGTAACCACCCTTTCTACTTTCTGTTGCCTGAGTTGTTGTGCTAAAAGTTTTTGTGCTGTAGAGGTAGTGTCAAAAAAAAAAACAATTGCTTGTCAGCAATCTTTCTAAACTCATGCATATTATCAAGGTAATGCCTTATTTTCTGTTCAGCATTCTGCAGTTGCTCCTCCTCTTATTTTGTGAGATTCCCCCTATTTTGCAATACTTTTAACATTTGTCAGCCCCTCTAATTCTTGTTACTTATTAACCATATCTCCCTTTCTTTTATTTCCACCCTATTTTTAAATTCCACTTTAATTTTATCCCAATCCCTAGCTATATTTTCAGAAGAAATTTTTATATTCTCTAATAGCTCCTGAATAATTTCCACTACCGTTCCTTAAATTATTCTCTTTTCAACCAATAGATGGTAAAGCGCCAGTGTCTCATTTTTTCATTACCCTGTGTTTTTATTTTAGTTATTATTGGCTCATGATCTGAAATAGTTATAGGGTGAGTTGCAAGACTTTCAAGTAAATGCACATATTCCTGTGAAATGTAAATTCTGTCTAGCCTAGTCCAGTTTTTGTATCTTCTGGAATAATATGTAGACTCCTAGTACTGAATTCACATCTTCTATGCCAAATATTTTCAGTTTCTTTAAAAATCTACCCTCCTTTGTTATATTTTCCCTTCTGGACCCCCAGACACATCTTCACCATTGCAAATAAAATTCCACTCCCCACCTATAAGTGATATTCTTTGCTGAAAGCTGATTATTTCTCCCAGAATTTTCTTAAGCTCCATTCTAGCAATTTTTGGTGGAATGTAAATACATGCCAGTGTAATCCTTCTCTCTTGACAGTAGCCCCTTAGTACTACAAATCTACCATTATATGTTTTTATCCTTTTCTATTACTTTTGCAGCTCCTCTTGCAATTAATATTTAAATAGTAATATTAAGAACAATTGTTTTACCCTCTCGTCAGTTTTTTCTAAACATTAATGATATTTAGTAGGACAGATGCTTTACAAGTTTAACAAAGTCCAAAAAAGTCAAATTTTATCAGATTTTCTTTTTCTGTCATGTTTCACAAATGTAATTGTTGCTTTGTAATCCAAAATTTGTCAATTTCCAAGTTACTGATTTTGTTCTGCAAATGTTAATGTCTTAGGCTTTAGAGTCCCCTACAAGTTTAACAAAGTCCAAGAAAGTGCAGTATGTACAGATTTTCTTGTTCTATTCCTGTTCATCACATTCTCCCATTCCCTATTTCTGCTTTATTTCCAATGTACTCTTGAGTCTTCTAATCATCTGTTGTGCTCACAGCTCACATTTTTTTGGACAAACTCTTTTGTTTTATTTCTACTTTTAACATATACTTCATCAAAAATGATTTTGTTCCTGCGGGGAAACATATTTTGAAGATAGCTGGGTACAGCAGTTTGAATCTCATGGCTGCTTCTCGAAATTACCTGAATAATGGGATAAATTTACTTCTGTTCTGCATGGTGCACAATGAGTAGTCATTCTCCACAAACACGCTCCTGTCCAATACTTTTAGTATTTTGTCTTTCTGCCACAGTTTTTTTTTTCAGAATCAGCTCCTTCTGCTGGTAAAATTGCATCTTTACTGTTAAAGCCCTAGGCTGTTTTCTCATAGCCAGGTTTGGTGCATACACACGATGTGCCTTTCAATGAAAAATTCTGTTGTGGAATACAAGTCTAGTTGCACATTGGGTCTTTCATAAAATGAATACAATACAATCCTTCCAGCTTCTCAGGTGCAGCAGAAAATCTCTGGTTTTCCCAATGTGCTCTGTCATCTAATTCTGTTATTTTTTTCAAACATCTCTTATTGTGCAGTGTCATATTCAGTCAGTCTTTTCTTCATTTCAACCTCCAAGTTTTGCAGTTTTATCACCTTATCTGAATATCTGTTTAAAGCAACTTCCATTTTTTCCAGCCATTTATTGTTTGAGTGATGTAGTCAGTCAGTGTTTCATTTATTTTAGTCAGGTCTGTGTTCAATTGCCTTATACTTTCTCTAGGTTACTGTAAGTCATGTCTGGAGCTTGCACTCCTTTTTGCTGAACACCTACAGTACTTCTCCCAGTCAGTGTTTTTTTGTCACCTTTTGTAGCTGATTTTCATTCAGGTCCCTTGTATTTCTTTTTTTCTTGGCATCTAGGCTGTGTACTTACTAGCCAGTTACTGAAATTTACCCAGAAATCTAGGTCCACTGGCTTTCTCTGCTAAGTTTCTGTTTTCACACTGGGAGAGCTAAAATTAAGCTGTTATTCAATGTGCAGCCATCTTGGAAGTTCGTGTTAGCTTAATTCTTAGTATACTTTCTGGTACTTTGAGTATAATATTCTGCATGACTGTTGTTGTTCTTAAAGATCTGCATCCAAAATCCCATTCTTTCCTCATTTCTTGAAATAGCACCCCCCCCCTTCATCATCATCATCATCCCTTTCCGCTTTGAATTGTAGGTTTCTGCTTGTGTTATGTATAAGACCCTTAACTGCATAATTCTAAAATATCCCTTCAAATTAGGTAATCCTAAACCTCCTAGTTCTTTTGGAAGGAAAACTTTTTATTATTGCCCAGAACATCTCTGGTTAATAAAAATATGCCTAAGCCCTGTATGAAACTAAAGGGATAAACATTTTCATTGCTTGTATCTTACTGTCACTATCCATAAACAGCAGCTTTTAACTTTTGTAGTATATTTTGTTAATTATCTTCCCTCATATCCTTAGGCATAACAGAAGCCTTTTTAATCCAAGCTCCTAAATGCTTCATCTTATTGTGTCCCAATAAATATGGATATTGCTGAATCAGATTGTGTGAGGCACATAATTTACATCTGTAGCCTTTGTTGTATCTTCATTAATTTTATATCCCGAAAAGAGTCGAAAATGTGTCAGTATGTTCCACAATACTGAGATATCCTTTTCTGGATAATCAAGTACAAAATAATATCCTCTGGAAAATAAAGCCAGCCTTTCTTGATTACCATGCCAGTTATATCCTTGAAATTTGAGGTCCCTTGTCTTCTTTGCTAGTGGCTCTAAATATAAAACAAATAAAGGGTGAAAGTGTGCACCTCTGTCTGTTTCCTCTGCTCAAATACAGCTTATCAGAGAGGACTCCCCACACATTTTAATTATTGTCTTCTATCCTTCATATATCTTCCTAATTATCCTTATTGTATCAGGGAATGCAAATGCTTCCATTGCCCTACTCATGAAATCCCAGCTTACTCTGTCAAATACTTTCTCTACAACAAGACCCACCAACAGCAGCACTATTTTCTTTCATTCAGGTTCCCTCTGGATCATTGTTATTCTGATAATGTTGCCAAATATTTTGCTCCCCTCCACAAAAGCACATTTATCCGTAACTATCAATTTTGGCAACACCACTGACATTCATTCAGGTAGTATAGACAGAAACGCTTTATAATGGCATTAACATAATAATGATCCAGAGGGAGCCTGAAAAGAAGAAAATATTGCTGTTGATGGTGGGTCTAGTTGCAGAGAAAGTCTGTATCAAGTTGGGTCTGATGGGTCTTTACCATATTTGTGTACTACAGCCACCACAGCTTTCTTCCAAGATGTTGGTACTTCTTTTAAAATAGTGTGAAACAAAATCTTCCAGATTTTTATCACTGTCTTCTCTCCTAACTTCCAAGTGTCTGGTGGAATACCATCTGTTCCTGAAGACTTTCCTGCAGATTGATTATACATCACTATTTTTTATCATATCTTCTCTTGTCCTAACCATTAATTATTAAGTCTTTCTAAGCTTGGCATGGTTATCTTCCATAAATATTTCCATTTGTGCTCTTTGTTGATTTCCACATTCCTCTGCTTTGTAGAAATTTTCATAACATTTCTGAAATACATAATACCTACATAGGATCTCTGGTTATTTTGCTTGTTATAGGCTCTCTGAGTTTGGCAGCAATCCATTCTACTTTCTGTTGTGTAGGTCATTGTGCTAAAAGTTTTTATGCTCTTGAGTTATCAAAAAAGTAGTTGTTTAACAGCTATCTTTCTAAACTTGTGCATGTTATCCAAATACTCTTTATTTTCTCTCTAGCACTCTGGACTTGTGCCTTTTCTTGTTCTGTGAGATTCCACTTATTCTTCAATACTGTAAGGTTGTCAGCCTAAGTCATTCCTATTACTTCATAACCACATCTCTCTTTCTGTTTTATTTCTACCATGTCTTTAAACTCCATTTTCATTTTATACCACTTATTAGTTATCACTTTTGAAGTAAGTTTAATTTTCCCTAATAACTCGAGTAATTTCTACTACCCACTCCTTAAATTCATCTCGTTTTAAGAGGTTGGTGGGAAAGTGCCAATGTCTAAATTTAACTTCATTATCCTACATTTTTATCAGTGCTCCAAATGCACGTTTTCCTGTTAAATGTAATTTTTGTGCAGTCTAGTCCAGTTATTGTACCTTGAAGAGTAATATGTGAATTCTTACAGAGTTACAGCTAATGAATTCATGTGTTCCATACCAATTATGTTCATGGATTTCTTCATAAGTCTACCCTCTTTACTTTTATTTTCCCTTCTAGGCCTCCCTGGTAGATCCTCACTATTGCAATTTATGCTGCAGTCCACTCCTGTAACTAATAATTCTGATAAAAGCTGATTATTTCTCCCAAAATGTTCTTAATTAGCGCGATACCCATTTTTGGAATATAAATACATGCCAGTGCAATCCTCATCCCTTGATAACCCCTTACTACTACAAATCTACCATGATTGTGTTTTTTTCCCTTTTTTATCATTGTTGGACCACTTCTAGGAGTCAGTATTACTCTTCTTTTCCTTTGTTCTTGATATTTTACTGAATATCCATCCTGAAATCCTTTTTGTCAAATTCACATGCTCATTTCTTTCCATATGCGTTTCCCGAAGCAGTGCGCTGCTATTTGTGCTCTGCATTTCTTCATATAATACACTTTCTTTTTTGTCTGTACCTGTGAGACTGTTTATGTTCTAAGATAATACAAATAGCGTCATTATTATAAAAGCTATTGTCCCCACCTAATATGTATGATAGTTTCTTTTTGAATGTGCATTTCCAACTTTTGTCTTACATGCACACACTGTTTGGCACGCTGATCTTCTTATACAGTTGTTTTTCTCTTCTCCATTTGTACCTATGTTACATTTTTCAAGACTTTTTGTTTTAATGAAAACCCTCAAAAAAAAAAACTAAATAGCTTGACACCGCCATCCTTTGTTAACTTAGAACAACACACAATTTATATCTTCAAAACATGAAGTTTAACCCTCCATATAGGAACAATTGCCCAAAAATTGACTGCTGCACCTACAGGCATTAAACTAACCTAAAATTAAGGTTACCCATGTTAAAGTGCATGTTACAGCCTGTATTCCCACTTACACTGATTGCAGTCTTTTTTTTCTTATCTCCCCTCCCAGTTGAGAGTAACAGCTTGTGTGCTTTCCAAAAACATTAACTTTTAGCATTAAGGAAAAAAAGCACTGGCTATCTTTTAATAAACTAAATTGTATACTTTTCTTTTAAATGTATTAAAGTATTTTGACTGTTTGCTGTTAATCACTTCCTATAATTTCCAGCTTTATTTTTCATTGAACTACTTGCCATTCTACCTTTAAAGTTTGGGTTTCCATCAGCAAAGAATGCTTACAGCTCTCAACTAATTGCTTGCACATGCAGACAGCTTGTCTACATGTAAAAGCGGTTAGCAATGGGGGGGGGGGACACTAAGATCTGCAGATGCATACAATAATTTTCTACATTTCACACAGAACAGAATGTACATCTGTCTTCAGGTGCAGACATCTCCACTCCTTCTGAAAACATTTGCAAATGAAAAAAACAAGCTAATATATTTGCATATCCAAGGAAGTAAGCATTTTCATGGCTTTCATCATGTTGTCTTATTTTTCAGGCTTACTTGCTTACAGAAAATCATTAACACTTGTAAAAATAAGAAAAACTATCTTAATTCTACATATAGAAAAAGCAATGCACTTTTACAACCCCTTCCCACCCAGCAGCCCAGGATCACAACATTTTAACTTATTGGTATGCTGTAAATCCTGTATTTTTTACTACTAAAAAGTACTTTAATATATTTAACACATACTACAGTCACTGAAGAGACCCCCTCAAAATTTAAATTACCCCGATACACATTTTACAAAACTGTTTTACTTTATAGCATGCAGTTTATATCATGAAATATTTTATACAAATAGTAATAATAAAAAAAATGTATTGGGTTATTTTTTTTCCTTTTACTGCCCTTCTAAACATTAGTGATATAAAGTGAGGTGTATGTTTACAGCCTACCCACAAGTTTAACAAAGTCAGCAAAAGTCTTGTCTTTTTCAACTACTTTTCCTTGCAGAGCTATATTTCACAATTGTGACTGATGCTTTATAGTCTTTCACTTTTCACTAATTTCAATGTTTCTCGTCTTTCTCTTGTTCATCACCATCTCCCAACACCAGACTCTGGTTTGAGTCCAAGGTACTACTGATTCTTCTAGTCAACTCCTGTGCATTTTGTTTTGAAACACTGGAAAAAGTTTCACTGGTAAAGTCTCTATATGAGCTTCATTGTCAGAAAAATGAGAAGCACATTCACCTTATGTTTGCTGGCTCACTTTTTGTTGGATAAACTTTGTTTTCCTCCTAAGCCTGTTCTGCATTCAAATATAGCTACATTCCCTGATTAGTGGGATATGTTTCTTTTCTGTTTGATGTACAGCGAACAATCATTTTCCATAAACACTCTGCTTTCTCCCATTTTTAATACATTTCTCTTCCACCACAGGTTTTCAGGATCAAATTTTTCTGCTGGTATGATTGCATGTTAACTAGTTAAGGCCTTGAGTGCTTTCTTATGGCCCTCTTTAGAGCATGCACTCTGTGTGCCCTGTCAATTAACAAATCCTGCTGGGGAATACTAGGCCAGCTGCTTATTTGTTATTGTTGTTCTTCTTCTTCTTTCGGCTTTTCCCGGTTAGGGGTCGCCACAGCGGAACTCCGATCCACTAATTATTGGCAGTAGATTTTTACGGTGCAGAGGTGCCAGTTCGACGCCCAACCTTCAACGAAGGCATGCCTATTCACTCATGTCTTTCGAAGGCCACTCGACCGCGGGGAGGACACGCAGACTCCACACAGAAGGCGCTCCAGGCGAGAATCGAATGGGAGAACCTCTTGCTGTGAGGTGACAACGCTGCCTCTGCACCACCAAGGCTGCTTATTTGTGCTTTTATAAAATGAATACATTGTATTCCATTCAGTTTCTCTGGTACAGCAAAAATCTGTTTTTTTCTGTTCATGCTGTCTTTCAAGTCTACCATTTTTTGAAACAGTTGTTCTCGAGAAGACTAATACTTGGTCAGCCTTTTTTTTCGTTTCAGACAGTTTTTTTTTTTTTTGCAGTGTATCAGTTAATCTGAATAGCTACTTAAATTTCCTCTATTTTTCAGCCTTTTGTTATTTGAGTTGAGATATTCCTTCAGTGTTTTGTTTATTTTAATAACCTGTGAGTACTTTTGATTTCCCCCCTAAGTTACTGGAAGCCTTCTTTTGTATAACAGCTGAAGTTTGAACTGTTTTTGCTGAAGAGTTGCAAGATTCTTCCTGGCCAGTGTGTTCTCTTCACCTTTTCTGGTTGATTTACCTCTGGTTCTCTAAAGTACTTATTTGCTGGCTTGCAGGCAGTCTGCCTACTAGCCAGTGTCCTGTCTTTTTCCAAATTGTCAGTTTCACAGGCTGTTTTTGTCAGTTTCTTCTTTCACACTGGAAGGACTGAAATTAAGTTTTTGACCTGTGTACAGCTGTCTTAGAAGTCAATCTTAAGTTTTTATACACTTTTCCTAAACCTGACTGAAAAGCTATAGCTGTAGTTAATCCTGCTGCTGCTAAACATTTGGTAAATTCTATCCCTATTCTTTCTGACAAGGATGGGAAGATTATTGATAAGTATGAGGAAAAACAGCTATGCTTCAGCAACTTTGTTTTTCAGAGTTTTTAATTAAGCTCCTATATGTTAGTTTATTTTGACTAATTGTGAAAGTATGAAGAATGTTTTGTCTGCAGTTTCTTCTTGTGAGGAAATATGTAAAGTAGTTTCTTCCATTGTTCAAGTCACAACTCATTGTTTATAGTGTGTATGGCTCACTTGATACTGCTTCTGTGGCTATGGCCACTCATAGTATTTTGAAGAGGTTTGCCTGGCTGTGTTCTCAGAACCTCCCAGATGCTGCGAAAAATGAGATTTTAAATTCTCCTTTGGATAGAGATTTAGTGTTTAGTTCCTCAGCTGCAGATGTTATCAAAAAGTGTGATGAAGAGGGGTAAGTTGATACAGGAAATCTATAAGATTTTTCAACCTTCCTTTCCTTCCTTTTCCAAATTTTCTGAGAGATTCTTTTACCCCTCATCCAGTTTTTGTAAAAAAGAAAATGAACAGTCTCAAGTAAAGTATGGGTAAACAGACATTTAAGAAGAAATGGAAAGGATGTTACAAAAAAAGAATCCAGAAACAGTCCAGCAAGTCAGAACGACTGTGTAAGGAACCTTGTCTCCCCCTTACACACACACACACACACACACACACACACACACACACACACACACACACACACACACACACACACACAATTGGCAGCCCTTTTTCCAAAAGCCTGAATCTCTACTTTTCTTTGGCAACTGATCGTTTCAGACAGATGGGTGTAAGAACATTCATCAGAGTTACAGATGACAGTGGGAGGTAATCCCTCCTTTTCAGGGGGCAGTTTTTCATCCAGCAGACCCCTGTCCGTCAACACGTGCTGTCCAGGGACTGATAAAAACAGTTCCTTCTCCCCTGATAGGTAAAGGTTTTATTCAAGGATGTTTTTAGTGCCAAAGAAAGAAAATGCTTGGAGACCAGTTATCTTTCTTTCTTTTTTTTTCTTCCTAAACCTGTTTGTGATAGTGTCCAAGTACTAAATGATGTCACTTCACAACCTGTTACCTCTTTTTCTCTCAGGCAAGTTTCCTGGTAACACTATATTTAAAAGATGCTTATCGTCACATACTTATTCATCCAGACTTCAGAGAGTGTTTCTTAAGGCTCTGTGTTTCTGGATCACATTATCAGTTCTGTGCCTTACCCTTTGGACTGTTGACTGCACCAAGTATGTAGTTCCAGTTATTAGCTCACTGCAGCCTACAGGGTATCCACATTTTAAACTACTTGCTTATCCCTGCAGAGTCTTTTTCAGAGTGTCAGGAGTCTCTCACATGGGTTAAAGAGCTCTGCGTAAGCGGGGATTCCAAGAGAACCTTCAGATGTCTTTTTTTTGTTTATCCCTCCCAACAGGATTTTGTTCTTGGGATGTCATATAGACACCTCAGTTCAAAAAGCTTTTCTTCCCCATGGAAAAAAATAGATGTATATCTACATATATTTTTAAGGTTTTCCTCTCAGACTTTTGTAATTCCAAGGGAATACCTCAAGATTTTGGGTCTCATGACATCTGTGAGTCTCGTGATACTCCTGACTCTAGGTGAGAAAGATACCTTGCTGTTTGAAGTTTCTTTGGTCCCAGCACCATTACTTATCTTTTCAAATCCCATTTCTGGGGTTTGTAAAAATTGAAATCACTTGATGGAGACAGATAATTTCCCTAAACCCAGCTCCCCTTTCTCCCTCCATGTTCCAAACTAGTCAGTCACCACAGACCCCTTGGGTTTTTCTTGGGGAGCAGTTTCAGGAGGGTTAAAAGTTCAAGGTGTGTGGCACCAAGGACAGACACAGGCTAATAAATATAAAAGAAATGCTTGCCCTGAGCAATGCACTCAACATTGTGAATAATCTGTGATCCCCTAGACTTCTTAAAGTTGTTACAGACAATACCACATTCATGTGGTACACCAGCAAGCCTAGCCATGTTAGCTTGGGATAGAACTTTGTAGTACAGGCTCACTTTGTAGGCATCATACATTCTGTCAGGGCCAAATTTGTTTGACAGACAAGGTGAGCAGGACAAGGGCAGATCCTCATAAATGGAAACTAGATCAATGGGATCTGCCAGGATTTGCTCCCTCTGTGGGGATTTCCTCAAGTAGACCTATTTGAATCCTGCCCGAACAATCAGCTGGCAAGATCCTGCTCTAGGACTTCATGCCAAAAGGGCTGGAAGACCGATGCCTTTTCATTTACTTGGACAGGATTGCTCCTGTATACCTTTCCACGCTGATATCCAGAGTACTTCTGAAGATTCTGAAGGAATCCCCCAAGTCAATGTGGTGACTCCCTTCTTGCCCAGGCAACAGTAGATGTCCTTGTATTCTCATGTTGCAGCATTCTAAACATCAGGGATCCTCTGCCTGAGGCCACCCGAATGTCCGGCGCATATGTAAAAGCTTAGTCTGGCAGCCCCTGATCTTTACTAGAAAGGCTCACCCAGACTGTGCATAGCTTTTAGTGCATTTTTTGCTATTAACTAATCTGCACGGCTAACTGATTTGTTTGCAGTTAAAAGCATTCTGTAGAGTCTCTTTGATTCTTTATCTGTTTAAAAACTTTCATTTTGTGGCTTTCTGTAGTGTTTACTGTCTACAGAGTGTAGGCTAATAACTTTAGTATTGTTCCCCACCCTTCCTCCCTGTTCGTGTCTTGTTGTTATACTTGGTGGCTTTGCAGTTGCCTGCCCCTACTGTAAATTTGATCTGGGACACTCCTCCCAGTCTAGTGTCATTAGCTCATTCTACCTAATACAGAGAGAACATCTGAGAAGACCTTCTGTTTCCCCTTTTTCCCTTTCAAAAAAAATTTTTTTTTGCCTGAATCTCCTTGTGTTCTGACTGTGCTTCTCAAACATTTTGGAAATATAGAGTATATTTTAGAGCATTTATTATAACTGTAATTGCATTAATATTGCTACAACTCAAGTGCTCTAGGTTGCACTGCATCTGAATTGTTTGTGTGTTTTAGCTGCTTTTCTGTATATATAGACTTCTCTGTATATGTAGACTAGCTACGTATTCTGCTGTATTACTGCCTCTTAAATCGTTTTTCAGTTGTGCACTTGCCTTGCTTCATTTAAAAAGTTTTAAATTGCTAATTTTGTAGAGTTTTAATTGCAGTTACTGTTTAGGACTACACACTCGTGTGTTAGCCTTTTCTGTGTTTATTTACTGTATTATTGTGTTGTTTAGCCTGTTTTAACAAAAAAAAAAAATACTATCTTGTTGCTCGTTTCCCACCTTTCCTAGCCAGTCCATATCCCAGGCTTTGCTTGTCTCAGGACTTTATTTTCTGAATTCAGAGCTATCCAGACCTTGCTGTGGTAGAGGGAAGTCCTGCTGCTTACCAGTGGAAGAGATGAGCATTGTACTGCCTATCTAATGCCAGATGAGTGGTTTCCAGCTCTGAAATTGTAATTTTATTAGCCTTTTTGGGCTTATTTCTATCCCCTTCAATTTTCTTGTTTAAAAACGCGTGTGCTTGCACATTTTTCGTATCATGCAGCACTGCGAGGCTACAGTTAAACTATACCAAGTGCCAGAAAGTCTGCTCTTCAAATTTTCCCTTAGAACTAGCTGATTTCTCAGTAGTAGCACTAAAATCTGAACCCCTGTGAATAGCACTTGCTCTAGAACCTGCTGGAAAGCACTAGGAAGCCTGAAACTGATACAAGCACTCAACTCTCCTTGTCAATAAGGAGAAATTAATCGTAGGCACTAAACAGCCTATAATTGCAAAGTACCTTGCAAAGGTAAGGGAAAACAGCTCTTATACTTTACAAAAAAAGCACCGAAACGGGCATGTCCAAGGGTCAGCTTCCGGTGATTTCTGCTGTCCATCTGGTGAATCTGGGCATACTGGGGCAATGCGGCAACTGCCTCATGTACACAGGCTAGGCCTATGGGGTTGGGAGGGTGGCCTAATGGTCAAGGTGTTTGCCTTACAAACACAAGGTGCAGGGTTTAAGTCTCACAAGGGACAATTGGCTAGGCTTAAAATGGCTCACAAGGGCAGTTAGCATAGTACTAATCTATGAATCTATGAATCCTCTCCTCCTACCACCCAACACTACAAACAGTGAGAGATGCACTTACGTAGCCAAACTGGAAGCAAAGCTCTCTCCGGCCAAGATTGTGCTAGACAGTCAAGAGAAGAAGGTTAACACCTGCACTACACCTCAAGCAACTCATAGCTCTTCAAAACCCACACCATCAACACCCACACATAGCAACACTAAACCCACATATGCAGAGGCCCTTAACATTAACTTGCCCAAGCAACAAGGACCTCCGAAGCTGAAACGCAAACAAACACCAGTCACAACCAACGTGACACATAGCTCACAACAGCAGTGTGCCACCCAACAACAGCCCCTACGGCAAGACAATGTACCCAACACTTTAGTCATAGGTGACTCTGTAGAGAGGCACACTGATGTCCCACTCACCAGGCTGAACAAGGAGAAAATTACAGTCAGCTGCCTGTCGGGTGCCAGGATCCGCCACATAACGCATGCACTCAAGTCACTCCACAAGAAGTACAGATACGACTGTGTCATTGTCCATGTTGGAGTGAATGACTTGAGACGTGTACCTCCCTGGACTACATGAAAAGAGACATGGAAGAGCTCTTGGATCATGTGTCCCAGGCAGGTATGACCCTAGCCCTGAGTAGCATCCTGCCTTCGCCCAGAATGATACCACAGTATAAGGACAAAATGATTGACTTCAACAATTGGCTAAGCTTCTGGTGTCATTCAAAGGGGAGCCAGTATCTGTCTGCCTGGGACGACATGATCGACAGACTATGACACTTTGCCAGAGATGGTCTGCACCTGTCACCCCTGGGATTCAGGTTACTGGCTAAGGCTCTTGCCACACCTATAGTGCCTTTTTTAGGCAAAGTTCAAAGGACAAAACCACCGCTGTAATAGGTACAAGCATGCAAAATCTGAAGGTAATGCTACTCAATGCTAGAAGTCTAAACCTCAAAATGCACTCTCTCGGGGCACTCCTAAAAATGGAGAACATCAATATCTGTGCAGTAACTGAGACCTGGTTCAAGGCACCAAAGAGCACCCCTGCAATACCAGGCTACAACTCTTACCGCACTTTTCGGCCACCAAACCAGGACCGAAACACTAAAGGTGGAGGAGTGTCTATATTCACCAAGGATATTCACACCACCGGGCTAGTTGCCCAACACAGTGCATCTGAAATTCTCCAGGTGCAACTAACACTAGGTAAGACTGCAATCCAAATTGTAGCTTGCTGTAGATCCCCCACCATGCCCCAAGATTCTCACTACACCTTTCTAAACATACTGGAAAATGTTAAGATACAACCAAACACCCTAATACTGGGTGATTTCAACTACCCTGCCATTAACTGGGAAAACTACTCGTGTACCAACACCTTTGCCCAATGGTTCTTGAAATTCATAAATTCCAACGCCCTGGATCAACTAATCCATAGTCCCACCAGGGGTTGCAATATCCTAGACCTGGTCATTACCAACATGGAAAATTGATGCTTCACACCTATGGTCACCCCCTCGTTGGTCAGGTCTGACCATAAGCTAATCACCCTTAACATCCACATCCCACCCCCACCCCCCAGTAAGGAAACCTCCATAAAAAACTTCTCCAAAGCCAACGTCATGCTACTCAAGTCAGAAGTGACAAACTTCATGACACCTATGCAGATGGGAACTGAAAGTTCGACTTCTGAATCCTTCACTAAGGCACTGTACGAGCACATCCACTCATGCATGAATCGTGCCATCCCAAATAGAACCAAGATGCTCTCCTCCAAAAAAAGGAAGCCAATCTGGTGGTCCCCTGACATTAACAAACTTTACAACAAAAGGAAGAAACTGTTGCAGAAAAGAGGAAAATCCCAGGATGAAAAAAACTCCCTTACCAGCCTCAGTAAGAAGCTGAGATCCCTCATAAAATCTTCCAAAGCTAGTTGCGACAATAAAATTGCCAAAGATTCTAAAGACAACCACAAGGCATTCTATAACTATGTCAAGAATCTAAATGGCAATGCTCAGATCTGCTCAGAGCTACAACTGAATGTCATTAAATTTACTGATCCCAAGGATATTGTCAATATCCTGGCAGATCAATTCACTGCCAACTTCACCCCCCTCTCACCCCCTAAACGCCCATCTCAATACTGGAAGATTGCCTAATTCCAGTAATAATGGCCACACAGGTAAAAACGCACTCTGCAAAGCTAAGAATACAGCATCCATGGGACGAGATGACATCCCGGGCTGTGTACTACATGAACTACAAAATGAAATGGCACCTCACCCAAGTGTCATGTTTAATCATAGCCTCACCTCAGGCTTCATGCCCACTGTGTGGCACACAGCTACAGTTATCCCACTCCACAAGGGGGGATCCACCTTGGATCCCAGGAACTACCGCCCCATCAGTCTGACGAGCCTGATCTGCAAGGCCATGGAATGTATTATCATGGAACTTATAAACAAAGACATTGGCAACCTTCAACACTGGACCCCACCCAGTTTGGGTTCGTGAAGGGCTGATCTTGTCTCCTGAACCTGATTGACGACTTCGACTCAGTCTCCAGAGCCGTGGATGAGACTAAGGCGGTCCCCACAACCTATCTGGACCTCGCCAAGGCCTTTGACACATACTCCACTCTGGAATCATAGAGAGACTTACTAAGATGGGCATTAATCCCTACGTCACTCGATGGGTTGCCAACTGGCTTACTGACAGAACCCACACTGTAAAAGTAGCAGACTCCATATCCAGCTCCAGACAAGTGGAGTACCTCAGGGTTCAGTCCTGATACCGCTCTTATTTGGCATCTACTTCTCTGAAGTACAGGCCAACACTAAGGGACTCTGGCTAACAAAGTTTGCAGATAACTGCAAACTGGGAGCCTTTATTGAATCCCCAAATGATGTGGATACTCTACAAAACGGCCTTACAAAAACAGCTGCTTGGTGCCAGAGCCATGGGCTCAAGCTCAATGCCAAGAAATGTATAGTTATCCCCTTTGGGAAAAAACATGTACCCGTGAATTACCACATAGGTGGCAGTACACTAAACACCGAAAGTGTGATAAGAGACTTAGGGACACAGGTGGACAGTGGTCTCACCTTCGATAACCACATCACCACAACAGTCAGGAAATCTTTCTATGTGGCACACCTCATCACTAAGGGCTTTTCATCCAGAAAAAAGGAGGTCATTGTCCCACTGTACTCATCCCTCATTAGACCCATTATAGAATACAGCACCCTGTTTGGTATGTACCTCTCAAGACATCTGCAACAACTGGAAAGGCCACAGAAATACCTCACTAAAAGAATCACAGCACTAATGCAGATGCCCTATGCTGACCGCCTTAAAAAACTCCAGCTATACTCTGTCGCATATCGTCTACTCAGAGGCGATCTCTGCTTAACATACAAGGCCATGTCAAACCCTGAACTGTTGGACATGCTACACTTAAAGAAATCCCAATCCCTCAGAGCCACACGCTCCAGGGATCTAAACCTTGTCATCAACATGCTGGAGATGTAGGTTCCTGGCCCAGAGACTCCCCAGACTCTGGAATAGACTGCCCATACATGTCAAGCAAAGCACCTCTTTGGCCTCTTCAAAAGGAACCTTGACGATTGGATGGGAGAAAGGAAATTCACCCCGGGGATCACGTCAGTCGCCCTGCTACACAGGTGTCCAGGGCAGTAAATAGTGTGGGAAGAAATAGCCAGGGAATTGTTATGGCTAGGCTTGTATAGGCCCTAGGTCTGATAGCCTAGTACCAACCTATGAACCTATACTGCAACATGGAAGAGAAGGACATCTATGTTTATGGTAATATTTTACACAACTGTTCTTTCTCTCTTTTTTTGGAAATGGCCAGGTGCAATTACCCCAATCTTCCTCACAAAATGGTTCTAGGCACGCAGGATCTGAGGTGTTTGATACACCCTGACCCCAGTCAACTTCATCTGGCTGCTTGGATGATAGGATCATAATTCCCTTTAGGCACCTATTTACTGAGGACGTGCAGCAGGCAAGAAAGACTGCTACTTGACTATCGTATATTAGGAATGGCAAAGGTTTTCTAGTTGGTATCAACAACATAACTAGCACCCATTCAGGGCTAGTTCTTCTCTGGTTTTATAGTATCTGTATAAGTTACTGTCTTACAGTCTTAAGGTTCATTTATCAGTCATTCCAGCACATCTGCTCATGGATACTCCTTTTTCATTACATTTTCATGTCAGAATGTTTTTGAAAGGGGTTTTGCATAGGAGACCGCCAAGAAAACTAGTGAATCATCTTTTGTATCCAGGTAATGCTTGCTCCATTTCTCCATTTGAACCAGCTGACCTGAATGACTTGAGGTTCTTTTTTTTTTTTTTTCAGTAAACTTCTTTATTAAATTATCACGTATGACATAGACAATCTTACATTTATATAAATGAAAAACAAATAATATTGACACTACTTTAATTGCAAGCATTATAAATTATAGACACCATTGAAACAACGACAGTGGCAAACATTATTTGTGAAGTTGTTCTATCTCACCGTTCATTCTTTACTGATGGGTCACCTACTGCAAAGCTCGAGGATTTTAAGTAGCCCGAGGCCAAGTCCCTATCCCATGATGCACCCTGAGTTACCTCAGATCTAGTTTGCCGCTGCAGCTGATCGGAAGTTCCTGATAGCTCGGGCCAGTAAAACTTTAAGTACTTTTCTATTTTCAAAAATTGTTAGTTTTCCACTATAGTAGTTAGATATTTAGGTTAGATAAGCTCTTAAAGCTTTATCTACAGAGTTCCCTTCCCTGTGTGCTGTTTCTTAGCTATATATTTGGCCTCATTTTTTATAGGCCTATTTAAATTCTCTGACAAAAAAAATGTGTATTCAGTGACCTTTTGTCGCATATATTGTTAGAATAGTATTGTGTGATTACTTAGAATTATCTTACTTGTTAAAGTTCTGTGTGCGTGTGCTTGTTAGCTTTAACTTTAGGCTTGTGTGCATATATTTAGCCTATTTTTTATAAGGCTTATTAGTAGTGTAGTTAGTCTTAGTTTAAAAGGCTTGTGTGTGTCTGTGCTGATAGTTAGCCTATTTTTTATTAGAAGGCTTATTAGTACTTATAGTTAGCCTTAGATTAAAAGGCTTGTGTGTGTGCTTATAGTTAGCCTGTTTTTATTAGAAGGCTAATTTATATTGCTGTTGTTGGGTGTGTCCATTTCTGTCATGGCTGACGACAAGGGCAAACATCCTAAGTCAGGGTTTAAAAAATGCCCTAAATGTGGGCAGAAGATGTCGGTTACTGACTGGCATGTGAATTGTGTCTAATGCTTGGGTGCCTTGCACCTACAAGAAACATGTTCTATATGCCATTCTTTTTCCTCTAGAGTCCTCCAAGAGAGAAAAAGAAAGCTTACTGACATGGGTTTGTTGAAACCTTCCTTTCAGGAGGCTTTGAGTGACCAGGATCGATTTAGCAAGTCCTCAAAGTCCTCCAAGACTTCTGTGGATTCAAAGAAATCAAAAAAATCAAAAGAGTCTGTGACATCGGCTCCACAGGTCTCAGGGCCGACTGACTTTTCTTTTAGGAGCCGGTCCCCGGTTTTGGAACCGGTATCCAAAATCCTAAATCACCACTACTCCAGTCAGTACTATCAGTCCAATCATCATGGTCTTCTGTTAGTCTATCTTATTTGGATGTGGATCAGGTGGTGCAGAAGCTTCTACAGGCACCGGCCTTCACCAAATTATCAGCTCCGACCCAGGTGGCTTCGGAGCCAAAGACCCGTATACCAGCTACAGCTCTTCCTCTTCCAAGCCATACCGGTCCTTCAGAGCCGGAGGAGTCAGACTTGCTGATTGTGGAGCCTTCGGAGCCGATGCCTGCTCCAGTGTCTTCGGCTCTGTTCACTCTGACGTCCTCAGTGCCGATCGAAGACTCTAGGAGCCAACACTCTCTGGTCGGGTCCGGATAGTATAGTTGAACCGACCTGTCAGTTCCGACTTTGCCTCTCGGGGCTTCGGCTTGAATGAGCTCTGCTCCTACCTCTGGCTCTGAGCCCACTGTCCCAGTGCCGGGAGTATCGACGTTTTTCTCGGATCCGTCGGTCCCTTCACATCGGAGCAGAGGTGCCTTCGAAGCCAAGAGGAGAGTTATGTCTCCCAAGACATCCTCAACTTCAGGTCCAGCTTCTTCATCCCCTGAAGCGCCGTGTCTGCTTCTGCTTCACAGATCCTTGCTAAGCATAGAGACCCAGAGTCTCAGGTATCCCCATTGGGTGGCCCATGCTCTTTCGAGACCTCCCTAGAAGCTCCCGCTGATGAGGTTCTCAGGAAGAGAGTGTGTAAGAGGAAGCATTTGGACTCCTCTCAGGAGTCATTAACATCTGACACTGACTTGGATGAATCAGAAGGGTCCCCCTCTGAGGATATCTCATTTGCTGAGATACTGGAAATCCTTAGGCAGAGGGGTGATTGGCAGTCTACCAACCCTACTGAGGATGAGTCGGTCCTCCTGAAAGCTTTCGGGTCTTAGCCCTCCACCTCTTGGGTGTCTACGCCCTTCGATGAGCTTATGCAGCTGGTCTCACGAAGGTCGTGGGAGTCTCTGGATACTATGGAGCCTGTCCCTAGGAGGCCTAATAAGTTCATATCTGCCCCCCTAGATAGGTCCTTCTTGACTAAAGGTGTGCCAGTTGATGCCATGGCGGTGGCGGCAGCCACCAAAAAGGAAATTTCTGAAACTTCCTCATCTATCCATCCTCCTAATAGAGACTCCAGGATCATGGATAGATATGGGAAGCTCATGTATAGTTTAGCGATTTTTGCACTCCGTTCGCTTAATTATTTAACCCATTTCACGAGATTACAAAGAGATCTCCTTAAACAGCTGGGAGATGCTCTTCAGGGTACAGTAGCTGCAGGAGCTACAGACAAAGTTGCCGCCAAGCTTGCTACCCTCAATTCCATAGTGAACTCATCCATGGGCCTAATTTCATACGCAGCTGGTGGAACGAGTAGGGCAGCAGGTACAGGAGTTGCTCTTAGGAGACACACCTGGATGCGCTTGTGTTCCTTCGCAGAGCCCTTCAAGTCATCCTTCGTGAATACCCCCTTTGATGGCTCGTCCCTTTTCGGGCCCAAAGTCAAGGAAACTTTAACCAGGTGTGAGCAGGACGGAAAGACTCTCTCTGCCGTCTGAGTCCGTTTTTCACCCCTACCAGACCCTACCCCAAGGGTCAAAGGGTAGGGAAAATGTGGTTCTGAAAAGCCCAAGGAGCCTTTCAGGACACACGTGGTGAACCACCCTCCAGGGGCAGAGGAGGGGGCAATAATGGAGGACTCCGCCCTCATGGCAGAGGGGGTCCGCAATACCAGGGCAACAGGGATCACTTCTTTGGGAAGCCCTACCAGAGCTCCTGAAAGGAGGCCCGACTGTCCTACTCTGGAGGCAGTCGGGGTTCGCTTAGCTTTGTACCCAGATGCCTGGCTCAAAATAACAAACGGTAGCTGGGTACAGAGTATCATTTCCAGAGGATACTTCATCCCATTCGCCACACCCCCACCACTGACAAGAAAATTCCTGGACGTTCCACCCAGTTACAGGGAACAAGCAACAGTAGAGGTCCAGACGTTGCTAAGAAAAAGAGTCATCCATCCAGTCCCAGCAGACCAGACAGGATCCGGAACTTACTCAATAGTCTTTTTAGTTCCAAAAAAGACAGGGGACTGGAGACCTATATTGGACCTCAGCAGACTAAACAAATCTGTAAAGAAAGAGAAGTTTCGGATGGTCACGCTTCAGTCAATACTTCCCTTCTTAGGGAAAGACAATTGGATGTGCTCGATAGATCTCCAGGCTGCGTACTACCACATAAAAATGGCCAGGCCATCCAGGTATCATATGCACTTCCGGCTGGGAGCCAGTCATTACCAGTTTCGAGCCCTGCCCTTTGGTCGCACTACAGCCCCCAGAGTGTTCACCAAATGCATGGCAGTGGTCATGGCTCACCTGAGACGTTTAGGATTCTAGGTGTTTCCGTACCTAGACGATTGGCTCCTTACCACCACCACCAGGCATCAACTCATTCAGGCCAGGGAGTCCACTCTGTCACTCTGCAATCAGCTGGGCATTACAGTAAACTCAGAAAGATCTGCCTTCTTGCCATCGCAGCATATCTTCTTTATCGGAGCAGAACTGGACACCGCCACCACCACGCTAAGACTTCCAGTAGAAAGAGTTTTACTTCTCTGCCAGCATGTCCTCATTCTAATATCCAAAAATGAAGCACCAGCATCAGAAGTTCTGAAATTGTTAGGCATGATGTCAAGAGCAATTCTAGCCATAGCACTGGGTCATATGCACATGCAGATACTGCAATGGCTGTTGTTCACTCAGTGGTCTTACCAAGAGCTCCCCATGTCTCACATGATAATGATCAGAAATTCCTGCAAAAAGTGTCTTCAGTGGTGGTTGACCTCACTTCATGTTACTATAGGACACCCATTTGTGCTACCCGCCTCTAGCGGCCACAGTGACCACGGATGCTTCCATGATGGGGGGGGGGGCATTTTCAGGGAAAGACAGCCCAAGGCACATGGACCGATCAAGAGACACATCTGCATATCAATGTCCTAAAGATGAGAGCAGTACTTTTGGAGTTGCAGTACTTCCAGGACTCTCTTCCTCTAGGTACGATTGCAATTCAGGTGGACAATACGTCAGTGGTCTGATACTTGAACAAACAAGGAGGAATGGGATCATACCCCGTTTGTCGCGAGGCCGTCAGAGTATGGCAGTGGGCTATTTCCACCCAGTGCTTTCTGTTAGCAACCCACATCCCGGCAAAATCCAATGTGATAGCAGACAAGCTGAGCAGAGCAATTTTGTTACCCCTCGAGTGGTCCCTCAAGGCGGAAATAGCGGACAGGATATTCCGCAGGTGGGGCCAGCCTTGCTGCGACCTTTTTGCCATTCACATGAACACCAAATGCAGAAGGTACTTCGCCCTGATTCCCCCTCCGGGAGAAGCCCCAAGGGATGCACTCTTTCAAGACTGGCCCCTGGGTCTCCTGTATGCATTCCCACCAATCCCGTTGATACCCAAGGTATTACAGAAAGCCATAGCCCTGGGAAGGACCATCATTCTAATAGCTCCCTATTGGCTTCGTCAGATTTGGTTCCCCTTCCTTTGACTTCATCTCTTGGAGGACCCCTGGATTCTGGACCCAGTTCTAGACCTTTTGATGCACTCGTCGGGGGAAGTTCATCCCTGTCTGCAGTCCCTGAAGCTGACAGCTTCGCTGCTCCAATTCCCATCATAGCCAGGTTCAATAACCTTTCCAATGAGACAAAGCAAATTCTCCTATCGTCTCATAAATCCTCTACGAGGAAGCTGTACCTCAGCAAATGGAAAATATTTTCTATAAGGGCCTCTGAAAACAATATTGATCCTTACCAAGCCCCCATGGCCTCTATTCTAGAATTCTTAACCATGATACTTAATAAAGGAGCTGCAGCAGCAACAGTTCGTGTTCAACTTGCTGCCATTTCTAACTTTCATCTGGGATTTGAAGGGTTGAATATTATGTCACACAAATTATCCATAGTCTTTCCCAAAGGGACCTTTCATATTAGACAACCTGTGAAATCTCCCTATTCTCCATGGAATCTAAATTTTATGCTTTCCCGCATAATTCCTCTGCCATTTGAACCAGCTTCCTCATATGACCTCAGATTTTTGTCATGGACGACCATCTTTTTAGTGGCTATTACGTCTGCCCACAGAGTGTCAGAGCTTCAGGCCTTATCCATCAAGCCTCTTTATTTGATTTTCCATGCTGACAGAGTTTCACTTCGAATAAACCCTTCTTTCTTACTCAGTTTGCACTGAAACTAATCTCAACCAAATTATTGATTTGTCAGTTTTCTTCCCCAACCATTCCAACAATTTAGAGTACATGCTGCACAAACTTGATGTTCACAGACAGCTCAGAGTTTATTTGGATAAAACAAAAGATTTCAGGAAATCAGACCAGCTTTTTGTTTCATTTTCAGATTCCAGGAAGGGTAGACCAGTGGCTAAAACAACTCTGTCTAAATGGTTATCTGATTGTATCACCTTTGCTTATTCAGCTGCCAATATGCCCTTGCAGCATAAAATTAAAGCTCACTCAACCAGAGCAGTTTCTACATCATCTGCTTTTTCTACCAGACTTCCTATTGATAACATTTGTGCAGCAGCCACTTGGTCCAAACCTCATACCTTTATCACTCATTACAAAGTTGACATGGCCTCTAGGGACAAGGCCTCCTTTGGATCCATGGTCCTGAGAAATATACTCCCGTGAGCCACCCGAGGTTGATGGTGCTTGGGACGCTACCCATCAGTAAAGAATGAACGGCAAGATAGAACAACTTCACATAAAGAAGTTATGTACTTACCATAACGTTCCATGCAAGATGTTCATCTCGCCTTCATTCTTACGTCCCTCCCTCCTACCTCCTCCTGGGCTTTCAGAAGACCGTGATGCTAGATCCTTCCTGGTCACTCAACCCTTCTATACTTTCTCTCTTATGGAGTTATAGAATGATATACGGTATTATTTTACGTAGCAAACAAGATCTGAGGTAACTCAGGGTGCATCACGTGATAGGGGCTTGGCCTCGAGCTACTTGAAATCCTCGAGCTTTGCAGTAGCCGAGGGATCAGCTCCCAACCCATTAATAAAGAATGAAGGGGAGATGAACAACTCACATGGAACGTTATGGTAAGTACATAACTTCTTTATATCACTTAGAATCTATCCAGTCATTGTTAGTTAAGCATTATATGGCTCATTCAAGTCCTGCCTCTTAAATATCGTTACTTCTCTACATATATTGCTTCCATAATTACCATTTTTTCTATGCAGTTTGCTCCGCCCCTTTTCTAAAGATCCCAATTTCAGTTGTTTTACCTCTGTTACTATATTCACCACTTCTAGTAAAGTTGGTCTAGACTTTGATTTCTATTTTCTAGTAATTGCTTTTTGGCAGCCACTATAATTAGACTCAGCAAGGCTTTATTATGTCTAGGCAATTCCAATTCTGTATCATAGCTCAAAAAATCATCACTCCAGTCAATCCAATCTGCTCATCCAGCATCTCTGATAGAACGGTTCACAGGGAATCCCTGAAGTCTGCCAGCTCATTACAGTCCCAAAAAAAACATGCTCCCAGCCACCTCTTTCTTGCCCGTCACACCTCCAACATCCACCTGAGGAAAAATTCTTTGGTGTCTATTTGGGGTATAAAAATACCTATGTAAACACTTCCAGACAAAGATTCTAAATCTTCTAGACTTTGTTGCATATTTGGGATATCTACATATATGCCCCCCATTGTATCACTGTGAATTGCTTATCAAATCTCTCTCCCAAGCCTTTCTAAGCTCCTCTTGATTGATTTTTATAATTATCATGCAATATTTTATATGCTGTACTAATTATTTCTTTTTTAATGGCAGCTTCTGTTCCAGATTCTGTTAAAAACTCTACCAGCCCTGGTCTTTCATTTAGGACCCCCTATTTCTTTCTCTTTGTCTATACTCTGATATCAATCCCTGATAGGGAAGACAATCTGTAACCTGCAGTCCAAATAAATTCTTTGCCTCTTCCCATTCTATCACCTTTCCCTTTCTAGTTATTTGCTTCCAATACCCTGCTTCCCTTGCCAGTTTTCACCAATAAAGTCCAGCCCCCATCTTGCCTATTATCTGTATCTCTAACCACAGTTATCCCTGTCGACAGAATCTCTTTTCTCCATTCTTATGCTGGTTTAGTTCTTTGAATACTCCCTGTTATTTTATGAATATAATATTCTGTATGAATTTTGTTGTTCTGTTTGAGAGTCTGCATCCAGAATCCCAATCTCTCATTGTTTCTTTAGCCTCCCTCCTGTATTATCATCATTCCTTTCCACTTTGAATTATAATTTTCTGCTTGTACTATGTATAAGAACCTTAACTGTGTTGCTGTAAAGTAACCCCTCAAATTGGGTAATCCTAGTTAGTCTTGTTCTGTTGGAAGAATCAGCTTATCCCACTTGACCCTTGCTGTCTTCCCTTCCCAGATAAAATTCAACTCTTTTTTAATTGCTATCCACAGCATCTACTCTGGTTGATAAAAATATGCCTGACCTGTGTATAAGACTAAAGGGACTAAAAACTGACTTGAGATTCTTAATCTTGAAACCTGTTTTACTGATTGCTGCAACCTGTGCTGGATGATTACTTGAATTTCAAGCTCTTATGGTGATTCAGCCTCATCTTATTTTTCACGAAAGACTGTGTTTCTTTGAGAAGTAATCCTTTTATGCCTAAAGTGGTATCCAAGTTTACTTTAGCCATACTATCCATCTCTTCCTTTTTTTCTTGAACCTAAAAATGAAAGACAGAGGATACTTCAATCCTAGGATGTCCACAGACAACTCAGGTACTCTTGACAGAACTAAATATTTCAGATCTTTGGAGCAATTGTTCATTTCTTGTGAAAGTAAGCAGAAGGGACATCCTGTGTCATAACAGGCTATTTCCAAGTACTTGTCTCAGGTTATTACCTCTAACTGCAACAAAACTCCTTCAAGCAGTGTGAAGACCCACTCCACTAGGGCCTTGACTTCACCTACAGCTTTTTGGAAAGGGTTGGATTCTATAAGTCCTTGCATCACATAAATGCTTTCCTGCTGTCCTCCAATTCTTGCTACCTTCCTCTCCTCACTGCTTACTATCTCTATTATACAGTACTCAAATACTCCAATACATGGTATACTATGTGTAGATTATTACATCTTGTGTTATGTGTCTTTTGATTGAATCAGTTAATGTGAGTCTTTCCTCCCAAATACTGCCATCCAGAGTCTACTATATGTAGATTAAGCTTGCTTGGAATAAACCATTGTATGATATATCTTTTTTGATTGTACATTTACCACTGTACATATTGTTTGATGTGGAGCTTTTCTCCCTGGGTCTCCACTGTAAATGCACCTTGTTCCAGTCGGACTTTTCCGGTAAACAAATGTAAAATAAAATAAGTAAATAAATAAATAAGTATTGTAGAAACAGCAACTTAGTCCTCTGTACATATGTTTACAAAGCACTATAAGTTTGATTCCGTCTCTAGGTCTAAATCAAGCTTTGCTAGGACCATTTTCCATGGGCTTCTTGACTCTTATCCTTTCACCTTCCAAATATAGTATCTTATGTTGTCCTATCTCGTTTTCATTCTATGCTGGTTGGGTTCAGAACCGAGCATTGGTTCCAACTTGGCCTAACTCAGAAGCTGGAGAGCTTTCACTGGCTCGAGGCTATACCCTATCCCTTGATGCTCAGGGAAAATTACCCAGATCTCATTTGCTGCTCAAGCAGATTGGGTGACTAGTGACTGGCTCTTGGCTATGTTGTAGTGTTAGCTTCTATTTTTTCCTTTGTTTTATATTTTCTGACTAAATATAAGAATTTTTTGGTATTAGCAGGTTGATAGTTACATACTTGACTGTTTATCTCTCTCTTTGCTGTTGTTGGCTGTCATTAATTTTCTTGCCAGGTCTATTTGTATTTGTTGTCTATAGATGTCCTTCAAGGATGCATCTGCAGTCCTAACAAATGGGTTGTCCTGTCGTCAGGCAGCCCTTCGGTCGGCCGGATTCCAAAGTCTGGGTCTGGCCTCGGCTGATGTCGCACTTCACCCGACGTCATAGCTGCAGTTCTTCGGGTATAAAGGTATCAGCCGACGCCATTTTCCCCAGTCTTTCTTGGCGCGTGGCGCCCGAAGCAGAAGCTGTTCGCAAGTGCCGGTCGGTCAGAACCAGAGATTACTACTACCGAAGACTTCTAAAAAGCTAAGTACCCCGTTGGGGACTCTTTCTTGCCTCAGCCGATGTCAGAAAAAGTGAATAACTGTTTAACTTGTGGGAAACAAATACCTCATAAAGATTTCCACTCTTACTGCCTACCTTGTTTAGGCCCAGACCACGACATAGCAGCTTGTCTAGCCTGTGCTTCTTTCAACCGACGGACGCTTAGACGTCGGTCGGAATTTGCTGAGGAGTTTTTCGGCTCCGCTTTTGCATACAATATGCCGTCGGAAACTCCGACTTCGCAATTAACTAAAAAGCGCAAGGAAAAGGACCGACACTCGCGGTCCGCGGTTTTGGCCGAAACTGCGGTTAAGTCAACCGCGAGTGTCTCGGTTTCGGCTGAAACCGAGTCCACGGTTCTTCCTTCGGCCGAAAGCTTGCCTCCTACCGAGGCCTCATCCAGCATGGCTGAATCTGCTACTGAAATCCCACCTGCTCTTGCAGGTTCACAGGATACTGATACTATACCTTTAGATATATCTACTCCTGCACGTGGAGCTGCTAGGCCCCCTGCATCCATGTCGATTAAGGCTTTTGCCAGGGCTAAAGCAGCAAAATCTACCAAAACTGTGCCTGCTAAGACCTCCTCTCACAGGCCTAGCTCTAGTTCTCAAATGCTTAGTCTAGCAGAGGATCTCATTTCTTTGATCCGGGGATCCCAACCTCACCCTGACAGGGCCTCTCACCCACCTCCAGAGAAGAGGCCTAGAGCAGAGCCCCCTGAGCCAGTTTCTTCAGATTACTCCTCTGATGATTCAGATAATACAAACCCTCCAGAGGGCCCTTATTCTCCTTATGAGGACTCTGATGCAGAAGACTCCATTCCTTCTGCCTCTCCGCCTGAGGAATCTTCTTTGGGGAAACCTTGCATGCTATGAGGGAACAATTTCAATGGCAGGGCGAGGTTTTTGCAGACTCTAGGAAAAGGCTTAGGACCTTTTTGCATTTGCCACAGCATAGGCCTTTAGCCATTCCTCCAGTACTTACTGTTGTGGATGATGCATTTAATGATGCTTGTACTGCTCCTGATTCTCTTCCTCCGGCCCCTGCTAAGCCCGACAGGTACTACAGGGTTCCGGACACACATTATCATTTGTATAAGGCTCCTTTTGCAGATCCTGAAACTATCTCCCAGGGACCCAAGGCTGTAGCAGCTACCTCTGCCAAAAAAAACCCTCCCCTCTGAAAGGGAATCTAGGGCCTTAGAGAGATGGGGTAAAAAAGTTTACACTTCTGCTACTCTTTCGGCTAGGGCCTTAAACTGTCAATTCCACATGATTCAGTATCAGGAATTTATGTTAGATCAGTTAACTAAAACTGTCCTCCTGAACCATTAGACAAAAAATCTGTTCAGGAAATGGTACATAACATTCAGCAGGTCAGTAATCATTCCTTAAAATGCGGCTATGATGCACTGGAGGCTTCCTTTAGATCAGCTATGACTGGTACAGTGATCAGAAGACATGCATGGTTAAAAGAGCAGTCCTTACCAGACCATGTTAAATCAAAGCTCCTAGATGCTCCCATGGATAAGCTCAATTTGTTTGGCTCCCCTGCACAGCAGGTGCTGAAGAAGGTGGAAGAGAAAGCAAAATCTGTCCAGACAGTCAAGGATTTCTTACAGGTCCAGCCTCCAAGGTTTAGTAGGAACTGGCCTTCCAAGAATTGGTCCTTTCCAGACACCTCCAGAGCTCAGAGAGGCAGGAATGGGCGCCCAAGAGGCAGGGGTCAATCCAGAGGTGCCTACAGGGGACGTCAGTGGCAGCCTAACAACCAGCGAGGTACTGCCACAGATCCAGCCACCACCACTTCCACAGGACAATCACAGTGACTTGGCTCTGAGACCGCCTACCAGGGAACAACTAGAAGCACCCTTAGGCGGAAAGCTAGCCTTATTTTCAGTAAACTGGCATCACATCACAGGAGACAAATGGATTTTACAGACAATAGACCAAGGTTACAGGTTTCACTTCCATACTCTACCAAGGAAGAGAGGAATGCCAAACCTACCTCCAAATCAGAAGACAAAAGCTCTAGAACAAATACACCACTTACTAAGGATGAGAGCTATAGAAAGGGTACCGCTATGGAACAAGGGCAAGGATTTTACTCCAGACTTTTCCTGGTGCCAAGAAAAGAAAACCAATGGAGACCTATTCTCGACCTGTCCGCTCTAAACACATACCTCATTGTTCCAAAATTCAAAATGCTGACCCTACAGCAGCTTCTTCCCATGCTGGGCAAGGAGTCTTGGCTGGTAACTCTAGATCTCAAGGAGGCATACCTGCACGTCCCCATACGACCAAATTGCAGAAGATACCTCAGATTTCTTGCAGGATCAGAGCATTATCAATTCTCAGCATTGCCCTTTGGCTTATCTACTGCCCAGAGTATTCACGAAATGCCTGGCATCAGTAATTGCTCATTGCAGGCTTCAGGGAATTCAAATTTACCCTTACCTGGATGACTGCCTGTTACAAGCGGACAACAAAAACAAATTAGCAAAAGATTTGAAAAAGGTCATTCATCTACTGCAAGCCCTGGGATACACAGTCAATATAAAAAAGTCAAGGCTGATACCATCCCAAAGGATAACTTTCTTGGGTGCAGAGCTGGACACATCAAATCAAATGGCATCCCTCACAGCAGAAAAACAGAAGCACCTTCCTCTCTATTTCATGGCATTAACAAAGCAGAACCAGCTAACAGCAAGGAAGTTCCTGCAAGCCCTGGGTTACATGGCATCCTGCATAATATTGATTCCACATGCCAGACTACATATGAGAAAGTTACAATGGTACCTAAGGAATTTATGGTCTCAGCACAAGCACAGCCTAGAAACCCAAATTCCAATAATTCCATGCCTGAAGCAAGAATTCCAATGGTGGGCTCAGGCCTGTCAATCGAACAAAGGGCTGCCCTTCCACAGCACTCAACCAAGCCAGACTATCACAACGGACGCCTCAGACCTCGGTTGGGGGCACACATGCTGGACAAGTGCATACAAGGCTTATGGACTCAAGACCAGCTGAACCTACACATAAATCAAAAGGAGATGCTGGCAGTAAAACTGGCAATTCAGACATTCAGACCATTTCTTCGACAGGGTCAATTGCTGATAAGGACGGACAACACCACAGTTATGTGGTACATCAACAAACAGGGAGGCACACATTCATACCCTCTATGCCGGATGGCAATGGACCTCTGGAATGTGGCCCTGAGCTTCAACATTCAGTTACAAGCAATATTTGTACCAGGAAAAGAAAATATACTAGCAGACATCCTAAGCAGAACTACCACGGATGCCCACGAATGGATGCTGCATCCAGACATCTTCAAATCCATTACAGGGAAATGGGGACTACCAGAAATAGACTTATTCGCATCCCCACACAACCACCAATTGAAAAAATTCTGCACGAGGGCATACCACCCACTTGCTTGGAAGGTGGACTCCCTATCTTTCAGTTGGAAAAACCTGACAACATATGCTTTCCCACCTCTTCCTTTGATGCACAAGGTGCTATTGAAGATCAAAGAAGACCGTCCAAGGATCATCCTGATAGCTCCAGACTGGCCGAGGCAGCATTGGTACCCATTACTGAGGAGCATGTCTCGGGAACAAATATGGCCTCTGCCCCTAGTTCCCTTACTGTTAACACAGAACAACTTCAGAACCCTGCATCCAAACCTAAAAACACTGCAGCTGGCTGCCTGGAACATTGCATAAGACAAAATAACCCAGATTTATCTCAAAGGGTTAAAGACATTATCTTGGAGGCTCGCAGGCCCTCAACAAGGAAAACTTATTCAGCAAAATGGAAAAGATATCTCATTTGGAGTGCAGCAAAAGGAGAAAATGTGTCACTGGTAAACATAGCTAACATCCTGGAATACTTGGCAGAGCTTTTCCACAATGGCCTGTCCAATTCTTCCATCAAGATTCATGCATCAGCTATTTCAGCAGAATACAACATGGACCCTCCAGTCTTCTCACATCCTCTACTCAGGCAGTTTCTGAGAGGAATTAAAAATGTAAAACCACCAAGGAAGCCACCATTGCCCGCATGGGACTTGAACTTTGTGCTAGAAAAGTTGACACTCCCTCCTTTCGAGCCAGCAGCAACAGCAGAATTACAGTACTTATCATGGAAAACTGCTTTCCTGCTTGCAATCACTTCAGCAAGAAGGGTTTCTGAACTACAGGCATTAATGGCAGTACAGCCCTTCCTTATCTTCCATCAAGATAGAGTGTCCATGAGAACTAATCCTACTTTTATGCCAAAGGTGGTCTCCAGGGTATCTTTAAACCAAGCTATCCACCTGCCTACATTCTTCCCCAACCCACAGAACAGGGAGAAAGACTATTACATACCTTGGATGTACATAGGCAATTGCTACTACCTGGACAGGACCAAGTGCAATAGAAAAACTGACCAGCTACTGGTAGCATATGCAACAGGAATGGAAGGAAAAGCAATTTCAAAACAGACAATCTCTAAGTGGATAGGAAATTGCATTAGATTTTGTTACTCTTACCATGGAAAGACAACTCCAGAAAACATCAGACCTCACTCCACAAGGGCTACAGCCACTACTACAGCTTTTTACGAGGAGTGGCTACCAAAGACATTTTAGAGGCTGCTACTTGGAGCTCCGTGCATACATTTGCCAAGCATTATAATCTACCCTTATACTCCAGATCCCGAGCAGGTTTTGCCACTGCTGTTTTGCAAGGGATCTTAACTACACCATAATCTTATTATTCCTCCTCCCCAGTTTGGCTATGGTATTCTACCCATTTGTTAGGACTGCAGATGCATCCTTGAAGGACATAGTACAGTTTTGTACCTACCATAAATGTAGATGTCCGAGAGGTATGCATCTGCAGTCAGGATTACCCTCCCTCCTTCCCCTCTGTGGTACTCCTAGGGTATTTGCCCATCTTCTAGCTAGCTGGGGGAATCTATTATGGTGTATTTGTTTGTATATATGTATATACATGTTTATTTTTATTTGCTCTCTCTTATTTGGAAACTTTTACATTTATCCAAATTTAGCCTTCCTAGAGGGCACCTGGCATCTGGGGCAAGAAACACTGAAGAAAATGGCGTCGGCTGATACCTTTATACCCGAAGAACTGCAGCTATGACGTCGGGTGAAGTGCGACATCAGCCGAGGCCAGACCCAGACTTTGGAATCCGCCGATCAAGGGCTGCCTGATGACAGGACAACCCATTTGTTAGGACTGCAGATGCATACCTCTCGGACATCTACATTTATGGTAGGTACAAAACTGTACTTTCCCTATCCCCTCGCTGTAAGCTTGTTTTTAGAGAACTTTTTTCTCCCCTTATAGGTAGCTTGTTTAAGTTAGAAGGCTCCTCGCAGCCGGTTTAACTTAAAAGGCCACTTCCCTACTTTCCGTTTGTTTTTTCCCCGTTGTACAATAGAGTTAAGCTGGTTCATCTTTTTCATAGATTAGTTGCTTGTGTGCTATATAGTATTCTCAAGTTTCCGTTGTTTTTCTAACTTGAAGGCTGTAGTGGTATATTGCTGACAATAGTGTACAGGATACTGGATTTGAGTTTTGGCAAAGCTCTTTTTCAGTATCTACAGAGTTACATATTAGCACAGTTTGTGTAGTTCCTTCATTGACAAACATGTCTAAGGACCCGAAAGAACCGAAACCATCAGGTTTCAAGAAGTGTGACAGGTGTAACCAGAAGATGTCTCTTACAGACGGGCACACCAGTTGTGTTTATTGGCTGGGTGCCCTCCATTTGCAAGAATCTTGTGCTTTTTGTCATGCATTTAGTAGCAGAGTGTTCTTAGAGTGTAAAAATAAGTTGATAGTCAGAGGTTTGCTGAAGGTCCCTTTCTCAGAGGCTTTGGAAGGGTCTCAGAGCTCTAAATCTTCTAAAAGATCCCCTTCTTCTTCAAAATCTAAGAAATTGGGCAAAAGGACTTCTACTTTGACTTCAGCTTCGGAGCCACCTAAAAAAATCATAGCAAAACCATCTGATTCGGAACCAAGGGCTCTTGGTTCCGAAAAATCTATCTCTTGGCTCTGACTGCAGCTCCAGAGCTGACAGTTTCAGTTCAGGAGCCAGTCCCCGGTATTGGAACCAGTAACTCCAACATTAAGATCTCCACTCCTACAAAAAGCGAGGTCACCATTGTTGTCCTCCCGATCCTCCAGGAGTTTCTGCGATGTTGATGTGGAACGAGTGGTGAGGAGACTCCTTCAAACACCAGTGCTGACAAAACTTCTGTCGACTCCGACCCAAAAGGAACCGGAGCCGACAAAGACCTCTTCCCCTTCTTCGGTTCCTCCTCTGACCCGACCTGGGTTTTTGGAGCTAGAGGACTTGGGCCCGATCTTAGTGGAACTGTTGGAATCGAGATCTCCAACAGGATCGTCGGTTCTGACATCTGCTCTGACTACCTCGGTTCCATCGGAACTCGAGGAGTCCCACAGGGTTCGGTCCTGGGTCCTCTCCTGTTTGGTATCTACATCTCTGAAGTCCAGGCCAATAGAAAGGGTCTCTGATTGACAAAGTTCGCAGACGATTGCAAGTTGGGAGCTATTATTAACTCCCCAAGTGATGTGGACATCCTACAGAAAGGCCTCACTTAGACCAACGACTGGTGTCAGAACCATGGCCTTAAGCTCAATGCCAAAAAATGTGTCGTCATCTCCTTTGGGAAAAACCCGGTTCCCATGAATTACCACATCGATGGTAGTCCACTGAACACAGAAGATGTTATAAGAGATCTGGGTACACAGGTTGACAGTAGCCTCTCTTTTGACCACCACATTGCCACTGTGGTCAGAAAGTCCTTCAATTTGGCACATCTCATTACTAAGGGTTTTGCATCCAGGAAGAAAGAGGTCATTGTCTCCCTCTTCTCTTCCCTCATGAGGCCAATCATCGAGTACAGTGCCCCATTTGGCATATACCTCAGTAGACACCTGCAACAACTGGAGAGGCCACAAAAGTACCTCACAAAGAGGATCCTAGGTCTTAAACACTTGTCCTATGTGGACAGACTCAAAAAACTACAACTATTCTCTTTCTCATATCGCCTACTTAGAGGCGGTCTCTGCTTGACATACAAAGCCATGTCAGATTCAGCTCTGTTAGAAATGCTACATCTAAAGAAATCCCAATCCCTCCGCACCACGTGCTCCAGTGACCTCAACCTCATTAACACAATCAACAGAACATACTGGAGGGACAGGTTCATAACCCAGAGACTGCCCTTGCTGTGGAATAGACTTTCCATACATGTCAAACAGAGCACCTCACCTGCCCTCTTCAAGAGAAACCTTGATGAGTGGATGGGAAATAGAAAATTCACCCCGGGAATCACTCCAGTGGCTCTACTCAACAGAGGTACTGGGAACTAAGGTCGGGTGGCACAATGTCAGGGCCATTAGTCAAGTACACACCTATGAACCTATGAGTCTAGGAGCCGATGTTCTCCCTTCGGGTCCGGGGAGGAGAGTCAAGTCAGACAGCTGTCTGACCCGATTCTATCTCTCGGGGCCTCTGTGCGGTTGAGCTCGGCTCCTACATTGGCTTCGGAGCCAACCACTCTGCTTTGGGGCGGATCTTCTGACTCTTCGGAACTGGGGACCTCCTCAGAGTGGGGCGAGGGGGCTTTTGAGCTGATGGACAGAGTGCTGTCTCCCCAGACTGCTCCACTCTCTGGTCTAGGTACTCTTCCCCCAAAAGTGCCTGTGCTGCTCTCAGCCCCATCGCTCCCCACCAAATGCAGAGACCCTAAGCCCCAGGAAGATCCCGCGGCTGAGATTATCCCTTCCGAAACCTCCCCAGGGTACCCCTCTCAGGAGGTCCCTTGGAAGAGATTGTGCAAGAGGAAGCACATAGACTCCCCGGATGAGTCTGTCACCTGAGACACCAACCTGGATGAATCAGAAGGGTTCCCCATGGTCCCCCTCTGAGGATGTCATCCCCCTCTGAGGATGTCTCCTTTGCAGACATCCTGGAGATTCTTAAGCAGAGGGGTAGCTGGAAGCCCACTAATCCTTCTGAGGATGAATCGGTGTACCTGGAAGCTTTTGGGTATCTCTGCCTTTTGATCAGGTGATTAACATAATTTCTCGAAAGGTGTGGGGCTCTCCAGGTACGGTGGAACCTATACCGAGGTGGCCGAATAAATACATTACAGCACATACAGAAAAGGAATTTCTAACTAAAGGCATCCCAGTAGATGCTATGGTGGTGGGGGAGACCACAAAAAAACGAACTGTCAGAAACCTCCTCGTCTGTTCATCCACCGAATAAGGACTCTCAAACGATGGACAGATATGGAAAGTGTTCCTTCTCTTCAGCAGCATTTATGTTTAGATCGCTGAATTACCTGACGCATTTTACGAGATTACAGAGGGATCTCCTGAAAGAACTAGGAGATACCCTTCAAGGTACTGTAGCTGCAGGGGTTTCAGATAAAGTTTCCTCTCAGCTCTCTACCTTAAACTCTGTGGTAAACTCCTCCATGTGGCTGATCTCGTACACAGCCGATGAAGCGCGCAGAGCAGCAGGTACAGGAATTTCGTTAAGGAGGCATTTCCGGATGCACTTTTGTAACTTTGTTGAACCCTTCAAATCTTCCTTCACTAATGCCCCCTTTGATGGCTCGTCATTGTTCGGGCCCAGAGTTAATGAGACCTTAACCAGGTGTGAGCAGGAGGGAAAGATTCTGTCTGCTGTGGGAGTCCATTTTTCCCTCCCCACCAGACCTTACACTTAAGGTCAGAAGGGGGGGGAAACTGTGGTTCTGCAGTCCCAAAGTGTTTTTCCTGATGCACATGATGATTCTTCCCCAGGGGCAGAGGGGGAAGTAACAATGGAAGACGCCAACCTCATGGCAGAGGGGATCTGCAAAACCAGGGCGACAGGAATTCTTTACTTGGAAAGCCCTTCCAGTGCTCCTGAGAGGAGGCCAGCCTGTCCGTCTCTGGAGGCAGTCGGGGGTCACCTGTTGTTGTACCCAAACGCCTGGCTAGAAATCACAGAAGACAAATGGGCACAAACGATTATATCCAGAGGTTATTACATACCCTTTTCCACTCCCCCTTTGGAGGATCAATCGCTCCCAGATGTTCCACCCAGTCAAAGGGATTATTCAACCTTAGAGGTACAGAAGTTGCTAGAAAAAAAGAGTCATCCAAAATGTCCCCACAGACCAAATTGGATCTGAAACTTACTCAAGTTTCTTTTTAGTTCTAAAAAAGACAGGGGACTGGAGGCCCATTCCGGATCTCAGCAGACTAAACAAATCTGTCAAGAAATCAAAGTTGCGGATGGTAACACTGCAGTCAATACCCCCCTTTTTGGGGAAAGACGATTGGATGTGCTCGATAGATCTCCAGGATGTGTACTACCACATAAAAATGGACAGTCGGTCCAGGAGACATTTACTCTTTCGGCTAGGAGCCAGTCATTATCAATTTTGAGCCCTAACCTTTGGTCTCACTACAGCCCCCAGAGTGTTCACCAAATGTATGGCACTGGTCACAGCTCACTTGAGGCGCTTAGGATTCCTCTTGTTTCCATATCTAGACGGCGTCTTTCCATACCTAGATAACTGGCTCCTAACCGCCACCACCAAGCATCTGCTAGTTCAAGCAGGGGACGAAACCATTCATCTCTGTTCCAAACTAGGTATTACAGTAAATTTCAAAAAATCTTCCTTGTTGCCTTCACAGCATCTTATATTCTGAGGTGCACAATTTGACTCAAGAGAAATGTTGGCCAAACTCACCCCCAAATGGATTCAGTCCCTACCCCATCAAATCAAGAACTTGTTAACCAAAACAAAAGTCCAGGCAAATACTGTCTTGCAGGTTCTGGGCACTATGGCAGCTGCAATTATTTTGGTACCCCTAGCACGTTTGCACACAAGAGTTCTTTAATGGCTACTTTTCTCCCAGTGGTCCATGCAAGATCAACCACAGTCACAGAAGATCAATAATCCACCTTGGTAACCTCTGTAAGCCTGAATAAATGTTCCGTTAGTTGTAAATCAAATGATTTTATTCAAAAATAAAAGAAAACAGGATAAAAAAATGGCTGAACACAGCTTACAACACACTAACAGTTCCAATGAGGCAAAACCTTACAGTCAGATGAATTCAGTCCGCAAGTAAAAGCAGTGGTGTGACAGTCTTAATTGACCGGAGTGCTGTAAGCTCAAAGTAGCTGCTCCCAATGCTCAGTAGCTGCAACTGAAGCTAAAAACTTTGCAAATGTACATCCCAATCGACCACACACCCCACAAGTGTCCAAAATACATTAAAATAACAGCAAAGTAGCAGCAAAATGTGGTAAACAAATCATACCAAGGAACTAGTTCCAAATAGTCACTGTTGTACCTCGTGAGTGTAACTGCCAAGGGTAGCAGCACCAAACAACTCCAAGTCACCAATTCCCAATGGTAGAAAAAGCAGCTGAATATAAGAAGACAGACAATTCCAAGGAACAGGTCCCAGTAATCACAGTTGAACTTGTGGGTATAATAGCACAAATAGCAGCACCAAACAAATCCAAGGAAGTAATTCCCAATGGTAAGTGCTTTCGTCCACGTAAACATGGACTTTCTCAAACCTGAGTATCTTACCCTTTGAGCTGTTATAAATAACAAACCCATAGTTCCCTTAATTGCTCTCCTAACCAATTAAGCAATTAGTGCAACAATTAATGATGAATTCTTAAACAGACATTACACTAGTCAAATGCTGCACAGTTGAAATTCTCACTTGATGAGAGTCACTTTTCATGCACACCTAAAATTCAAGTGTGCGTGCCTTATCTTTTAAAATAGGTGCTAGTGAGATATGTTCATTCATTCCTGGGGGTAAATGGCTCCTAATTTAAGCTGCCATCTGATTTCACTATTCCACAAACACCTCCTCTCTCTCATCTCTCAAATATTCATCTTTCACCAAGCACTTTATCTTGGTTCTCCAGCTACCTATCAGACAGATCACAGTCAGTCAAATGGAAAAACTTCACCTCCCCCTTCTTAGCTACTCCTACTGGTGTACCTCAGGGATCTATCCCAGGGCCAATGCTTTTTAACATCTTTATTAATAACTTTCACTCTGCAATTCCTGATGCCAAAATCATTCGATATGCAGATGATTCTACCTTGGTCTGCTCTGCCACTAACCTCTCTGAATTGCTCACTAAAACTCAAGCTGCTTTTTCAACCACTGAAAACTGGATGCACCAAAACCACCTTTCTCTCAATGCCAGTAAATGTAAAATTTTACTGTTTCCCCCAACAAAGACTCAGTCCTATAACAAAGATTCTTTCAGAGTCCTGAGTCAAACCAACTCACCTATAGAAGTGGTTCCATCCGCCAAACTACTCGGCATTACTATAGATGAATACCTTAAGTTCGACATCCACATTCTGCAAAATATTAAGAGAACCCACCAAAAACTTGGTATGCTATACAGGAATAATCACTTTCTCTCACACTCTACTAGACACACTCTGGCCACTATCTATCTTCTGCCCTCCTTACTATACGGAGCTCCTCTCCTTACCAGCCTGTCCTCCTCTATCACCTCCAGACTAGAAAACTGCTATAATAAAATCTCTAAACTTGCCACCAAATCCAAATATTCCACCTATCATTGCTGCAGCATGCAATCTCCGAATTGGCTAGATATCCCAAACTACCTAAACTACCTCCAACTCACCACTGCTCATAGACTCATAGTTCACCCTTCTAAATGTCCAGCTCTAGCTAATATCCTTCCCCCTTATACCCCTAATGGAACTCTCAGAACTGAACATCAAAACTTGATAGCTATCCATAAGCCCAAACATCCTGCTGGCCAACTCCTCCTCTCTTTCTCATTAGGTAAAAAATGGAATTATCTCCCCTCCACTTTAAGAACTGTACCAAACTCAGAAAACTTCAAAACCCAGCTTTTCAAACACCTGTCCTCTAAATGGAAATGTACCTGCCTTCACCCTACCTAAATTCTCCCAACTACTTGCCCAAAAATTGTTTTTGTTTCTTCTCTCCCAGGTTCCTAAGCTCCCTAAATCTCCCATAGCTTGTTTTTCTATGACTGCATCCAAGCTCTCTTCAATTCCTAGAGCTACCAAATCCTCATCACAACTGTGTAAATATTGTAAATAGTTTCATACTTTAAATATGTGCTTGTAAATGTTTTATATTTCTACTTTAAAGGTGTGTATGTAAAGTGTTTTCCCCATATACTATGCAACGAGTGCTCTCATAAATGAACCTGCATAACCCTTAAGATCATCTACAATGATGTTTGTCTGACTGTTGTGCAACACTGTATGTACCTTTGTTGCAATCTGTTCTAGATAATGTATCTTTACATTTCTGTATTACTATATCTGTACTGTATACTGTATTTGGAGCTTTTCTCCCCGGGCCTGCACTGAAAACAGGTCCCTTAGGCCCAGTGGACTTCCCCGGTAATCAAACTGGAAATAAATAAATAAATAATGGCAACAGGACAGAATATAAATTACACCAGTTGGACATACATAGACAACTGTGTTTCTACATGCATAGAACTAAAGATTTCAGAAAGTCAGACCAACTTTTTGTGTCATTTTTGGACAAAAAGGAAGGCTTACCAGTGTCAAAAGTAACACCTTCAAAATGGCTTACAGATTGTATTTCCTACACATACAACTCTCCAAAAAAGCAATTACCGGGCAAAGTGAAGGGCCATTCCACAAGAGCTATTGCGACTTCCTCTGCTTTCCAGGGCAGACTCCCTTTGGATTCCATTTGTGCAGCAGCTACATGGGTAAGGCCTTATACCTTTATTACTCATTACAAAGTAGACGTGGCCTCTCGGAACAGGACCTCATTTGGGTCCACTGTTCTGAAGAGTCTTTTCTCTTGAGCCACCCAAGAAAGAAGGTGCTAGGGACGTTGTCCCAACCAGCATAGAATGAAGGTGAGATAGGACAACATAACATTAAGAAGTCATGTACTCACCATAACATTCCATGTTTGTTATCCATCTTGCCTTCATTCTTGCGTCCCACCCTCCTTCCCCCTCCATCGCTCCTGGAGGATCGGGTGGATAATGCTATTTATAATTGGATTATGGAGTCTCTTAATCCCTTCTGAGTCTTTTCTAGAAAGGTTTGTTTCATACATATAAAATATTAATGCTTTCACTTGCAAACAAGATCTGGGTAATCTTCCCTGAGCATCATGCCAGTGGAAGCTGTCAAGCTTTTGAATTAGGCCGAGTTGGAACTGATGCTTGGTTCCGAACCCAGCCAGCATAGAATGAAGGCGAGATGGGAAACAAACATGGAACGTTATGGTGAGTGCATAACTTTTTTTCCTATGGTAATCTACTCATATAGCTAAGGCTACTGTATCAATGATCAATATGGTGAATATAGTACAGTTGTGTAAGTGAACTTATCATAACAGTAGATGTTCTAATGATCACTGCTACAGTAGCTGCTAATTCCCTCCCTCCCTCCACCTCCCTTGTTGTTTTGGTGTGTTATTTATACCAAGGTGTAAATACTTATTTTTTGTTGTTCTAGTATTGTGCTTCCAAGGCTGAGCCCCCCCCCCCACTTTGTTGGCATGAAAACTCTGAAGGGCTTGGTACCTAAACTTGTGTTTTAAGTCAGCTCAGCTTGAGGTGACTAATGCTTTGGGCATGCAAAAGGTGCCCTGAAGCTTTGGAAGCTGGCCAGCTGTTGCATCCTTGGCAGATTTTTTAGCTCATATAGCTAAGGCTATTGCAACAGTGATCATTCAAAGATCTACTTTTCTGGTAAGTTTCCTTACACGAGTGTATTTTTTTCCTAGCATAGTATTTAAGAACACCGGCACAGCTCTGGGTTACATGTCCTTCCGCATTCTAATGGTCTCTAGCAAAACTACATATGAGAAAGATATAGTGGTTCCTGAATAATAGGGAGTATCAGCACCCCTGTAAACTTCCAGATAAATCTTCTCCACTGCTTTCCTCCAAAACAAAGGAATTCCATTCCAATGTCAGTTTGGGAACCAAATGATGCCTTAGACCTAGCTTGGGACACCCACTCAGGCATTCTCCAGATGCAAAGTAAGTGGGGGGAAATCCTTTCTTCAGAGACACCCTGACAACCTGAAAGAGATTATTGCTGTCTTGTTAAGGCATGTTGTTCTTTTGAACAAATGTAGAGACCTGGCACCCTATTGATGAAGGCAGATAACACCATTGTGATGTAGTATATAAACTGGGAGGTATACTCTCCTGTCCTCTTTGCTTGTAACACTGCAGCTGTTGGAGGCAACACAAGGAATGGGGTTGCTTCTAATAGCACAGCATCTCCCAGGAGGAATCAGTAACATTGTAGACCATCTGAGCAGATCAGTCTCAGCTCCCCCAGATGGTAAAAAAGCACATCTTCAAGAAATTACAGGGAAATGTGTTATGCCAGAAGTAGACCTTTTTGCTTCCGAAAAGAAAAACAAAACAGGCACTTATCATAAGAGATTACTAGTTTATCAATCTGGAGGTCATTTTAAGCACTGCCATTTCATTCCAATGTAATACCATAGAAATGCTAGTCAGTACCCTAGATTACATTTAGTTATGACTGCCCATGCCTAGGAGGGTTGTGGGCTCTATCCCAGGCAAGAATGTATGGTGCCCCAAACACTCATCCAGCTTCCTCTTGAGCAATATCATAGCGGTCTTTTGTTTCACATGAATTGGTAGCCTGTTCCAAAGTCGCAGCAGTCGCTGGGAGATAAATCTGTCCCTTCATCATGTCCTGTTTAAGTCGCAGGCCATGTTTAGGTTCCTGGAACTGGTAGCCCTAATCCTGTTTGATTTATGGATATGCAGCAAGTTCATTAGGTCTGGATCTTAGATTGCTCTGTAGGTCAGGCATAAGTCTCCCCTAAGAAGACTGTACGATACAGAGTATAGTGACAGGGACTTCAGTCGGTCTTTGTAAGGCACATGCTGGAGCCCCTTGATCTTCTTTGTTAGAAACGTTTGAGGTCTCTCTAATTGCTGCAGGTGCTTAGTACTGTACATGCCAAACAATTATGGGCCAGATAAGTGCCAAGTATAGGGAGGGTTATAACTTCTTTTGCTCTCAAAGCAATGCCTTTACTGATCAAGTGTGCTACATAGAAAGCTTTCCTTACTACAATAGACACATGGTGGTCGAAGTTAAGGTCGCAGTCAACTTGTGATCCCAGGTGCCTTACGACTTCATGGGTACTTAGAGTATTGATGTTGATTTGATAGTGTGAAGGAACATTATTTGTGCCACAGGGAATGGCAATGCATTTCTTTGCATTCAGTTTGAGACTGTGACTAATACACCAGTCATTGGTGTGCATGAGACCCTCCTGGAGTACCCTGACTTAATTTTGGGATTCAGTGATTGCGCCTAGTTTGCAGTTGTCTGCAAACTTGGTCAGCCACAACCCCTTAGTTTTGACATGCACTTCTGAGAAGTATATACCAAACATTAGGGGCCCCAGCACTGACCCCTGTGGCACCCCACTGGTAACAGCTCTGCTGGTTGATGTTGAGTCCTCCACTTTCATAGTGTGCATCTGGTTTGTGAGCCAGTTGGTGACCCATCTTACAATGAAGGGGTTTACATTCAGTTTGCTAAGTTTATTGGTAATGCCTGAATGTGGGATTGTGTCGAAAGCCTTGCCAAGTCAAGGTATGCTGTGTGCACAGATTTGTCCTCGTCAATGGCCTTGGTCACATTTTCAAAGAAATCTGCCAGATTTAGCAGGCAGGATCTGCCCTTCACGAAGCCGAATTGGGTAGGATCCAGGGTTTGTAGGTCACCTGTATCTTTATTTATGAGGTCCATAATGATACGTTCCATGGGCTTACAGATGACGCTGGTCAGGCTTATGGGTCTGTAATTTCCCGTGTCTGTTGCTAGGCCACCTTTGTGGAGTGGAATAGCTGTTGCTCTTCTCCATTTCGCAGGAACAAAGCCTGTGGTTAGCCTTTGATTGAAAAGGGTATTGGTGATGATGCTAGTTCATTTTTTATCCTATTTAGAACACAGCCTGGGATGTTGTCTGGTCCTGTAGAGGCTGTGCTTTTTGCCTCAGACAAGGCTTTGAGGACCTGCTCTTCAGATATGTAGGGTGGGGGGAAGTTTGGGGGAAGGTTTGTTGTAAGTTGGGAGTGGATAAGGGAGTGAAATTTTCTCCAAACCTATCCTCTAGCAGGTTTGCTGTCTGTGTGAGGTCAGTGTGTGGTTGATACCGTTGGCCACTTGTTCTGTACATGCTTGGGTCCTACCCTTTGGGTTATGTAGTTAGCTGTAAAAGGCCTTATGGTTATCCTTGGCTGCACTTGCTAAGTTTCTCTCAAAGGAGCCCTTGGAGGATTTGACAAGTTGTCTTATTTGCCTATTAAAGCTGAGGAGGGTGCTTTTCCAGTGTTCGGGCTTTGCCTTTGTTTTCTTGGACAGGAACTTTTTTGCATTTATTGTGAAGTTTGTTGATTCTGGATGTCCACCATTGCAGCCTGTTTTTTTCTTGGGGTTCTGGCTTTGATTCTTGGTACGGCCGAGTTTATACAATTATGCATGTGATTGTACAGGGCTTTTGTTTAAGCTTCGGCGTAGTTACCACTTCCAGCTTGGATGGGGCTTGGAATGCATTTATACCTTCACCTAGGAGGGTAGAGTTTGTCTTGTTAAGTTTTTTAGTCTGATTTCACCCTTTGTGAGTTCTAGTATTAGTACCAGCTCAAAGGTGACTGGTTAGTGGTCGATTTTAACTAATGAGGGTCCAACAGTTGCGGCAGTGCATCTGTTTGACATACCAAACAATTCAACAAAAAAATCCCAAAACAGGGCACAGTATCATAAAACACGAACAAAACGACCACAGCTCACCAGGGCACCAAGGAATCAGGCAAAGACGTATCAGTGAAATATAAATTTGAATTTAATAACAACGATACACTGACTAAGCGCTTTCGCCAAATACTGGCATCATCAGAGTCTCTGTTTTGGAGGTCTCTGGTGTTTTGGTAAGCTTTTCAAGAGAACCTGTGTGTATGTGGATTTACTTGTTTGATGTGTACCATGTGGATGAGTAGTGGTACTGTGAGCATATTTAGTAGTGGGTGAGTTGGCAACCTTCTCCGTGTTACTGTTTTGAGTGAGAGAGAGCATGGATTCTAGATTCTTGGTGAAAATGCATCTCTCGCACTCTGCACTAGAGTGTGTTATTAGTAGAGGGTTGTCTGTGTACATGAGGCAATTGCTAGACTTCCTCAAGAGACCCAAGTCAACAAGGTTGGCAGGAGAAACAAGGGTAGTTCAACTGTTCATAATGCTAGACTGAAGACTGTTGTCAGCTATTCAGAATCGATCACAGAGGAGCTCAGTGGATGGGTGTTTCTGCCTGAGTTTTAGGGAAAATTTGTTGTTTGTTGAATTTAACTGTCCAGGTTGGTACACAACTGTGCGGCAGTGAGTGGTGCTGCATGACCTATAAACAAGCAGAAACTTGCTCAAATGCAGGGAGGGACTAAATCCCAGAAGCTAATAACTTGAAAATAAATTTTAAAAGATTCAAAAGGACCAGTGAGGATGCTTATTCCAAGCCCTAGACCAGCCTCCCTTTGCCAGACAGGTCCCAATCAGCACAATACTCTCACAAAAGTCCAGATAGGCCCCTTCCAATCCAAGGTGGCCTGGAAAACATGCTTAGAACAAACAAACTACTACAAACAGTTCCAGAAGCAGCAAGCCTGTATGTGGACTGTGCTACAGCTACTAACAACACTAGGTTCAGTGGGAAACACTAGAGAAAGTTTAAAACAGCAGAAAAATAGCAGTGAGACACTAAAATGACTTTTAAAACTGCAGTAAATCAGCAAGGAGGCTCTAAAGAATGTTTTAAACAGTTCACAGATCAGGTATGTAAACACTGCTTGGTGGGAAAACCAGAACAAGCAGAACAGATAGCTTAAAAACAGTGAAAAATACCAGTAAATACTTTATAAACAGTGAAACTAACAAAAAAGCTTTGTAAACAGTGAAAACAGCAATAAAATTCGAATTAACAGGCACAATACAGCAGACTATGGCAGTACAACAGTGTAATTTAGTGCAGAGTAAATAAATACAGTATACAAATAGGCAGCAAGTAATAAAAAGTGCAGTAAATAGCATAAATAAGCAAAAAACAAACAAAAAAAAAACAGGTAACTTATCTTTTTGTAAGCTCAGAAACCTGTAATCATCTGGTATCTCAGCTAAGAGCTGTGGCTGGTAGCCCACTTCAGTTTTGTTCAGTACAAACAAGCAGAAACCTGCCCGAATGCAGGGCCTAAGTACTAGAAGCTAAAAACTTGAAAAAAAACTTTTAAAAAATTTCAAAAGGACCAATGAGGGTGCTTATTCCAAGCCCTAGATCAGCCTTCCATTGTTCAAGGGCCCCAGACAACAACGTCTGCAGGATGGACACTTCTCCTTCCCATGGACAGGTCTGTTTCTGTATGCTTTCTATACCATACCTCTCATCCCCAGGTTATTTGTAAAGATCAGGGAGAAGGAGCCTGAGGTGACCTTACTTGCACCTTTTTGGCCAAAGTGGCATTGGCTCCCTTTCTTACACAATTTGAGCAAATGAGAACCATGGTTGCTACTGCAGGAGGTGGATTTCTTGACCTAGAGCAAAAGGAGCCATCGTCCACTCCAACTTGACCATGCTGAAGCTGGCAGCCTGGATGATATGAGGATGTCCTACTTATTTTGAAGGAGGTCAGACGGGCCCAGTACCAGGAAGTCATGTATTTGTAAATGGAAAAGATTCTTTGTAAGTTGCCAGAACTTGTGGCTTATTTGAAGCCAGGATCCACCAAATCACACACATACTCTAGTCATTACACCTCAGGTACCAATATGAATTTCATCATAATCTATGTTTGTGTAAATGACGGGCGATGTACCTCCCTGGACTATATGATGGGAGACATCATGGAGCTTTCAGACTGTGCCTCAGGTTCTGTGAGCTTAGCATTGAGCAACATGTTAATGTCACCAAGAATGATGCCACAGTATGAGCAAAAATGATTGAGTTCAACATCTGGCTGCCTTTCTGGTGTCTTTCTAAGGGAACCTAATATTTGTCAGCTTGTGAGGACATAGTTAACAGACCACATTGCTTTGCCAGGGATGGTCTGCATAATACTGGCTGAAACTTTGTCTGCTCCCACAGGGCCCTTTTTAGGCAATGGAACATTGACAAACCTGCCAACATAGGGTTAGGTACAAACCCATATGTCACCCAGTGGAAAGCCAGCTGGCTTACAGACAGGACTCAGGAAGTTAGAATTGGGGAGTCCACCTATGCAAAGAGGCCAGTCACAAGCAGAGTCCCTCAGATCGGTCCGTCAGTTCTGGGACCACTCCTTTTTGGCATTTACTTCTATGAAGTCAAAGCCAGTGTTGATGGCCTCTGGCTGACTACATTTGCAGATTACAAATTAGAAGCTGTCATTGAATCGCCCACCAACACAGATGTTCTCCAGGAAGGGCTGAGACAGACAAACAACTGGTGCCAGAGCCATGGACTAAAACTAAATACCAAGAAATGCATAATGGCATCCTTCAAGAAGTGATCCACCCCTGGTAACTATCATATTGACAACACACCCCTAAAAGTTGACTTAGTAGTCAGGGACCTAGGGATACACACACAGACAGTAATCTAGCCTTTGACCATCACATGTCTACAGTAGTGAGGAAATCATTCTATGTTGTACAACTTATAAACAGAGGTATGGCATTTTGGTCCAAGGAAGTCATTGTTCCACTGTATTCGACATTCATCAGACCTATCATTGAGTACAGTGCCCCCTTTAGTATGTACCTAACCAGGCATATCCAACAATTGGAACATCAACAGAGAGTCCTCACTAAAAAAAATATGGGGTGTAAGTAACATGTCCTATGCAGACTGTATCGAGACCCTATCCTTGTATTCTGTCCCGTACAGGTTGTTGAGGGGAGATCTATGCCTGGCATACAAGACATTGTCAAACCCCACTCTGATGGACCTCCTGCATATCTGCAAAACAAGCACCACCAGAACTACCCATTCTAAAGACTTAAACCTTGCTTGTTATATAAATAGGACCCTCTAGGGAGTAGGTAAGACAGGTATGTTTTCCAGAGACTACCCCTTATCTGGAACAGGCTCCCCATCCATGTGAAGTAGAGTTTCTCCCTAACCCAATTCAAATGTAACTTGAACAATTGGATGGGGAACAGGAAATCCATCCCTGGTTTGGCACCTGTGTCTGTAATGGACACAGGCAGCCTGTAAATGGTTCATCTCCCAGACACGTGCTTGTAAATATTTCATCTCCCAAGCCCCTGTTTACACATATCGAGGACACCAGAACTTGTCAGAGATTTGAGATGCATGGCTAGGCTTAAAAAGGCCCTTGTGGGCGTTAGCCTATTAAACATCTATGAACCTGTTAACCTATAGCAAAATCAACTTAACTGAACCTCAGGGTGTTACTGCTCAATACCATGAGCCTAAATAATAAAAAAAAAACAAAAAAACTACACACCCTCCAAGCCCATCTCACACTTGAGAATATCAACATCTGTGTAGCTAATGAGACATGGTTTAAAGTGGCAGAGTGTACCCTGGCAGTGCAGGATTTCAGTGCCTTCCACACTTTTAGACCAGTAGCTGTGCAAATAAGGGCAAACCGTGGAGGCATCTCAGTATACATCAGTAGCAACCTACCTCTAGTGTCACCAAACCGGATGATGTGCTGGAGTTACTACACATGCAGATCACCATAGACAAAATCCTGTACTATATCCTAGCCAGTTATAGGTCACCCTCCATGTCCCAAGAAGCTCACAATGCATACCTGGACCTGCAGGAGACACTTACCATCCAAACTGACACCCTACTCTTGGAAGATTTAACTACCCCCCTATAGACTGGGAATCTTACACTGCCTCAGATCTGCAGGGACAGAGATTGCTGGACTTCGTAAATACAAACACCCTTGACCAAATAGTGAATACACACTGTAGAGGCTCCAACATACTGGACCACATGCTCACAAATATGGGAGAACACTGACCCCCCCCCCCCCCCATGTCTCATCTTCCTTACTAAGGTGTAACCATAAAGCTGTCTTTTCTTTTTCAAAATCAAAATAAACTCCGTAATCACATTAAAATCAATAACCTTTAGAAACTGTCCAAAGGCAAAATACCTTTTATTAAGTGATTTTTTTTTTCAAAATTCAGTGTCCTTCCAAACCCTGAGAACACAGCAGCCAATGCTGAAGTTTTGTCAGAAATGCTGTACAACTATGTCACTGGCTGATTGAGGCTGCTGTATCTACCAGAAGTAAGCCCAGTACTAGCCCTAAAAACAAATTTCCATGGTGGCATCCCAAATTAAACAGGATATGTAACAGAAGGAAAAAATTATGGCAAAATTCAGGAAGGGTAATTCCCATAAAGTTGATAACTCTCTCATCAAACTAAATAGGCAACTAAGAGGGCTAATTAGGTCAAGCAAAGCCAACTTTGAGGTTAAGATAGCCTCCCAGGTGAAAGATAACACTAAGGCCTTCAGAAACCTCAAGGGCAGCACACAGTAATGTGCTGAACTGGTGGTTAATGGTGCCACATTCACTGAACCTGGCAATTTAGTGAACTGGTTAGTGGACAGATTCATTTCTGACTTTACCTCTTTCTCACCTGCAACCATGCCTCCAAAATACCCTCAAACATAACCTCTCCAGCTATAACAAGGGAGCATGTACTGGCTGCATTCGCTGAAGCTAAGAACATGGCCTTAATGGGCCCCCTGTAACACCCCAGGAGACCTTCTGAACAGTCTAAAACATGACTTACCAGGACTCCTGGAGTTGTTTTTTAACTCTGTTGTTAAAACAGGATTTGTGCCATCTGAATGGAGGACTGTGATGGTCATCCCTCTTCATAATTGTAGATCAGAGAGCACGTGCTATGTGCTGTCTCTTTAAGAAGCACATCAAAGACTGAGCGTGCATGTATAAATGTTACACACGTGCCATTCCTAGTGCCATTTTGAGTGTGCAGCCACAGAGTAAGCATGCATGATTACAACAGTTAGTTTGTATATAAATTACTTAAGTTAAAGTCAGTAAACTTCTATCGTGATGCGTTTATACAGAGTAAAGCTGCTTGAACAGAACCCATGAAGACTCTTCGATTGTGTCCAAAGTAGGAGAACGCCATGGTGTCAGAACCGAGATCGAAGAGAATAAGATTCGGAGCCATGAGGTGCAGAGATGACCGTGAAGGTAAACTAAAAAAAATTGAGCATGAAAAAGAGCCAGAAAAGAAGCAAAGGTAATGAGAATACACACAAACTACTTATTTCATAAAAAGGACAAAACAGGGCATTACAAGGGCATAAAACACATTACTAAACAAGCGGGGGGGGGGCATAAAAGGCTTTTTAACTAAAGGAAATCTTTAAAGTTTGATGAAACGATTAACAGAAAAGTAAAATAAGCATGTTTAAAGGCAAAACAAATATGTTTAAGGCAAAATGGGCATGTTTAGGGTAAAACAAGCACAGGAAAAGTACAATTCGCTTGAAAAGAGATGCAAAACAAATATAATAAGGGCAAAAAGGTGCACATTAACTGTAAATTAAACAAGGCGACTGCATGTATTTTGGCTGCGTTTTGGCATAACTACGGCTTTGTATTGTATCAAGGACGTAATAAAAGTTATTCAAAGTATCTCAAAGTGTATAAAAGTGCTCACAGTGTGTGCTTATTACTGTGCATGTATTTTGAAGAGTTATTTGTGTGCAAAGTGCAACTATTTCGTGAAGTGCAGTCAAAGTATGGCCATTTCGAAAAGTTTTTTGTGCTGGGTGTGTCTATTTATAAAGTGCCTCCATTACAGAGTGTTCCTTGTACTATAGAGAATTGCCTAGAAAGGTACCGCCATTTTGGGGAAGTTTCAGTGTGTTGTGTACTGTTTATTCAAAAAGTGCCATTCCTTTGAAATGTTATTGACTCTGATCTTCTCCTGACCAGTTCATTCACATAGGGCAGTTATTTGAAGTGTTTCTTAAAATGATGATAAATTACTTTAGCAATACAACAATTTCAAAAGCATTACAGTGCCCTAGAAACTTTTGTCGTGAAGTTCAGTTATACAGTCTCGTTGTGCTACTGAGCAAAGTTACAAGTACTTGCATAAATTTCTAGCATATGTGTATGTGTTCATGCTTATGTGCAAAACCCTTCACTGGTATGTGTTAACATGGCAGATGGATTTCAAAAGGTCTTACCTCTTGTATTTGATCAGAATATTGCAGAGAATTGGAGAATATTTGAGCAAGGGTACGATATTTTTATACAGGCAGCTTATTCAGATAAGGATATATGCACCAAGGCATTCATTTTGCCAAACTTAGCTGGGTCTGGGTCAGAGGCCATAGAAAGAGAACATTCATTTTTGTATGCACCAGCAGTGTATGAAGGAGAAGGTGAAAACCGTCATAAAGGTTGAGTCAAGGGAAGACCCCGAGTGTTTGAAGTGCAAGTTCAGAGAAATGTGTAACCCCCAGACAAATATTACACTGATGAGGCATTTGTTTTACACGAGAGATCAGAAACCAGGGGAAACTTTTACAGCTTATATAACTGATCTGAGAAGGCTAAAATGTGTCGGTTTGATGACTTAAAAGATGAGTTAATAAAGGACAGGCTCGTGTGTGATATTAGTAGTGCTGCTGTGAGAAAGATCTTGCTTCGTGATAGTGATTTAACATTGAGTAAAGCCATAGAGATTTGCCAAATCCATGAAGTGACAGAAAAACACACAAGTATGCTTGCAAGTGACAAGAGCATGGTTTCTACAGGCTCTAGAGCAAGTGTAGATAGCATGCAACATGTGGTAAACAGAGGTAGGCCTAAGCCTATGGCAGCCACAACCCCTGCTGGTTCATCAAGAAAACTATGTAGTTTTCCAGTAAATTCTAAGACCAGTTCAGTTAGACGAGCATGTTCCTCAGTGCAGTGCAAGCATGAATCAGCAAAACCCAAATCCAGCTGTATTGTTAACTGTCACAATTGTGGTGCAAAGCATGAGTCCAAAAGAGAGAAATGCTTAGCATTTGGTGTAAAAAAGTGGAACCATTTCCAAAAAATTTGCAAGTCAGGTAAACCTCGTGCAGTTGTAAAGAAAGGTCACACAAAAAAGCAGGTTTTTCAGGTAGAGACGCAGCAGTCATCTTTCTGTGTGGATGATGTATCAGTAATTGCTGAAAGAGTTGATGCAGTGAATTTATTGGCAAAGAGCAAAGTGTTCTGTACTGTTCGATCAATGATAAATCCACATAGCTTAAAGTAGACACAGGCTTAAAGTCTAATGTTGTATCAGCAGACACATTTGCTAGAGTGAAAACCAATGAGCAACTCAGTGTGACCAGTAGTGTGAAATTTGTTGCTTATGGAGGTGAAAAGATTCAAACCGAAGGCTCAGTGATGCTTTCATGTTATCTGGCCAAGAACTGTTACAACTTGTTATTCTGTGTAGTCAGAAGACCAGTACTGTCTTTACTGGGTCTCAAAGATAGTTTGAGAATGAATCTGCTTTCTTTTACCAAAGAAGTTCATCACATAAGTGCATTTCCTAGTTCTAATTTTTCTGAAGTCATTTTCTCAGAGTATGCGGATGTTTTCGAGGACAGGTCAGGCAAATTCCAGTAGTATTTTCCATGAAGTTAGACCCCAAGGTCACTCCAGTAGTCAGACCAGCAAGAAGAGTTCCAATAGCTGTGAAGGATAAAGTTAAAGCTCAGTTGGACAAAATAGTACAGCAAGATTTAATTTGTTTAGTTACAGAACCAACTGAATGGGTATCGTCGATGATAGCAGCTCACCAAAAAGGCTCAGACGAAATTAGAATATGAATTGACCCAAGAGGTTTGAACAAAGCATTAAAAAGACCATATCATACAATGTGCACAGTTGAAGAAGTCATAGCCCTAATACCAGATGACACTGTTTTTCAGTCTTGGATAAAAAAAGTTCATTTTGGCAAGTGATCCTTGATTGCAAATCGTCGTAACTAACCACTTTTGGTACTCTGTTTGGCAGATACAGATTTCTAAGGATACCATTTGGAATAAATTCCGCAAATGAAGTCTTTCAGCGTGCAATGGAGCAAATTTTTTTGAGTTATCCTTGTGCCGTAATAGTAAATAATTTATTGGTTGGATGCTGTGGTGAAGCAGAACATGACAGAAACCTAAAGAGTGTTCTAGACAGAGCACATAAAGTGAACTTGAAGCTCAATCCTCTGAAGTGTAAATCCAGACTCCCAGAAGTTACATGTGTAGGCCATTTGTTTACTAGTACTGGTTTGAGACCAGACCCGACCAGGCAAGCAGCCATTCTTGAGATATCAGCACCTGACAGGGTCTATATTATATAATCAAAATTTTGAAATTTCGAATCCCATATGTTCAACAACATATGATTGAATTTCGAAAGTTCAAATATATAATAATAATAATAATAATAAAAAAAAAAAACTTACCTTAACAGTGCAGGCAGGGGGGCACCTGCTCCCCCACACCCCCCCACTTAAATATACCAACTCCGAGATCGCACTTCAGTGCAGAAAAGGGAAATTCTCCCATTCTGCACTGAATGGCACAGTTATACTTAACCTTCAAACACTTGCAGTGTCGACCATATGGTGTTGACCATATGACGTTCGACATTTCAAGCGTTTGAGGTTCTAATAGGAACCCACCAGACAATGTTCAAGCTCTACAAAGTTTCTTAGACATGGTTAACTATTTAGGCAAGTTTATACCATACTTCAGTGAGTTGACAGCACCTTTAAGAGAGATAATGCAGAAAAATGATGCATGGTCATGGTTAGAACAGTACCAGAAGGCTTTTGAATAGCTCAAGCAGAAAATTGCCACCCCACCTACATTAAGATACTGTGATGTGAAAAAACAGTTACTCTTTTCTGTGATGCTTCAAAATTTGGTCTAGGTGCCGTTATACTTCAAGAGGGCAGACCAGTACCCTATGCATCTAGAACATTTACCCAAACTGAGATGCAGTATGCTCAAATTGAGAAATAACTTTTGGCAGTAGTATTTGCATGTTCCAAGTTTCATGATTATATTTATTGTCGAGCCATTCAGACTGAAACTGACCACCGACCTCTAGTTTTATATTCTAAAGAATCCTATGCATTAAGCACCAGCAAGATTACAAAGAATGATGTTCAAATTGCAAAAGTGCAACTTCAAAATGGTCTATACGAAAGGCAAACTACTCTGTCTGACTGATACCTTATGTAGATTGCCCAGGAATACAGCAGAACAGCTTGATAGAGAGACTTTTGACTTTGACGTCATGGCAGTGTGTAATTTTTCTACCACTAGGCTTGATGAGTTGAGAGATCACACAAAGACTGATCCAATTTTGCAAAAGCTCAAGCATTACCTTAATGTTGGATGGCTGTCAAAGCAGTCTAGTGTACCACCAGAAGTGCAAACCTATTTTCCCTATAGAGATGAAATGTTGATGGGAGATGGCATTATTTTCAAAGGTCCCAAAATTGTTGTTGCTGCTTCCTTACAACATGAGTACATCCAAATTTTTCAGCGTGGTCACTCAGGTTCTGCTTCTGTGAGGCAAGTGAGAAATTAGTATTTTGGCCTTCATTACTAAAAGACATTGATAAAGTACTTTCTTATTGTTGAGTATGCAATAGTACTAGATCGCATTTGCAAAGAGAACTGCTTCACTTACATCCAGTTCCTGAACTAATAGGTCCAAAAAGAGGAAAAAACAAATGGACAGCTAAAAGTCCACTTATTTATTGATATAGTAAATCCACATTAATCGCTTTCGTTTTGTTAAAATGACTTAATCAGAATGTGCAAGCATAGGAATTGATGCAGTATAAATAGGCTAACCTAAACACTTGACTAATTAATTAAATGATTACACATTTAAAACTAAAATTAGGTTTCTGCCATGATAAATATAAATAACTTTCTGAAACTTTCTCAACAACAATGTGCAAATAAATCTGATAAAAAGTTAGTATGTGCATTAATTTAAAAAGCTGCAGATAAATCAAGACAAACCACTGTAAATCATTACAGATGAAAAAAACACCACATCATTTACACCTGGAAAAACAGCGTGACACCCGAGCTGCCATTTTAATTCTTTCAAATCTAAAAATTAATTTACTGGTGCCCCTCTCGGACCCAGGTCAACATGATCAATAATCATGAATTTAAAAGAATGGGTAGGGTTACAGTTAATGTGGTTAAATAAAGCATCCTTGTCATCCATTTTGCTAATGTAATATTGGTGTTGGTAAATACGGTCCCTAAAGGCTCTTTTCGTCTTGCCTATATAAACTCCTTCACAGCCCTGGCACTTAGCCACATAAAAAAATACCCTTACTGCCACAATAGTATTTATGTGACAGTTCAATCTTTCCATAAGCTTGTAATACCATGCTAGTACCTTCAAAAATATACTTGCATTACCTGCAATGACCACATTTGATTACCCCCCCCCCCCCATTATCAACCCTGTTGGGGGACCTCTCCAATAATGTTTTGAGACTAATGTCCTTTTTGTACACAATAGTTGTTTTTCTCCTACTTTATTTAAGTTGACATCATCAATGGCAAATTTGTTCCAATTTCTAACAATAATGGTCCTAATTTGGTCAAAATGTAAATTAAAAGGCAGTACCAAGGCCTTACCAAAGGCATGACTACTATCTTGGTCTAACCTACCACCTTCAGACCCACCAGTTGCAATGGCACCACCAGTTCTTCCCAACAGTGGGGTGTATATACCCCTGTCCCTCTTTTTGTTTACTTCTTTAAAAATACCATCAAGGAACAATAAGGGGTACCCTCTCTTGACCAACATTTCCCAAAGTTTCCAACATTCTGCACTATACATAGCTTCACCACTCACCTTCCAGGCTAACCTAACAAATTGTCCTTTCACCAGAAATTTCTTCTGGTGAAGGGGGTGCCAGTTGTTGAAATGCAGTAATGTGTTGGAGTATTTTGGCTTTCTAAAAAAAGTAGAAATAAACCCCTTGGCTGCCTTGTTCTTAATAATGCTAATATCTAAGTAATTCATTTGTTCATTCTGAACATTCATGGTAAATTCCAAGAAGCTAGTGGAACTGTTCAGAAATAGGAAAAATTTCTCTAACTTTTCTCTGGTGTCATGCCAGAAAATAATAATGTCATGCAAAACCCAGTCATATAGAGACCAGCACTGGCAAAAGGTACAACTCCTGTGTGACTATTCCCAAAAAAATTCCATGAGTCTTTTAACATAAAAGGAAACTTCTCCACTACCCCTTTTAGTTGGGAATCAATACATTTTACTAAGGGGAATGTCTTGGATGCCTTTGCATCCACAATTAGAGGTAAGGGTGGATCCGTCAAACTCTTGTGTATTTTGGGAATCCCAAATGTTGTGGGGGTCCTAGGTATGTGACACTGAGAAACTTTTACTCACCCGCAACAATTTGTTCATTGATTAGCAAATTGTACACCATGTCTAAGCCTGTATGCTAAATTCAGTTCATTTAAGGATACCCCTCTTGATAGGTATCAGAATACAACAATGTTAACATTTTGTTTACATAATTGTTGGTGTTCATCACAACAAGACCCCCACCCTTATCTGGTTTATTACCCTGATGTCTTTATTAGAGGTAACAGTCTTAAGTAGGATCTATATCATATATTCGAAATTCCAAAATATCAACACCATATGTTCGAACTTGGAATTTCGAATATTGAAAACATCAAACACTCAGAATAGCGAATGTTTTCCTAGGGAAAAAAATTGCTGTTCCGAGAAACATACACACAACACAAGCACACCAAAATAAATAAACCACACACATACAGTTAACAAAACCCAACCCCACACTAAACCACACATACATTACTAACTATCCACTTACCTTAACCCGCACCCTAACCCTAAGGTCTGTAACTATTGCACACATACCCTACGAAACTATACACAAACAAAGCAATTAATACAGACACATACAGTTAACAAACCCCAACCCTACACTACACCATACATACATTACTAACCATCCACTTACCGTAACCCGCACCCTAACCCTAAGGTCCGTAACTGTCCCACCACAGTGGAGGAAATAGCGAAGCCATGGAACGGCCCACCAAAATCTTGCCCTAGGTAAGATTTCGATGTTCTGGGGCTATGCTATATTCATCATTCGATGTTGTGGGTTCGAGGTTTTAACGTTCGGCGTTTTACTTCTTCAAAGTTTTGATAAAGACTCCTTAAGTATATCCCTTTCATCCTTATTAAGGTTGGACCCTTCCCTTGTAGGGAAAAAAGCAGTTTTCTAATTTCATATTCACACAATTTTTCAAACATCTGTACACCCGGTTGTAAAGGGGGGTTGAAGGTGCTTAATCGACTGCAGTTATTATCAGGTGTTAAACTCAAACCATTGTCAGGAAAGAACAAATTAAAATTGACCTTTCTCACAAGTAATTTCAAGTTTATCAAGATTTCATCTATGTTGGCCCTTCTGGCTGGAACACAAGTCATTCCCTTTTCAGATAAATTCGCCCAGGCCTTGGGAATATCAAGATCACTAAAAATGTACATTTTAAAGTCCCCACTGGTGTTAGAAATGATGCTGCAACCTATGTGGTCATATGTTGGCCCCTATCTAGTAGTGCTGTTGGTGTGATCCCCGGTGTGAAATTTCTGTTACCCATCCACTCATCAAGGTTCCTCTTGAAGAGTGATAGTGAGGGGCTCTGTCTTATGTAGATCAGGACCCTGTTCCATAGTAAGGGAAGTCTCTGCCAAGGGAATCTATCCCTCCAGCATGTTCTATTCATTGTTGTGTTGAGGTTTATATCCCTAGAGCGTGTAGCTCGAGTAGATTTGGTTTTGCTAAGATGGAGCATGTTCAGCAATTCATGTACAATACAATACATATACATAACATACGCACAGTGGAGACAATATGTTGCAGAATTGATATCAAAAGAATGCTGTTATAATGTTTAAGCAAATTCATCTGAGAGGAAAAATGAGTTTTGAAGGATGGTTCTGTGTTTCCTTAGGTCTCAATCACCGCTAGACCTGTTGATAATTGCCAAAGCTAATTCCCCTTTGGAGTATCCTGTGCAGGGGCTCCAGGTTCGACCACTGAAAAGCATACTTATACCAGGTGAGAGAAATGTTTTATTTTCCCACACAGGCGAGGAGAAGGTTTGTCTAGGTATCTCGTGATGACTGTTGCATTCCATTCTGTTAAATCTTGTTAGTCCCTGATTGTATTTTGATGAGAACAAGTAGGAATCATTTGAGTTGGTTTCTTCACTAAGCTGAATAAAAATACTAATTTGGTCTTTTTATTCAAATTTCTTTCGACTGCTGTTTCTGTTTCACCCAGATATGCTGCAGACCACTTTAAGAACTCTCGGACTGAATGTTATTTTATTCTTTCCTTTGTTATGCTTTTATTTCCATGTATTGACCAAATGGTGAAGCTGTGAACTAGTCACAGTGATCAGAGCTAGTAATATCAATTTTCTGTATTTTGAGGTAGGTGAATTACACTGGTGACTTGTAATGTAAAACTGAGTGTACTAGACTGCGGTGGTGGTGGTGCTGCGGTAGCTTTGTCGCCTCACAGTAAGACATTGCCCTGTTCGATTCTCAGCGAAAGTGTCTTCTATGTGGAGACATGCGTGAATGGGCATACCTTTGTTGAAGGTTGTGCATCAGAGCTGGCAACTCGGCACATAAAAATCTACTGCCAATCATTAGCGGACCGGAGTTCCACTGTGGTGACCCCTAACCGGGAAAAGTCGAAAGATACAACAACAAAAAGTTAATTGAGTGTACTATCCATATTTATTCTATAAACAACATTTTAAGGGCACATAGTGCAGAGAGAACAGTAGATTAATTTTATTAGTGTGTCATCAGTGGAGAATCGTGTGCATCTGTACTATAGTTTTTTTAAAAATGAACAGCTCTGACATTGGATCGAAGCTGTATATTATAGTTAAGTGGCATACAGTTAGTCTAGGCTGTTTCTTGCATAAATGTGAAACTGTTAATGGCTAAATGCAAACCAGCATGTGATTCTAATGCAGGATGTACTGTCATGGAGATGTTCTCATTTCCACCTTTAGTTTGTTCTGAAGAGTAAGCCACTGGAGTATTGATATCCATGTCAAATGTAAGCCACTGGAGTATTGATATCCATGTCAAATACATATTTTAAACAGAAAATGAAGAATTTGTTTAAGTGTAGAAATACATAGGGCATTTTGGGTGAATATCAGTTTGTAGAACACATTTATGTACAAAACTGGTGTATAAAAATTGTGTTTTTCAAGTGTCAAAAGCAAGTGATCTTTGGGGGAGGATTGCTGTAATAGTAAAGTGTACCGTTTGCATTTGCCCACCTTCTTTATCTCATTTATCTGGCAGGAATTTTTACAAGTGCGTCTTGTATACTGCCAGGATCAAAGCAGGATCTGAAGTAGTTTACTTCATTTGATCTTCAACCTGTTGGTACTGGATCTGTATCGGATCCGAGCTATCAATTTCACTAACATCTGCTCCGAGCTCCAAGCTCCTCCCCTTACCCATAATACACCTCCACTACCTTCCAACCCCAAGATCTCGTTTGCCACTGCTAGCCATAAGCATCATGATCCTGAGCTCCGAGTCTGTGAGTTGGGTAGTTTTGGTATTCAAGTATTTTTTGAGTAGTTTTGTCAGTGTAGGTTCCCTCTCTCCTCTCCTTGCTGGTGTGTCGAGCTTTAGGTTTTTATGTGCAGTTTTAGTTAGTTAGTTAGTGTACAGTTGTCTTCTCCCCCATGCCTTCTGAGAGTGTGGTGAGTGGGTGTGTGCAGAAAATAGTTTTGTTTTCTATATTGTGTGTCAGACTTCTCTTAAAATCTTTGTGTGAGACATGGCTGATCCTAAGCTGGTCTTTAAGAGGTGCACTGAGTGTGGCCACAAATTGTCACATGCTGATGGCCACACTCTTTGCGTGATGTGTTTGGGTGTAGCCCATTTAAATACTGATTGTGCCATTGTGCGGGTTTCATCCCACGTGCCATTAAGGATAGATGGGCCAAGTTAGCCTTGAAAGGCCTTCTACCTAGCAAGGAGATGGCTGTCTCCTCTACTGCTTCGGTCACAGCTGTTGCTCCCTCCCAGGATGGGACTCACCATCCCACTTCTAAGCCTGTGGAAGCGGAGCACAGAAAAGGCAGAGAGAAGGAGAGAGAGCACTGGACAGAGAAACATAAGAGGTCCCTGGACCTTTCAGCTCCATCAGGAACTCCTGCCAAAAGTCAGTCTAGGCACCGTGACTCCCCTCGGCTCCGATCTCCCAGATTTTTCCCAGAGCTGGAGGAGCCACGACCACCATCTAGGGCCTCACTTCCTCGACCCACCAGGTCGGAGTCTGTGGCCTCGTTGTGGTCCACCCGAAGCCTTTCCGAAGTTGACATGGAGAAAATGATGAGAAGTTTCATTCGCACACAAATTCAGATGGGAGTCTTGCTAGCCCCCTCTCCCTCTGGAGGGGGTGTCGCTTCCATTCTTCACTCAAATTTCTCCTTCTCCAATCCGACCTCCAGGTTCAGAATACATGGATCCAAGGATGGCCTTAGTCAGGTGGTCGGTGCTGACTGTACCTGTCTCCTTGACTCCGGCAGGTGCCTGGAGCATGTCGGATCCGACCAGTTCAGATCCGAGTGGCTCCCGGAGCGGGAGCCTGGGTGTCAGATCCGAGGGAGTGGAACTTTTTCCATCGGCTCCGACGTTGTCAGGCCAAGTTCACCCCCTCGGAGCTCTGTCCACTTCGGGCCCGGCTCCGATTCTCGCATCGGATCTGGGGAGAGCAGTTTCCTTCTGGTGGCCCAGGAAGCTCGTTCTCCCTCGGCGTTCGACATGGTAGAAAGGGTTCTCTCCACTGGATCGAGACCCTTGACGATTTCTTCGGATTCCACCCCGACTCCCTCCACTTTGTGTGCGAATCCCATCATTTTACCTAAGGGACAGCCCGTGCTTGAGGACCCCCAGGCTGTTCCCCCGAGGAACAAGTTGCTTGTGAGTGTCCCCCCGGAGAGCCCCACCTAAGATGTACCTCGCAAGCATACATGCAAGAGGAGGCACTTGTACTCCTCCCGAGTCCCTCACCGTGGACACGAATGTGGATGATGGGGAAGGTTCCCTCAGATCCCCTCCCGAGGATGTCTCCTTTTGAGTCATCATAGAAATCCTATGCCAGCGGGGAGGTTGGTCCACCCCAAAACCTTCCTCGGATGAACCCGTGTTCCTGGAGGCTTTCGGCACAGGTCCATCTACTTCCAAGGTGTCCCCTCCCACAGATCCCCTGGTGGACTTGGTCACCTCACGGGCTTGGAAGGTGCCAGACACTGTGGAACCAATCCCAAAATGCCCACACAAAATTTTGAGCCCCCCCCCCTGTCTGACAGACCAGTGTGGAACAAGGGATCCCCTGTAGACGCTATGGTGGTAGCAGCAGCCACCAAAAAGGAACTAGCCCAGGAGAGTTCCTCGGTTCATCCTCCTAACCGAGAGTCTAGGATGATGGACTGCTTAGGGAAGCGGGTTTATGCTTCAGCAACCTTTTCCATCAGGGCGCTGAACTATCTGGCCCACGTTACTAGACTGGTAAAGGAACTGGCTGAGTCTCCCCCAAAGTCCATGTCGTAGGAGGACAGAGACACGTTCTCCGCGTGGATGGCCACTTTGACAGCAGTTTCCAACACGTCCATGTGACTCCTGTCACATGTTACTGAAGGTCCGGCTAGGGCAGCTGGGTCCGGCGTGTCCATGAGACGTAAAGCTTGGCTCAGATTGTCAGTTCACAAAACCCTTTAAGGCATCTTTTGCGAACACCCCTTATGCTGGTTCTACACTTTTTGGTAAGAACGTCCGAGACACCTTGGTCCAGAGTGAGAAAGACGGGAAGACACTGTCTGTCATTGGAATTCCCTTTTTGAACCCTCAAAGATCCTTTTCTCGGAGTCAGCGAGGGCAAAAGAAGATGTGGTTCCGGAAGTCTCAGTATTCCTGTGACACTCAGGGCAAGATAGACGGCAGCCTGAAGGCAGAGAGAGTCCGAGGAATTTTGGATCTCGAGAACCATTTTCGGACAGGCCCATGCAATAACCCTGAGGGGTTGCCTGACTGCTCTACACTGGAGGCAGTCGGGGGTCGCCTGTCATTGCACCTGGCGGCATGGGAGTCCATAACATCAGACCGCTGGGTGCTTCAGATAATTTCCAGAGGATACTCAGTCCCATTTGTGGTTCCTCCCAAACCTCTCAAACACCTCGTTGGACGTACCACCCATGCAAAGGGAGGGAGCAGAACTGGAAATTTCCAAGCTGCTAGAGAAATGAGCCATCGAACCCTTCCCCCCAGATCAGTCTGGATCGGGCATCTACTCCAGGTTCCTTTTGGTGCCAAAGAAAACGGGGGACTTAAGGCCCATTCTGGACCTATCTACCCTGAATCTATTTGCCAAAGAAAAGTTCCGGATGGTCACCTTACAGTCCATCATGCTGTACCTGCAAGAGAGCGTCTGGATTTGCTCATTCGACCTCCAGGATGCCTACTATCACATAAAGATGCACAGAAGTTCCAGGAGATTCCTCCGCTTCTGGCTAGGAGTCAATCATTACCAGTTTTGAGCCCTACCCTTTGGTCTCACCACAGCCCCCAGGGTGTTCACCAAAGTGATGGCAGTAGTAGCGGCTCACCTGAGGCTTCAGGGGATTCAGGTCTACCCTTACCTGGACGACTGGCTCCTTACTGCTGCCACCAGGCGTCTACTTTACCACATCAGGGATTATTTCCTAAAGCTTGCACTCCACCTGGGGATTTCAATATACGCATCCAAATCTCTTCTGAATCCTGTCCAAGTGATAGACCTCATAGGGGCATGGATAGACACACTACAGACAAAAATCTTCCTGACCACTGAGAGAGTTACGAAACCTCAGGATGCATGTTGCCTTCATCTCATCTACCGTTCTCACCTTCCCTCGGCAGAATCAGTTTTGAGGGCCCTAGGTTCTATGGCAGCGACCATAACGCTTCTTCCGTGTGCCCAATTACACATGCGAGTACTACAGTGGACTCTGGTGCAATGGTCCCTGTTGGATCTTCCATTGTCACATCCAGTACACCTCACTTGAGTCTGCAGGTCGTCCCTTCTTTGGTTGATGCACTCTCTTGAAATTCTGGAGAGACGACCTTTTGTTCCAGCCTCTGTGCAAGCCACAGTGACCACGGATGCCTCCCAACTTGGGTGGGGAAAGCATTGTTCGGGCAGGACAGTCCAAGGCCTGTGGTCCTCTATCGAGACCAGTTTGCATATAATCGTTCTGGAGATGAAGGTGGTCCTTTTAGCGTTGCAGGCCCTTCATGCCTTTCTTCCTCTGGGAACCATTGCAATTCAGTCAGATAACATGTCAGTGATCTGGTATGTCAACAAACAGGGAGGGACCAGATCTTACCCCCTTTGTCACGAGGCTATGAGAGTTTGGGAATGGGTGATCTCAGCCGGTCACTTTCTGACAGCAACACACATTCTGGGACGGTCCAACATTGTAGCAGACAGATTAAGTCTGACTATACTGATGCCTTACAAGTGGTCTCTGAATCCTTTAGTACCGGAGCAGATCTTTCTGGAGTGGGGTCGGCCTTGCTGTGATCTCTTCGCATCTCCTTCCAATGAGAAGTGTAGCGAGTCCTTCGCTCAGAACCCCCAACCGGGGGGGAGTCCCCCAGAGACGCTCTAGTCCATGCTTGGCCTCCCAGTCTTCTGTATGCTTATCCTCCTGTACCCCTTATTCATAGGTTCATAGGTTCATACTAGGCTATCTGCCCAAGGGCATTTATAAGCCTAGCCCATAGTTATGTGGCTTTCGCCACCCCTTTAGTTTGAATAAAACTATGCCTATTATTTTGCTGTGCCTCTGTCAAGCAGTGACACTGAAGTAATCCCTGGGGTATATCTGCGATCTCCCATCCATTGGTCAAGATTCCTCTTGAACAAGGCCAGCGAGGTGCTCTGCCTCACATGTACCGGGATTTTGTTCCACAGCATAGGGAGTCTCTGGGTGATGAATCTGTCCCTCCAGCACGTTCTATTAAAAAACGAGGTTTCTACAGAAAGCTTGCCGACTGGGGAGCAAAGTGATCTTCATTGCCCCATTTTGGCCTCGCCAGGTATGGTTTCCCTTTCTTTGGTCTCATCTTCTGGCTCCACCTTGGATCTTGGATCCCATTCAGGATCTCATTTCACACCCCTCGGGGTTCCTCATCTGAGTCTGGACAATTTGAAGCTCACGGCTTGGCTGCTCCAGTTCCCCTAATTGCTAGAACTCCTGGATTGTCTTCTTTAGTCAGGTCTATTCTGGTGGCAGCTCATAAATCTTCCACCAGGAAGGTTTATCGTAGCAAATAGAAACGTTTTTTCTTTTGGGCTTTTAGACCCTTTAACGGCTCCTGTTTTAGCTATTCTCGATTTTCTAGAAAATATTTTTCAACAAGGAGCTAGCTCTTCTACTATCAAAGTTCATCTAGCTGCCATCTCTTATTTTCACGTGGGTGAGAATTCTGCTTCTTTAGCCTCTTCCAGACTGTGTAAAGCTTTTATTAAAGATACTTTGCTATTACTTCCTTCGGTCAAAGATCCTTTTCCCCACATGGGACCTTACTATGGTTCTTCAAGCATTGGTTGCTCTGCCATTTGAACCTGCAGCAACCACGGATCTTAAGTTTTTGTCTTGGAAAACAGCTTTTCTAGTGGCTATCACCTTTGCTAAGAGGGTTTCAGAACTGCAAGCATTGTCTGTTAAAGTTCCATTCATGATTTTCCATAAGGACAGTGTTTCTCTTCATACCAATCCTTTCTTTCTTCCAAGGTTAACATCAATCAAACCATTAATTTACCTGTTTTCTTTCCAAATTTTGCTAACAAAATGGAATACAGACTTCACTTGCAGGATGTTCATAGACAGTTATGATTCTATTTACACAGGACTAGAACCTTTTGCAAATTTGATCAATTATTTGTGTACTTCTCTAAACCCTTTTTGGGTAAACCTATCTCCAGGGTCACCATCGCTAGGTGGATCTCCTTGTGCATTCTTCAGGTCTATAAGGATAAAGGTTTGTCTCCTGTGGGTCAGGTGAAAGCTTATTCGACTAGGTCACTGGGTACTTCTGCGGCCTTTTGGTCAAGAGTCTCACTGGATGATATTTGTTCTGCAGCTACTTGGTCATCATCTCATACCTTTATTTCTCACTATAAATTGGATTTGATTTCTCGAAGGAGAGCATCCATTGGTTCCGCGGTACTCCGGAATATCCTTCCATGAGGGCCACCCAGGTGTTTAGTAGCTGGGGACTCTGTCCCATGGGTTGAAGATCAAATGAAGTAAACTACTTCAGATAAAGAAGTTATGTACTCACCATAATGTTCCATCTGAGTAGTTCTACTTCATTTGTCTTCAGCCGTCCCTCCCTCCTTTCCCCTGGCCTTACTATATGGACAGCCTGTTTGGCTGAAGTTTTAGGTGCGTAAGGTGGTTTTTCAGGTTTGGTTCTCAGTATCTGTGGCAGTAAACTCGATCTGGGGGTTGGAAGGTAGTGGAGGTATATTATGGGTAAGGGGAGGAACTTGGGGCTTGGAGCAGATGCTAGTGAAATTGCAGGCTCGGGTCAGATACGGATCCAGTACCCACAGGTTGAAGACAAATGAAGTAGAACTACTCAGATGGAACATTATGGTGAGTACATAACTTTTTTCTTGCCTTTGAAAAGTACTGATTTAGGCAAGTGAGTCACCCTTGTATATTTCGCATTGCTGCTTAATGTTTTAGTTGTTCTTGGTCCCTCATGCATGCTAGGAAAATTCAACTGCGTAGTGGCTCGTGCTGATAATGTTATTGGATTTTTGTTATAAAAAGTTATTTTACCTCAGTTGCTCACAGATATTGGAATTTTTGATATAGGGAATTAGGTGGTTTTGTCATCGCCCACCAAGCCAATATGTTGTATGGGACCACGCCACAAAGTTAGGGATGGTAGTAGCTATACTGGGTCAAGAAGGCTACTAAATTGAGAAGAATTAAACCCCTAAGATCAAACTTAATGGAATAAAGAATGTGGAATAAATTGTGGGAAGGTAAGAGGAAGCTGATAGTAATAAGCCCAAAAATATCATCTAGGCACTTTATTAAGAGGATGTTCTGATGTTGTGTTTTTCATTCTTCCACATGAATGGGTCTCGGATCCGACTTGGCCGCATCTACTAGACTTTGGATCCAAAACTCGAGCTCCTCCCTTTACCCATAATGCCCTTTTCTGTCCCCAATTCCTCAGATTTCATTTGCTACCATTGAGATAGGACAAATTGTCTGAATTCAAGTAGTAAGCTAGTCATTATGGGTGTTATTTTGCCTCTTTTCTTGTCTATAGCTATCCGTTTTTGATACCTGTTAACTTCTGTCTACTTTACTTCCTCCTTCCAGTTTTTTGCTTGCGCTAGGGCACTTTCTTTATTACGTTTTTTTTCTCTTCCTTTTTCTAGTACAGTTTTTGGTACTTGGTCCTGTGCAGTTTCAATAATTTTTTCCTTATATACACACATACACACACACACACATATATATATTTATATATATATATATATATATTTTTATATATATATATATATATATTTTTTTTTTTTTGTTCAAAAACAGTAGTAGTAGTAATGTTGGGTTTAGTGTAACTTTCTGCATTTTTACATTTTTGTGATTGTTTTAACTCCTCTTTTCTGGGTTACTACTATTTCTTCCTTGTCAGATATGTCTGAGAAACCTGCAAAACCAATGGGTTTTAAAAATTGCACTTCTTGTGGGCATAAGCTTCCTAATTCTGATGCCCGTAGGAAGTGTGTATATTGTCTTGGAGCTGACCACCTTGATTCATCTTGCACTATTTACGCTACATTTAATCCCAGGGCACTCTCAGATATGTGAAAAGAATTTATTCTGAAAGGGCGTCTAGCAACTGACTCTGGGGCTCAAAGTCCTTCTAAAGGTTCGCAGCCAACCTTGGAGTGTAGAAAAGGGCCATTTCGAGATCTCTGAGGTTTTCTTTGAACCCACTGATAAGTTGAAGAAACTCTGGGATCAGCCACCTTCAGATTCAAAGAAGTTTGGCCGACCCTCGGATCCACAGCACTCTTTGGCTCTGACTGGCAGCCCATGCTTTAGCTCTCCTGCTCCATCCACCTCCTTCTCAGATCCTAAACCCACGTATCCGATCAGCAGAGGTTGCACTCCTGAATTTGTGTTGAAATCAGTCTCTCCAGTCCTGCCATTGCAGTTACTCAGGACTTTGAAGAAACAGTCCCAGTCCCCATCCACTGCTTTGTCCAGATCTTCAAGGAGTTTGACAGAGGCAGACATGGACAGGATGATGCAGAGATTTCTTAGGGTTCAAATCCAGATGGGGGGGTCCTGCCAGTTACATCCCCTTTCAGATCCATGAGCACAACTACCCAACCAATACTATTGCCTTCTCCAATCTGACCTGTGATTTTGGAGTCCCGGGATCCAAGATCTCCGAGAGGTTTGGCATCTGATCTGAGAAAGCTCCCTTCCTCTACTCCAATGGTATCCCTGACCAGTAATGCTCCGACACCTGTGGACCAGAGTGGGTCTCGGATCCGTGAGGTCGTCGCTGGGTCTGAGGAGTTTGGTTTGGCTCCTACCATATCAGATCCTTCCCTTCCCCTCGGTGCCTCGGCCCTGCACAACTCAGGTCCGATTCTTTCTTGAGGGCTTGGATCTGGGTTTGGCCCAGACCTTCCTTCCTTCTGCTGCTTCTGCTTCAAGGAAGGAGGAGGGCCTCGACAGCTCAGGTCTGATTCTCTCTGGAGGAATCGGATCTGGGTTTGGCCCAGGCCTTCCTTCCTTCAGCTGCTTCTGCTCTGAGGAAGAGGGAAAGACTGGACAGCTCGGGTCCGATTCTCTCTAGAGGGCTCGGATCTGGATTTGGCCCAGGCCTTCCTTCCTTCGGCTGATTCTGCTTCGAGGAAGGGGGAGGGGGGTTTCTGCATCCATCAACCTTCCAGAGTAGTAGAAAGCATTTTCCCTTTGCATAGAGATCTGTCCTTTCTAGTCTCAAATGCTATCTCCTGCCCCTCATAAAGTCCGAGTGCTGAGCCCATCATCTCTGCTCTTCAGGATCAGCCAGCTTAGGGAAGCCTCCACACAGGTTCCCCGGAGGGATTCCCCCTTTCTTCCAGCACCTCTCCCGAACACTCTGTGGAAGAGGGTACTGGGAAGATAACGTGTAAGAGGAGGCACATAGACTCTCCTATAGAATCTCTCCCAGAAGACACCGATTTTGATGAGGGAGAACAATACCCCTGATTGCTGCCTGATGGTGTCTCCTTTGGAGACATCTTGGACATCCTCAAACAGAAGGGTGGCTGGTCTTCTCAAGCTCCTTCTTGTGAAAAATCGGTATTCCTGGAGGCTTTTGGGCTGGACTATCTATGTGTTGGGTGACACCCCCAGTGGATGAACTTATTGATCTAGTCTCCCGCCGGGCTTGGAAGAAACCAAACACTGTCAAGCCCATTCCCAAGCACCCAGATAAATTCTTAGTTTCTCCTTCAGATGTACCGCACTGGAGCAAGGGAGTCCCCGTTGATGCCATAGATGGTCTTCATGTTTCACTGTTGCAGTCATCACATTTAGGTTATCCTGCCATCGCTAGCCCTCAGTCGGCCCGAGTACCAGAGGCGTAGTATTTCTGCGTCGGTTGCTGTCGCTCCAGGACTGACGTCAGGTCGTCAGTGGTATAAAAACAGGCAGCCTACACCATTAAATAATTCTTTCTTGACGAGGAGCTCGAAACAGAAGCAGTTCGCACGAGTGCCGGTCGGCCGCTACCTGAGTTTTTGTTTCCGAAATTGAAGTGGAAGTCTTCTAAAGTTAAGTACCCCATTGGGGATCCTTTTTTCTTGCTCTGACCGATGTCAGAAAAGCAAATACCACACCGAGATTTCCATTCTTACTGAGTCAACTGTTTAGGCCCAGACCACGACGTCCCTTGCTGCCAGTTTTGTGCTTTGTTCAATGCCCGAATTATTCGTTGTCGGGCCCTTATTGTAGCTAAATACTTTCGCTGTCGATCTCTGTATTCCAAATGGCTTCGGTAGGCCATCCGACTACTGATCTTCTGAAAAAACATAAGGATAAAGACAGAAACAGACTGCACAGGTCCAAAACTGACGACAACGCTTCCGTTAAGCTAGTAGCCAGTTCACTGGTACTCAGTGAGGCGCTTTCGCAGCCCCTGATACCCACATTGGATGGATTCGCAGGCCGCTAGCAAGACCCATTCGGAGTCTGGTGTGCCGCAAGACTTTTCGTTGACTGTGGAACCTGCGGATGTCTCTACCTTGGATGGGTTCAGTGCTGCTGTGCAGGCACCGACTTCTGAGGAAGTTCTTCGCACTACCGATATTTGACACAAATCAACTACTTCTTTCCCATCTTCAGTTCTTTTTAAAACTACCAAGTTTCTAAGGCCAAGAGTACGAGCTACGCCTAAAAGACTGACGACCCAAATTCATGCTCCTGCTTCCTTGCCACAGTCACAGATGCTTAAAATGGCAGAAGACCTTATCATGCTGATTAGGGGAAGCCAACCTTCCCCTGCTAAAAGAAAAATAATCTTGACCCCAGCACATTTATCTGACCAAGAGTCTGACGACTTTGAGGTTTCTGATTATGAAGACGTGCCTTTATCTGTTTGAGGATTCAGATGCAGAGGAATCCATTCCTTCTGCCTCTCTTCCAGAGGATTTTTCTTTTGGTGAAACCCTACATACCTTGAGAGAGCATTTTCATTGGGAATGCCAGGATTATTCTCAGTCCAAAAAGAGACTGAGGGAATTTTTAGGTTTACCACAGCACAGACCTTTAGCTATACCCCCTGGTCTGGATGTTGTGGATGATGTCTTTATGGAATCCAGTCTAACTACTGATACTTTACCTCCTGCTCCTAGGAAACCTGCCAGGTATTGCAGAGTCCCCGACTCACACAAATTTCTTTTCAAGAATACTACTGCTGACCCAGAGATCATCTTCCAAGGGCCTAAAGTAATAAAAGCAACTACAGTTAAGAATCCCACCCCCTCCAGCAGGGATTCTCGAGCCTTAGACAGATGGGGTAAAAAAGTATATACCTCTGCCACTCTTGGCTTTAGAGCATTAAATTGTCAGTTCCACATGCTGAAACACCAGCAACATACCATGGAACTCATTAAACAAAAAGTATCGACCTTCCCTAACTGTGCAGAAAATAAAGATTTACAGGAACTTATGCATTCTGCAAGCCAAATCAGTAAGCATACCCTGCAATGTGGGTTTGATGCCCTAGAAGCATCCTGCAGGGCAGCAGTCACATGTTCTGTACTTAGAAGGCATGCTTGGCTTAAGGAACAGTCCTTGCCAGATCATGTCAAATCAAAATTATTGGACGCAGCACTGAACAAAGACAATCTGTTTGGCACCAAAGCAGAAGAGGTTTTAAAAATATGAAAGAAAAAGCTAAGTGTATGCAGACAGTTAAAGACTTTTTGCAAATTCAGCCTCCAAGATTCAGTAGGCATTGCCCCTCAAAACATTGGTCCTTTCCAGCCCTCTCAAGGCCACCTCAGACTAGACCTAGGGGTTACACCCCCCCCCACCAAGACAGCAGTTTCAGGGTAAGAAGAGATCTAAGCAATGGAGTACCTCCACTTCTAAACCAGGGAGTGCTAAGCCACCCCCTTATGGAAAGATATCCCAATGACTCCTCAACTCCTCCTCTCACCTCTGCCCATCTGCTCCTTCCATGCAGAAAACTCGGCCTCCATCACCAACGATTGATGGGTCCTCAACATAGTGTCCCAGGGGCACAAATTTTATTTCCAGACGTTGCCAACCCCAAAGGGATACCCACATCTTCCTCCAAACCAATGGGCAGAGGCACAAAACCAAGTTAATTCCCTGCTCTCCATGAGGGCAATTCAACCTGTTCCTGCAGATCAGATAGGTCAAGGGTTCTATTCCAGACTTTTTCTGGTACCCAGAAAAGAGGGCACCTGGCACCCAATCTTAGATCTATGTACTCTAAACACCTTCCTGGTGGTACCAAAATTCAAAATGCTCACACTGCAGCAGCTTCTCCCTATGCTGTCCAAAGATGCCTGGTTAACCACTCTAGACCTCAGAGAGGCCTATCAGCATATCTCAATCAGAGATTCTTGCAGAAAATCTCTGCGTTTCAGGGCAGGATCTGTGCATTATCAGTTCTCTGCACTTCCCTTTGGCTTATCCACTGCTCCCAGAGTTTTCACAAAATGCCTGGCTCCAGCCATTGCTTTTTGTAGACAAAGAAATATTCAAATTTACCCTTACTTGGATGACTGCTTTATTCAGGCAGACATTCAGGAAAAGCTGTTACAGTACCTGACATTTGTAAAGGAACTACTAACCTTACTGGGGTACACTATCAACAAGAAGAAATCCAAACTAGTCCCCAGTCAAAAAATTGTATTCATGGAAGCAAGCCTGGACACAGCATCCCAGATGGCATTTCTAACTCCAGAAAAGCCAGCCTATCTGACAGGCTACTTCTCTCAACTGGCCAGCAGAATCCAGTTATCAGTAAGGAAAATACTGCAAGCCCTAGCTTTCATGGCCTCCTGCATTCTACTAATTCCATATGCCAGAATGCATATGAGGAAACTTCAATGGTACTTAAAAAGCCTTTGGTGTCAACATTCTTAGGACCTGGAAACTATTATACCTATGATACCCTGTCTAAGGAAAGATTTTCTTTGGTGGGCAGTAGCATGCAACCACAACAAGGGACTTCCCTTTTCACAACCCCATGCCGCCCAGACCCTAACCACAGACTCATCAGACTATGCCTGGGGTGCTCACCTTGATGGCAGGTGCATTCTGGGCCACTGGAGCCCAAACCAAATTCATCTGCACATCAACCGAATATAGATGCTAGCTGTTCAGCACGCTCTGACAGCTTTCAGATCCCTGCTTTCTCCAGGGCCTCTACTAATCAAAGCCGACAATACCACAGTAATGTGGTACATCAACAAGCAGGGGGGGAACCCACTCTTACCCATTCTGCAGGCTAGCCATTACCCTTTGGAACACGGCGTCAGCCATGCATATTCATCTGCAAGCTCAATTCCTGCCAGGCAACCAAAACTGTCTGGCAGACAACTTAAGCAAAAATCTCCTGGACCTACACGAGTGGCAATTAAACCACAACACCTTTAACCTTGTGACTGAAAAATGGGGTACCCCGAAGGTGGACCTATTTGCTTCCCCCTACAACCACCAGCTTAGCAATTCTGCACCAGGGAACCTCACAGCAAGGCCTGGAAAGCGGAGGCCCTATCCTTCCAGTGGGCAAACGTCTCAATCTTTGCATTTCCCCCTCTACCTCTTCTTACCAGAGTATTACTCAAAATAAGGGAGGAAAGACCAAGGGCAATCATGATTGCCCCAGACTGGCCACGCCAACACTGGTACTCACTACTGCGCAGTCTTTCCCCGTTACCTCCATGGCACCTCCCCCAGATTCCAACTCTCCTGAATCAGCAGGAGGGAGAGCTTTTGCATCCACAGTTGCAGACCCTGAACCTAGCAGCCTGGCTTTTTCCTTGACTTCTCCTCCAGTGGCCAGCCTAAGCAAACAAGTCCTGGATGTTATACGTGAAGCCAGATGACCCAGTACTAGAAAATCCTATGCTGACAAGTGGAAAAGGTATAGTTCCTGGATCCAGACTAAAGGAGCTGACCCAGCACAGTCCTCCTTACCTCTCATCCTAGATTAGCAGAACTACTCCACAGGGGCCTTTCCATTTCTTCCGTTAAAATCCATACTTCTGCCATCTCTGCACATTACAGCACTGAGCCACCTCTCTTCTCACACCCTTTCATCAAACAGTTCCTGAGAGGGGCTAACAACTTTAGGCCACCAAGAAGAGCCCATACCCCTGCTTGGGACCTTAACTTTGTGTTGGAAAAGCTCACAACCCCCCCCCCCCTTTTTGAGCCTGCAGCTTCAGCAGAGTTAAAATTCCTGTGTTGGAAAACAGCCTTTCTTCAGGTTATCACTTCAGCTAGAAGAGTGTCTGAGCTACAAGCACATATGGCTGTGGAACCTTTCATCATTTTTCATGCTGACAGGGTCTCCCTCAGGACTAACCCAACTTTCAAGACTAAGGTGGTGTCCAGTGTGGCTCTCAACCAATCTATTCATTTGCTCACCTTTTTCCCTAAACCTCAAAATAAGGGGGAAAGGATCCTGCACTCTTTAGATGTGCACAGACAGCTCAGATTCTACCTGGATAGGACTAAGCCCTTTAGGAAATCTGACCAGTTATTAGTCAGCTTTGCACCAGGGGTAGAGGGCAAAGCCATATCAAAACAAACCATTTCCAAATGGATAGCACACTGCATCCATTTCTGTCACAAGCACCATGGGAAACCACCCCCACAGGGGGTCAGAACACATTCTACTAGAGCAACTTCAGCCTCTACAGCCTTTCTCAGAGGGGTCCCTACCAGGGACATCCTGGAAGCTGCAACATGGAGTTCTGTTCATACCTTCACCAAGTATTACCACCTAACTATTTTTTCAAAATCCAGGGCACGCTTTGTAACCGCAGTCCTGCAGGGCATACTAGCCAGTCCCAACTCTCCTTGACTGCCTCCACCTGTTCCTCAGCTTTGGGAATCAACCCAAGTGTGATGACTGCAACAGTGAAACACGAAAAACATAGTACAGTTGTGTACAATTACCATAAATGTAGATGTTCAAGTGTATTCACTGTTGCAGTCCTGGTATCCCACCCTCCAGCCCCCTTGTCTCTCTCTTCCTCACCCTTACAGTGCTGTTGTATTTACTTTCTACTGGTAGTGTTACTCCACCATAACGTAGATCCCTACTGGGGGCCCCTGACATTTGGGACAAGAAAAACTGATGTAGTGGCTTCGGCTGCCTGTTTTTATACCACTGACGACCTGTTGTCAGTCCTGGAGCGACAGTAACCAACGCAGAAATACTAAGCCTCTGGTATTCAAGCTGACTGAGGGCTACCCCTGGCAGGATAACTCGAACATCTAAATATATGGTAAATGTACACAACTGTACTTTGTGGCGGCAGCCACTAAGAAGGAGCCATTCGAACAAAGTTCTCTGTCCATCTACCAAACAGGGAGTCCAGAGTGATGGACAGATTTGGAAAGCGCATTTACACCTCAGCCACATTTACACTGAGGTTGTTAAATTACTTGGCATATTTTACTTGCTTACAGAGATTTGATCAAGGAGCTTTCAATCTGTCTCGCTGAGGCCATGTCAGTGGAGGATCTCAGGAAGGTTTCTCTTCAACTGGCTACTGTTTCATCTATTGCCAGTTCATTGATGAGGCTGATCTCCCATACAGAGGAGAGTACCTCATGAGCAGCTGGCTTTAGACATAGCTGTTAGGAGACATGCCTGGATGAGGCTATGCAACTTTGTGGACCCCTTCAAGGCTTCTTTTGTTAATGGCCCCTTTCATGACTCCTCCTTGTTTGAGCCATCACTGAAAGACATGCTCAGCCACAACGAGCAGGAGAGAAAGACCCTGTTTGCTGTTGGAATCAGATTACCTTCTCCTCAGTGTTCATTCTGTAGGAACCAGAGAGGTGGTGAGAAAATATGGTTCCAGAAATCTCCGGGATCTTTTCAGGATTCATGCAGGGATATTCCCTCCAGAGGCAGAGGAGGAGGTTTCAATGGCAGACGTCTCTCTAGAAGCAGAGGGGGTCCACAAACCAGGGCTTCAGAGACTCCTCTTCTGATAGGGCCATATCAGTGCTTCTGAAGCATTGCCTGACTGTCCATCTCTGGAGGCAAATGAGGGACAATTTTCCTTGCACCATGACATCTGGACAAATATCACAAGAAAATGTATGGGTGCTAGGAATCATGTCCAGAGGTTACTACAATCTTCATTAGGACAGGAGGTGGAAGGGAAAAGGGAAACTTTGTGACATTCCACCTAGTCAGAGAGAATTCGCAGCTCAAGAAATTCAAAAGCTGCTACTAAAAAGTCATTCAGGAGGTCCCACCTGAACAGATAGGATTTGGAACTTACTCCCACTTCTTTTAAGTGCCAAAGAAAACAGGAGACCTCATACCAGTTCTGGATCTAAGCAATTTGAATCTGTATGTAAAGAAGTCAGAGTTCAGAATGGTTAAGGTTCAGTCCATCCTGTCTCTTCTGGACAAGGATGACTGGATGTGCTCTATAGATCCCCAGGATGCTTACTTTCATATCAAAATAGGCAGGCGCTCCAGGAGACACCTGCACTTTCGGCTGGGAGCCAGTCACTACCAATTCAGAGCACTGCCCTTTGGACTCACCACAGCCCCCAGGGTGTTCAAATGCATGGCATTTGTGACAGGTCACTTGCGACTCAGAGGATTCAAGGTGTTTCCCTATCTCTATGATTGGCTCCTCACTACCCCAACAAGGCATCAGCTCCTACAAGGCAGGGATTTCTTGCTTTAGATCTCCAAATCCTTAAGCATTACAATAAACCTTGCCATTTTGAAGTTCACTCCTGTACAGACTCTGCAATTTATAGGAACTCAATTGGATACTACGACTCAGGTGGCATCATTACCTCTTCATCGCATCATATCTTTGAGAAGTCAGGTATAGATCATAATGTCTCGTCCATCGTCTCCAGCAAAACTAGTATTACAAGCTCTTGGGTCAATGTCAGCTGCCATTCTTCTATTCCATCTAACAGGATTCTTCATGCAAATCCTTCAGTAGACTCTGGTGGTTCAGTGGTCCATTCTTTATCAGCCTCTGTCATTTCCCATAAATTTCACTCCAGTTTGCAAACATCATGTTCGCTGGTGGATCCAGTCAGATTACCTCTTTCTGGGCAGACCATTCTCTCTTCCTCCCCCAATAGCCACAGTGACCACAGATGCTTCCCAAATGGGATGGGGGGGGGCATTTCATAAGAAAGATAGTCCAAGGCACGTGGTCCCATTCAGAGACCAAGTTGCATATCAGTGTCTTAGAGATGAGAGCAGTCCTCCTGACACTGCAAGCCTTTCAGGACGTTCTCCCCTGTGGGCTATTGCAATCCATACAGGCAACAAGTCAGTAGTCTGGTACATTAGCAAACAAGGAGGAACCTGTTCCTACCCATTGTGCAGCGAGGCCATGAGGGTCTTGGGAATACGTGATCTCTTCAGACTGCTTTCGTATTGCAACTCACATACCGGGGAATACCAGTTCTCTTGCACTCAGACTCAGTAGGGCCATACGGAGTCCTCATGAGTGATCCCTCAATCTAACAATAGTGAGTATGAGCTTCAGCTGCTGGGGCTAGTCTTGGTGTGACCTCTTTGCTTGTCCCATCAACAAGTGCAGCAAGTACTTTACTTTGATCAACCCTCCAGGGGAATAACTGAGAGATGCTCTTATTCACGATTGACCCTGGTCTCCCCTATGGTTACCCCCCCCCCTTCCACTGATCCCAAACTTTTTACAGAAAGCATGCAGGCTGAAGAGTTCAGCCATCCTCATTGCCCCCTTCTGGCCTCAACAGGCATGGTTCCCCTTCCTTTAGTCTCACTTGAAATATCCTCCATGGATACCAGTGCCCACTCAGTATCTCTTATCTCATCCATCAGAAAGTCAGCATCCCAATCTCCACTCCCTCAAACTTACTGCATGGTTTCTCCACTTCCAGGGATAGTAAGATGGTCCAGGCTGGCTTCCTCAGTTTGTGACATTATCTTGGCCTCTCAGAAGGTCTCCACCAAGAAAGTCTATAGAAGTAAATGGAAAGAATTTTTTATTTGGGTGTCTAATCAGAATATTGACCCCTTTTCAGCACCTACTTCAGCCGTTCTTCTTTTTCTCACCACTGTTTTTAAGGAAGGGGCTAGTTTATCCTACCATTAAACTTCAGTTGGTAGCCATATCCAACTCCCACACTAGAAATGAATAATTATACCTGGCATCTTCCAGATTGTGCAAGGCTTTCATAAAGGGAATCTTCCACCTTAGACCTCCAATAAAGGATCCCTCCTCTCCTTGGGATTTGACGGTGGTACTTCAAGGTTTAACTCAGAAATCCTTTGAAGCAGTGGACAAATATGATATGCGATATGAAATTCCTTTCTTGGAAAACAGTATTTTTAGTAGCTTTCACTTCAGCAAAAAGAATTTCAGAGCTCCAGGCCTTATCAGCTAAGCCTCCTTACACTATTTTCCATAAGGATAGGTTGTTTCTTCAAACCAACCTTCCCTTTCTGCCTAAAGTGGCTACAGAGACCAACATTAACTATTTCATTCAATTACCTGTTTTCTTCCCAATTTTACTAATAAAGACGAATATGTGCTGCACCTGCTTGATGTTTACAGTCAATTACATTTTATCTTCACAGAACAAAACAGTACAGGAAGTCTGATCAGCTTTTTGTGTCCTTTCCCCCTAATTGCTTGGGTCAGGCAGTTTCCAAAATGCCTGTAGCCAAATGAATCACCAGTTGTATTTCACTGATTTATTCTGAGAAGGGTCTGGAGTTGCCACGTCATCCTAGAGCTCACTCCACCTCATTAGCTTTTTCCTCAAGAACTTCCATTGACGACATCTGCGCTGCAGCCACTTGGTCAAAGACTCATACCTTTGCTACACATGAAAATTAGATATTGTCTCTAGAAGCAGAACTTCCTTTGGTGCGACAGTGCTCCAGCATGTCCTTCCTTGAGGGCCTCCCGAGAGTAACGTAGCTGGGGATTCTGACCCATTCGTAAGGAAGAATGAAAAGGACAACATCAGATTTAGAAGTTATGTACTTACCATAACTTGGCAGCTCATTGTCCATTTTCATTCTTCCTCACCTTTTAGCCCAGCCATCCCCTCTGGCCCTGTCACTCCTAGAAAGATCTTTGGATGATATAGGAACCTTCATGTTCCTGGTCTGAGCCTCCATCTTTCCATGTGTCTGTTTTATCTCTATAATACTGTAGGGGTAAGGCAGCAAACTCGATCTGAGGAGTTGGGGATGGAATGGGGCATTATGGGTAGAAGGAGGAGCTTGAGTTTTGGATCCAAAGTCTGGTAGCTGCGGCTGAGTCAGATCCTGGACCCATTTGTGAGGAAGAATGAAAATGTACAACACAGATGCCAAGTTATGGTAAGTACATAACTTCTAATTTTTATCAGACCCCATAGATGGGAAAGCTTTCTCTGAAGGTGATTCCCAGAAACAGGGATCAAAAACGGTAATGGTCACCTTCTCAAGCCACTAACAAAATGCATATAGATAAGAAGCATTATTGTTGGGGAAATACAACTTTTATTTATCCTAATACAAATCCTGGTGCCATGGATACTTAAACTCAAAGGGCTAGACAGAAAGAACTGTGGTAAAACCAGTTAACAGTTTCATGCCTAATTAATCAGTTTTTACCAGTGTTTTAAAAACAAAGTACTTCATTATAGAAGTAAGTAGTTGTAGCTGAGTTCCATTTGTCCTTTGGAAGGCTGTGGACCTAAGTTATCAGGATTTTTAATTCAGCTAAATAAAATTGATATTTTACCCATTTAATGGTGTTTTTTGTCTACATGGATTAAAAGCCAAGCATAAAAAAGACAACATAAGCCACCACCAGTGCTGATTCTCCAGTCTGTTAAATTAAACACCAATGTCACTGCCTTCAGCATACTTCTGTATCATTGTTATAGACGTTATGGAAAAGCCTGAGAAAGAATACTTGATTCTAGATAGCCAAAACTGCAACTTTAGAAGGTCTCACAACAAAACCATTAGGATTACAAACAGATTAAAGTATGACATATACTGGATTTCAGAAGTGTATCCAAGGGCATTGCTGCACTCATACTTTGGATCACCCAGGCCAGCATTAGAAATCTGCATTGTTTACCTTCAAAATTCAACCTAGAGAAACTTCAGTTTTACCTTTAACATTCCAACCTCTTAAGAAAAAGTATAAAAAGGAGACCTTCTCCTTTATTTTGAGAGAGTAAAGAGGATTTTTTGCTGTCTCATGGGTCTTATCCATTGGCCTACCCTTCCTTCACCCAACTAACATATTATTTCCCCTCTTTGGGGTAACGTCCAGGCACCACCAACAAGGAATGAGACCTCAGACCCATTTGATGTTCATGAGAGACAGCCTTACAAGACTATCTGCAAATATATAGAGCTGAGTATACTTTTCTGTATTATTCTGTATTATAGAGCTAAATTGTTGCTTAGATATCTGTTGTCTTACTCTTCTGCAAATATACAGAGATCAGTATATATATTTTTTTGTTTTATAATTTGCACTCTGATTCCTCACATCTCTGTTGAAACTGTCTCCCCCCCCCACCCACCCACCCCACCCCTCATTTTGGTTTCTATAGCTTGTGTGTTGTTAACTCAAGGTTCCCTTAATTTGACTTAATAGCAGCAGCCTGCATTTAAAGTGGAAACTGTGTGTTGAGAGACAGCCTTACAAGACTATCTGCAAATATATAGAGCTGAGTATATTTTTCTGTGTTATTCTGTATTATAGAGCTAAATTGTTGCTTAGATATCTGTTGTCTTACTGTTCTGCAAATATACAGAGATCAGTATGTATTTTTTTGGTTTTATAATTTGCACTCTGATTCCTCACATCTCTGTTGAAATTTTTCCTCACCCCTCCTCTCCTTGTTCTTGGCTGTAGTTTAAATTTGGTGGCTTTTGCAGTGCCCGCCCCACTGTAGATTTGATCTAGGACACTCCCCCAGACCCATCTATTATTTATTTATTTATTTGCATTTGTTAACCTGGTTGGTCCAGCTGGATAAGAATTACCCTTTTTCAGTGGAGACCCGAGGGGAAAAGCCCCCAAACAAACATACAAATACATACGAATAGAGACAAATTAACAATATTACAGAGGAAAACAATATTATGGGTACAATGGATAAGAAAAACAAACAATGAAAGTTTGAGAATATGAGTAAGGTAGGCCAGAGGCATGCATGCAAAAGATTTATGAAAAGGTGTTCTGAGCAAGATCTCTGAATTAAGTTAAAGTAGGCAAAGAAATGATGATTTAGGTGTGGAGTTATTAGTGTGGGAGTTTTAGGTGGGAGCATGTGAAGGACATTCCCATTTGGAGGAGAGATGGGAGAGAAGCATGGATTTGAAATAGTTGTGGTTAGGTATATTACGTAGTGGTGTGGGGAGATTGTTCCATAGTTTGGCAATAGTGTGGGATAGTAGTAGTTTACCAGTTGGGTGGATGGGTTTGTGTACATGCAGGAGGTTTTGGCCTGTGGATCTCAGGGTATGGGTAGGTGTGTAGGGTGTTAGAGATTTAGCAAGAGAGGGGCATTCTGCTGGTTTAAAGATGAGTTTGTGGGCTGTTGTAAGTTGTAGGTACTTTAGGTGGTTGTGGAGGCCTAGCCAGTTTAGGGTGTGTAGGGAGTGACAGTGATGGGAAGAGTTCTTAGAATTGGTTGCAAATTTGCACATTTTGTTGTAACAGGCCTCAAGTTTAGCACGGAGTCCGAGTTGTAGGTTGGAGAATAGGGGAGCACCGTACAAGAGAGAGGGGAGAAGGAAGGTAGATGCAAGGGTATGACGGGAAGATGCAGTAAGGTAGCAGTTGTGTCTGTAGAGGAGGCCGATTTTCTGGTGGGTTTTTTTGATTGCTGAGAGGATGTGGGAGTCGGATTTTAGGTTTTCATCTATGGTAATGCCAAGTAGTTTGGTACTAGGAACGATTTCAAGAGGGGTGTTATTGTGGCTTTTGATGGAAAATTGGACTTTGTGGAACTGGGAACTTTTAGTGGGAGTAAATATCATTAGCTTTGTTTTGTTGGCATTTAGGGCCAAGTGATGCGATTGCATCCATGATTCAATTTTGGAGAAGGCTGTTTGGGTATTAAGTAGAAGTTTGGAGGGGCAGGAGGCTGAGCAGATGATAGTGGAGTCATCTGCGTATTGGATGACTGAGGCTTCAGGGATGGAGAGGTGAAAATTGTTAATGAATAAGTTGAAGAGCAGAGGGCCAAGTACTGATCCTTGGGGAACTCCTGTGGGTGTAGATAAGAAAGGGGAGGTTGACTCTTTCCATTGTACAGCCTGCTGGCTCGTGGAAAGGTAGCTGGAGAACCAGTCTAGGGTTGAGGGAGATAAATGCAAGTGTGAGAGCTGGGATAGGAGGAGGGAATGGGAAATAGTGTTGAATGCCTTTGAGAGGTCAAGAAAAAGAGAAGATACGTATTTGCCGCTCTTATGTGCTAGGTTGACTGTTTCGAGGAAGGAAATGAGGGCTGTCATGGTGCTGTGGCCTGGGCGGAAGCCGTGCTGGATGGGAGAGAGGAGTTTGTGCTGGATTAGGTAGAGCATGAGCTGGGAGTGGTTGGCTTTCTCTAGAATTTTAGAGAGAGGAGAGAGTATAGCTATGGGTCTGAAGTTGGTAGTGTCTGTGTTCTTACTACCTTTGTGGAGAGGAATTATGTATGCATAACGTCAGATGGTTGGTACATAGGATTCCTGAATGGATCTATTAATGAGGATGGATATGGGATAGGCTATAGATTCGGCTGATATTTGAAGAAAATTTGCTGGAAAGTTGTCAGGGGCATTGCAGCATGGTTTTAGTTTTTGTAGTAGTCTTTTTATAGTATAGGTGGAGACAGGTTTAAGTGAGAATAGCGGTGGAGGAGGGGTGAGAGAGAGGGTTTGGGGTGCAGGGTGAGGGGTTAGTATTGATGGATGGATTGGGGAAAGTGGAGGATAATTTAGCTATACAATCAATGAAAAATGTGTTGAAGTTAGTGGCCGTTTCAAGACTTGAGAGGTTGGGATTGGGGCAGGGGTTGGAAGTATTACCAGGGTTGAGTATTGAAGAGATGGATGTCCAGAATTTCTTTGGATTGTTTGAGTGTTTGTATTGCAGACTGCTGTAGTAGTTTTTGCGATCTTTTGTTATTGATTTTTGGCCAGGTTACGAAGATGTTTATATTCTTGGAGGGTGGTGGGGGTTTTCTGTTTTGGTACAGTTTCCACTTTTTGTTTCTCTGAGTGATTATCAATTTAGTTTCTTGGGATAGCCAGGGGCAGGAATTTGTTTTGATATGTTTGGTTTGTAAAGGGGCTACTTTATCAAGTAAGGTAAGGAAGGTTTGGTTAAAATATGTGACGGCGTTATCTAGTGGAAGGATTTTCAGTGGGGACCAATTAGTAACCTTGAGGCATTCAGAGAAGATTTCGGGGTTGAAGGAAGATAGGTTACGGGATTGTTTGAAAATGTGTTGTTTTTCTATGTGTGAGGATAGGCGGTCGGTGAAGGCTGGTAAGTGGTCGCCTAGGGGGTCTGGTATTACACCATTTCGAGATACGGTTGGGATATGTTGTTAATATCCAATCTAAGATGGTACTGGAGGAACCATCTTTGTTTGGCCTAGTAGGGAGGTCTGTTAGTTGGGTGAAATTGTAGAGGTTGATAGAGTGAGATGGGGTATCTATGAGGAAGGAGGTCCAGTTAATATTTACATCACCAAGAATGTAGGTTTCATATTTGATGTTTGAGTTAAACCAAGAGAGAATGTCTTCCAGAGTTTTGGTATTGTCTCCTGGTGGGATGTAGATGTAGCAGATGCAGATGGATTTATAGTTGTTAAGTTTTAGAAAGCCTACTGCTCAGACAAGCTCCTCGTGGTCCTGCAGAGTGGTCCTAGCAGCAGGAAACTCAGAAAAGCGACTACTTTCTGGATTTAAGTATCTTTGCTTTTTTTCACTTGGAATAGCTTCTGTAGCTTACCTGAAATAGCTTGAAATGTTTTTTAACTGTTTGCTGCATTATTTTAAAATCTGCACTTAAAGTTACATTTTAGTCGAATTTGATCGAAAGTTTGTTTGTTTGTTTGTTTAATTTAATTGTGGAGGCTGCCCACTAAAGTGTGCTAGCCTGTGTTCTGCATTTTCTGTGTGTTTCTATAAAAAAAACAAAAAAATATTCCTTGTTTTCCCACCTCTCCTCGACTAGCTTAGACCAGTTTACAGGCATTGCTGTATTCTGGGCTGTAGTGTAGTTCCTGTGTTGTCCATTACCTTACTTGGATAGAAGGAAGTTTCTTTGCTCACCAGTGGGAGTGGGGAGCCTTGAGCAGCCTACCTGTCCCTGTAGGAAGTGACCTCAGCACAAGAAGCTGTAGTAATTGGTTGTTTTGGACCATTTCTAGCTCTTTTGTAGTTCACTGTTTAAAATCCGCCTCTGCTTTTTGTGATTGTAAGCGCAGCGCCAGCTAAACAAGGTTAAACTTCTTCTGGCTCCGCCAGGTCTGGTCTTCAAATTTTCCCTTAAGGAAGCTCTACTCTTAGTATAAACAGACTACTCACTATATTACAAGCCTAGCACTTGTTCTCAATACTTCTCTACTAAGTAAGCACTCTCGTACTAAGTAAAGCACTACATCTACGTACCACCCCTGTGAATATCCACTTCCCTTAAAGGTACAGCACTCCCTTATACTGTTCTAGCATGTCGAGTGGTAGATTACTGGCATCCTCTCCAGTTCAGCTGGTCAATCTGGGTATCTTGAGACAATGCTACAATTGTCTCATGTACACAGACAACCCTCTCCTCCTCCCAACAAACACAAATACATGTGAGAGATGCAACTATATAGCCAAACTGGAGGCTGAACTTTCTCAACTCAGGGCTGGCATGACCAGACAGGAGGAGATGGTAACCACACACACAACAATCCAGTCCCACATAGGCCTACCACAACTGCAAACCAAACACATAAAAACAGAAAGACATACTCGGAGGCTCTAATAAAAAACTTACCAAAACAACAGAGGCTCCCAAAGCAGACATCCAAAAATCCACCACCTCAAAACAAAACACATGCAACACATACTTCAGTAAATCAGTGTGTCAACCAATCACAGCCATTAAGGCCAAACACCTCGCCTGATACACTAGTAATAGGTGACTCTATAGTCAGACACACTGATGTCCCGCTGACCAGGCTGACTGTGAGCTGCCTATCGGGAACTAGGATCCACCACATAACACACGCACTCAAGTCACTCCAAAGCAAGTACAAATATGACTCCGTCATTGTCCATGCTGGTGTAAATGACCTGAGACGTACCTCCCTGGACTACATGAAAAGAGACATAGAGGAGCTCTCCGATTATATATCCCAGGCTGGTATGACCCTGACCCTGAGCAGCATCTTGCCCTCACCAAGAATGATACCACAATACAAAGACAAGATTATCAGCTTTAACAATTGGCTCAAGTACTGGTGTCATTCTAAGGGGATCCAATATCTGTCTGCCTGGGATGACATGTTGGACAAGCCACGCTGCTTCGCAAGGGATGGCTTACACCTGTCACCACTGGGCTTCCGGATATTGGCTAAGGCTCTTGCCACCCCCATAGTGCCTTTTTTAGGCAAGGCTCAAAAGACAAACCCACCTCCTTAGAAAACAAAAATGGAAAGAAACTAAGGGTAATGCTGCTCAACGCCAGAAGTCTAAATCTCAAGATGCAGGCACTTGATGCACTCCTCAGCATGGAGAACATCGACATCTGTGCAGTAACTGAAACCTGGTTCAAGGCTCCTGAGAGCACCCCAGCGCTATCAGGCTATACCTCGTATCATGCTTTTCAGCCCCAAAACCCGGGCCAAACCACAAAGGGAGGGGGAGTGTCCATATTCATCAAGGACACCCACACCTCCAGGTTAGTAGCAACATATGAAGCATCAGAGACCATACAGGTGCAACTAACCACAGGCAAAACTGCTATACAACTGGTAGCATGTTACAGACCACCCTCCCAATCTCAAGAACCCCACTCAGCCTTCCTGAAGACATTGGAGGATATGAATGTATCACAAAATACCATCATACTGGGAGACTTCAACTACCCAAACATAGATTGGGTACATTATTCTAGCCCTAATACCCTAGCCCAAAGGTTCCTGGAATTCATAAATTCAAATGCACTGGAACAACTAGTCACCTCTCCCACTAGGGGAGATAATATACTAGATCTGATCATCACAAACATGGGGACAAAATGCTCCACACCGGAAGTATACCCCTCACTAGTGAGATCTGACCACAAACTAATCACCCTGGATATTCACATCCCACCTCCACCCCCAGCACAAAAGACCACAGTGAATAACTTCTCAGAAGCAGACTTACACTGTGCCAGTGGATACCACATCCCACAATGTCGAATCCTTCACAAATGCTTTCTGTGGACATCTCCAAGAATGCATGGATCATGCAATCCCAAGTCCCTCTCCACCAAAGGTAAGCGTCCTGTCTGGTGGACCTCAGCCATAAACAAATTGTATAACAAAAGAAGGAAGCTACTGCACGTCAGAGCAAAATCCCATGAAGGGAAGACATCTCTGATCAACATTAGCAGAAAGCTACATTCTCTCATAAAAACATCCAAGGCCAACTTTGAGAGAAAAATCGCTAAGGACACTAAAGATAACCACAAAGCCTTCTTCAGCTATGTTAGAAACCTGGGCGGAAACCCTCAGATATGCTCAGAGTTGGTTCACAACAACAAAAAATACACTGAACCCACAGATATTGCCAACATTCTGGCTGACAGGTTCAGTGCAAATTTCTCCCCTCCCTCACTCCCAAAAGAAGAAATACTTATCCCAGCTGAATGTAATCTCCCTGTCATCTCAGATGTCCAAGTGAGAACCGCCCTAAACAAAGCAAATAACACAGCATCAATGGGACCTGATGGTATTCCAGGCTGCGTGTTACATGAACTCCAAGAGGAGCTAAAACCACACATAAAAATGCTATTTAACCTTAGCCTTACTTCGGGATATGTACCTGAACACTGGCGTACAGCAACAGTGGTCCCAGTCCACAAGGGGGGGGTGCCTCTACAGACCCTGGAAACTACCGCCCCATAAGCTTAACCAGCCTGGTCTGCAAAGCTATGGAAAGAATCATTATGGAACTCATAAACAGAGACATAGGGGACCTACAGACACTTGACCCCACCCAGTTCGGCTTTGTAAAGGGCAGATTCTGCCTTTTAAACCTGGTTGACTTTTTTGAAACAGTCACTAGAGCCATTGATGAGGGCAAAGCAGTCCATACAGCATACCTGGACTTGGCTAAGGCCTTGACACAATACCCCACTCAGGCATCATAGATAAGCTCAACAGCTTAAAAGTAAACCCTTATGTCACTAGATGGGTTGCAAACTGGCTAAAGGACAGAACCCATAAAGTTAAAATCGCTGGAGCAATGTCAGACTCAAAGCCAGTCACAAGTGGTGTCCCACAGGGATCTGTCTTGGGACCCCTCTTGTTCGGCATTTATTTCTCAGATGTTAAAGCAAACATGGGAGGGCTGTGGCTGACAAAGTTCGCAGATGACTGCAAACTAGGCGCCATAGTCGATACACCAGCAGACACACACATCCTACAAAAAGGCCTCACAGAAACGAACAACTGGTGCCGGAGTCACGGCCTTAAACTAAATGCCAAAAAATGTATAGTCATCCCCTTTGGGAAAAACAAAGTACCCACAAATTATCACATAGACAGCAACCCACTGAGTACGGAAAAAGTAATCAGAGACCTAGGGACCCAAGTCGACAGCGACCTCTCATTTGACACCCACGTTGCCAAAGTGGTTAGAAAAACATTCTACCTTGCACACCTCATCATGAAGGGAATCACATCCAGATCCAAGGATGTCATTGTACCCCTATATTCCTCCCTCATCAGACCCATGTTTGAGTACAAAGCCCCATTTGGTATGTATCTCGCCCGGCATTTGCAACAGCTGGAGAGACCACAAAAGTACCTCACCAAGAGGATCAAGGGTCTCCAACATATGTCTTATTCTGCCAGACTAAAGAAACTTCAGCTCTATTCAGTAGCATACCGCCTGCTCAGAGGTGATCTCTGCTTGACGTACAAGGCCATGTCCAATCAGGATCTGATGGACATGCTCCACCTCAAAAAATCCAAATCCATCAGGACCACGAGAGCTAAAGACTTAAACCTCGGCACAAGTATGAATAGGACATGCTGGAGGGATAGATTCATAACCCAGAGGCTTCCCATGCTTTGGAACAAGATCCCAGTTCGTATTAGGCAGAGCCCCTCACTGACTCTCTTCAAGAGAAATCTTGATGAGTGGATGGGAGATCGTAAGTTTACCCCAGGAGTCACATCTGTGTCACTACTAGACAGGGGCACAGTAAACTAATTCTATTATATAAGGGGACCTTCATTGTGTCACTACTAGACAGAGGCACAGTATTCTAAATTTATTCTGTACATTTTTTGTACCATTTCATGGGATGGCAAAAGCCACATCACTATGGCTAGGCTTACAAATGCCCCAGGGCAGATAGCCTAGTACTATACTATGAAACTATGAAACTACAGTCATTTCTGCATTGGCAAATGTTGGGATGGGGTTGGTCAATGGAGTAAAAGTGAGAGTGGAAGAATAGATAATTGCTACACCACCTCCTTTTCTATGAGTTCTGTCATTGCGTATAATGTGATAGCCTGGAGGAAGGATTTCATTATCTCTGATGGAGGGTTTGAGCCAGGTCTCAGAGACAGCGGTTATGTTTGGCTGGTTGTAAGAGAGCCAGGCATGAAGGTTGGAGATTTTATTACGGAGGCTTTGTGCATTTAGAATCATGAGGCAGATAGTCTTGTGTTTGTGTTGATTAGAACTTGGGTTAGGGTGGGTACAGGTAGAGGTTGGGCCTGGGTTAGGGTGGATGTCACCTGACAGAGAGAGTGAGATATGAGAGAGGAGCTGATTGAAGAAAAGTAGAGGATAAAGGGAAGTATGTTTTTTTGGGGGGAGGGTTGTCTTAGAGAAAGTAGATAGAGTGAGGTGAGGAGATGGTGATGCAGGGAGTAAGGAGAGTTTGAAAAGATTGGATGGGCTGGAGGAGTAAAGTTCTGGAGAGATCTGTGAATATGAGTGGGATATATCTGGGGGGTGTGAGGTGGTGGTGTGTGTGGTTAGAGGTAGGTATATATTAGTGTGGAGGCTAAGTTGGGTAATGTAGGTTAGGGATATTAAAAGGATAGATAGTAGTAGAGCTTGTTGTGGGAAGGTAGGCATTGTAGTATAGATGTGTGAGGTGTGGTGTATGTATGAGAGAGGGTGGGGGTGTGTATGAGATTGGTGTGTGTATGAAGTGCTACGCTCATCATGCAAACTGTAATGTTCCAAAGGTCGCTTTTTATGTCTTGAAAGTCCACCAGTTTCACCAATGTAACCTTCATGTCTTGTTTGCTGCTCTCGGACATTTGCATGAAAAGGTGACAATGACCTCTGCTTGTACTGATAATTGTGCATCAGTCCCATATCTGAAGAATTACTGTTTTTCTTCTTCGGGTATACCGGTTCTACTTTCAAAGTGCAGCAAACCTTGGGAATTTCCCCTGGAAGACCCAGTCTTAGCTTTCCTGGTCCCCATCTTGGTCCCTTAAAAAGTACAGAAAGCTTGTTGTAGAAACCAGGTGCGATCCAAAATGTATTCCAGATGTGAAGCAGGAGCTGAAACAGGTCAGCTGAGATGGCAGTAGTGATCAGAGCATATGGACCATTCACCAGACATCCACACACAATCAGCATAGCAATTGTGGTTCCAATTCCATTCTGACCGATATTGTTATACAGGAACAACATGGGAGCTGCTACAATGAGCATCACACAGTAGGTTGTCGCTCTCCCTCCCGTGTAGTTAGAAACTATACCTGCAATTATCCCACCTAAAATTCCTCCAAAATTAAAGAGCGTAGATATATCTCCAGCACCTTTTGAATCCAAATGTGCTACGTTGGGAATGAACAGTGGTAGCCAGTAAAGGAAGGTGTAGCTGACAAGCTTGGCAAATAGTAAGCAGAGGGAAAACTCCAACACACCTGGAATTTTAAGGGCACTTACAAAGCTGATGGCAGTGGGCTCTTCAGTGACAGTGCCCCGCTCTGTGGGTATGTTGATACTGCCCTCTGCTGCATGGTTCGGGCTCCTAAAGAGTTCCTCATCACTACCATTTCTGATTAATGGTGTCTGTTCAAGTCCTTCATGGTGTTGAGGAGGACAGCAATCCACATCTTCTTGACATTCCACTGTTGGCTGTGGTATGCTGTTATCTGCTTCTCTGCCATCAGATGGATCTGCTGGCTGTGGTATGCTGTCAACTGCTTCACTCCCATCAGATGGACCTGTTGGCTGTGGTATGCTGTCATCTGCTTCAGTGCCACTGGATGGACCTGCTGACTGTGGTATGCTGTCATCTGCTTCACTGCCATTAGATGGACCTGCTGACTGTGGTATGCTGTCATCTGCTTCACTGCCATCAGATGGACCTGCTGACTGTGGTATGCTGTCATCTGCTTCACTGCCATCAAATGAACCTGCTGGCTGTGGTATGCTGTCATCTGCTTCACTGTCATCAGATGGACCTACTGGCTGTGATATGCTGTCATCTGCTGCATTGCCATCAGATGGACCTGCTGGCTGTGGTATGCTGTCATCTGCTGCATTGCCATCAGATGGACCTGCTGGCTGTGGTATGCTGTCATCCGCTTCACCACCATCAGATGGACCTGCTGGCTGTGGTATGTTGTCATCTGCTTCACCGCCATCAGATGGACCTGCTGGCTGTGGTATACTGTCATCCGCTTCACCGCCATCAGATGGACCTGCTGGCTGTGGTATGCTGTCATCTGCTTCCCCTCCATCAGATGGACCTGCTGGCTGTGGTATGCTGTCATCTGCTTCACCTCCATCAGATGGACCTGCTGGCTGTGGTATGCTGTCATCTGCTTCACTGCCATCAGATGGACCTGCTGGCTGTGGTATGCTGTCATCTGCTTCACCGCCAACATATGGACCTGCTGGCGGTGGTATGCTGTCATCTGCTTCACTGCCATCAGATGGACCTGCTGGCTGTGGTATGCTGTCATCTGCTTCACTTCCATCAGATGGACCTGCTGGCTGTGGTATGCCGTCATCTGCTTCACCGCCAACAAATGGACCTGCTGGCTGTATTAAATCGCTCAGCATATCAACATTCTTAAAGATTGTGACCCAAAAGTCTGGAATTCCTTTGGGACTGTCTTCTTGCACTAGTTCTTGATTATCTTGCACTTTTTCTTGTATATCGTCTAGTGTTGCCTTATTCTTCACTTCTGCTAATTTCTCCTCCTCTTCCGAATCACTATGTCATTCACATTCTTCATCTGTAGGTTCTACTTGACCACTGACAATTTCATGTCGCAAATTGAAATAGGGCTGATAAAAAGCAGCACATTTTCTCTCTAGTTCATGAACTTCTTCATAAAACTTAGCTTCTATATTTGCACATTTCACTTGTAGCTGTTTCAGAGAATTGATCCTTCTTCACCTCATTCATTGATCTCTTCACCGCATTCTACCTAATAAACCCTTTCTGCACTTGCTTTTAGTCCTTTTTTAATTTAATTACATTTTTTCAAACTGTGTGTGGACTAATATTGCTACATACTCAAGTGTGCCAGCTTGCACTGCATGTGAATTGTTTTTACTACTGTTTTTGCTACTTTTCTGAAAAAAAAATTGTAAGCCTGTTTCCTACCTTTCCTGTAATTAGTATTCCAGATACAGATTTGCTGTATCCAGGACTATTTGTAAGCTTCTGAGCCCCCAAGCCTTTCTGTGTTGGAGGGAAGCCTTCTAGCTTATCAGTGGGAGTGGTAAGCACTAGGTAACCTGTCTACCACATAAGGAGTGGTTCTGGCACAGAATTTGTAGTTATTGGCCGTTTGGGCGGTCTTTCATCTCTCTCAACTTTCTGATTTGAAGGCCTGCATTTGCATATGTTTCTGTCCTGTAACTCCTGGGCCCATCTCATTTGCTCACTTAATTTATTTATTTTTTTTGTTTTTTTTTTTTATCTGCTTTTACTGTATTTGTGTTTCTTCCTACTTTATTTTGCTTTTGCGTCATCTTAAAAGTACTCAATTGTATTTATTACTGCTTGGTGTAACTCATTCTAAGCCTTTTAGTTTAAGCACTTGGGCTTCAGACCAGTTGTTTTACATTAAGAAGGTTTGTGGTCTGCACTGTAGTGGCAGAACAGGTAGCTTACATCTTTCTAAGTTGGGAACTGCTGATTGAGGGCTCAGTGTCTGCTATTCTAAAAGTGTATTAATTCTGGTTTAAGCACTTGGGGTTCAGGCCAGTTATTTTACATTAAAAGGGTTTGTGGTCTGCACTTTTGTGGGAGGAGAGGCTGGACTCTGCCCTTCTGAGCTGGGAATTTCTGGTTAAAGGCTTATAGTGCCTGCATATTTGAACTGCTTCTTACTGACATTGGTACACCTTGTTTGCTGTAGCATAGACTAGATCCAGGCCTGCTGAATCTAGCTTTGTTTGTATAACTTGAGCACTAATCCAGGCATTCTTTAAAGTATTAAATTGTATTTATTACTGCTTGGTAGTAACTTGATTAAAGTGTAGCTATCATTCTCAGTCTTTTGGATTAAGCACTTGGGCTTCAGACCAGTTGTTTTACATTAGGAAGGTTTGTGGCTTGCACTGTGGTGGCAGGACAGGTAGCTTACATCCTTCTAAGTTGGGAACTGTTGATTGAGGGCTCAGTGTCTGTTATTCTAAAAGTGTATTAATTCTGGTTTAAGCACTTGGGCTTCAGGCCAGTTGTTTTACATTAAGAAGGTTTGTGGTCTGCACTGTAGTGGCAGAACAGGTAGCTTACATCCTTCTAAGTTGGGAACTGCTGATTGAGGGCTCAGTGTCTGTTATTCTAAAAGTGTATTAATTCTGGTTTAAGCACTTGGGCTTCAGGCCAGTTATTTTACATTAAAAGGGTTCGCGGTCTGCACTCTTGTGGGAGGAGAGGCTGGACTCTGCCCTTCTGAGCTGGGAATTTCTGGTTAAAGGTTTATAGTGCCTGCATATTTGAACTGTTTCTTACTGAAATTGGTACACCTTGTTTGCTGTAGCATAGACTAGATCCAGGCCTGCTGAATCTAGCTTTGTTTGTATGCTTGTTGTTTGTTTGCTTGTTATTTCCCTGAAACGCTAATTCCACCTAAAATGTGGCTTTTCAGCGCTTCTGTGGATCCCTAGTGATATCTGCATTGCTTACTGTACTTATTTCCTTGTTTCACTTGAAAGAAAGTTACTGTTTGTCGTTTTTGCATTTAAGTTACCTGTAACACATTGCATTTAAGTTACCTGGCACTTGCTCACTAAAGCAATTATATAAGTCAGCACTAAAAAATTAAAAGCACTACACCCTCACAAACTCCCCTTGAGTACCTTGTTCCCCATTGGCCCTTTTTTTCAATTAAATACTATTCTAGCATGTCCAAAGGTCAGTTGTCAATCTCCTCTCCGGTCCATCTGGTGAATCTGGGAATCTTGAGGCAATGTTACAACTGCCTCATGTACACAGACAACCCTCTCCTCTTCCCAACAAATTCCAACACATGTGAGAGATGCAACCATATAGCCATACTGGAGGCTAAGCTCTCTCAACTCAGTACTGGTGAAACCAGTCAGGAGGAGAAGGAAACCACACTCACTACAATTCCAGTCTCACATAGACCTACCACGACAGCAAACCAAACACATAAACACACAAAACATACTGGAGGCTCTAAATAAAAATCTGCCTAAGCAGCAGAGACCTCCAAAGCAGACACCCAAGCAACCGCTACCCCAAAACAAAACACGTGCAACACACAGCTCACAAAGCCAGTGTGCCGAACAGTCACAGCCCTTAAGGCTAAACAACACACCTGATATACTTGTAATAGGTGACTCTATCGTCAGGCACACTGACGTCCCGCTCACCAGGCTGAACAAGGAGAAGGTCACGGTGAGCTGCCTGTCGGGTGCTAGGATCCGCCACAACGCAAGCACTCAGGTCACTCCAAGGCAAGTACAAATATGACTCAGTCATTGTCCATGCTGGTGTGAATGACCTGAGACGTACCTCCCTGGACTACATGAAAAGAGACGTAGAGGAGCTCTCTGAGCATGTAGCCCAGGCCGGTATGACCCTGACCTTGAGTAGCATCTTACCCTCACCAAGAATGATGCCACAATATGAAGACAACATGATCAATTTGAACAATTGGCTTAAGTATTGGTGTCATTCAAAGGGGATCCAATGCCTGTCAGCATGGGATGACATGCTCGACAAGCCACGATGCTTCGCTAGGGACTGCTTGCACCTGTCACCCCTGGGCTTTTGGATATTGGCAAAGGCTCTTGCTACCCCCATAGTGCCTTCTTTAGGCAAGGCTCAAAAGACAAACCCACTTCCATAGGTATCACACTGGATAAGAAACTAAGAGTAATGCTACTCAACGCCAGAAGTCAAAACCTCAAGATGCACGCACTCGAAACTCTCCTTAGCATGGAGAATATTGATATCTGTGCAGTAACAGAAACCTGGTTCAAGGCTCCCGAGAGCACCCCAGCACTACCAGGTTATACCTCATACCATGCTTTTCGGCCCCAAAACTTGGACCGAACCACAAAAGGAGGGGGAGTATCAATATTCGTCAAAGATACCCACACTTCCAGGTTGGTGGCACAGCACGAAGCATCAGAGACTATCCATGTGCAACTAACAGTGGGTAAAACTACCTTCCAGTTTATAGCCTGCTACAGACCACCCTCCCAAACCCAGGAACCCCACTCGGCCTTCCTGAGAACACTGGAAAATATGAAGGTCTCTCCAAACACCATTATATTGGGCGACTTCAACTACCCAAACATAGACTGGGAGCATTACTCTAGCTCCAACACCCTAGCCCAAAGGTTCCTAGAATTTATAAACTCAAATGCTATGGAACAACTTGTTACCACTCCCACAAGAGGGGAAAACATACTGGACCTGATCATCACCAACATGGGGACTCTATGCTCCAGACCAGAAGTGTATCCCTCACTGGTAAGACCAGACCATAAACTAATCTCACTGGGTATTCACATCCCGACTCCACCCCCTCCCCTGAAACCCACAGTGAAAAACTTCTCTAAAGCAAATTTCACACTCCTCAAAACCGAGGTGGAATCCTTCAAAGCCCCCGGGCCTGTGGAAAATACGGCCCAGACCGCAGAATCCTTTATAAACGCATTGTATGAACACCTTCAGGAATGCATGGATCATGCAATCCCAAATAAAACCAAGACCCATTCCTCCAAAGGCAGACTTCCTGTCTGGTGGACCCCAGCCATAAACAAACAATACAATAGAAGGAGGAAGCTACTACATGATAGAGCAAAATCCCAAAAAGGGAAGGCATCTCTGATCAGTATTAGCAAAAAAACTACAGGCACTCATAAAATTGTCTAAGGCCAGCTTCGAGAGAAAAATTGCACAGGACACTAAGGATAATCACAAGGCTTTCTTTAGTTATGTTAGGAACCTGGGTGGGAATTCCCAGCTATGCTCAGAATTAGTCCAAAATGACAAAAAATACACCAAACCTACAGACATTCAGCGCAAACTCCCCCCCCCAACCAAAAGGGCAAATATCTATCCCAGCAGAGTGCTGCCCCCCTGACATCTCAGATGCTCAGGTAAGAGCTGCCCTTTCCAAAGCAAAAAACACAGCATCAATGGGACCAGACGGTGTCCCGGGCTGCGTCCTATATGAACTCCAAGAAGAGCTAAACCCAAACATAAAACTACTGTTCAATCTCAGCCTTACTACAGGATATGTACCCAAAGAGTGGCATACAGCAACAGTGGTCCCTCTCCACAAAGGTGGTGCCTCAACGGATCCTGGAAACTATCGCCCCATAAGCCTGACTAGCTTGGTCTGCAAAGCTATGGAAAGGATCATCATGGACCTCATAAATAAAGATATTGGGGACCTACAGACACTGGATCCTACCCAGTTCAGCTTTGTTAAGGGCAGATCCTGCCTCTTAAACCTGGTTGATTTCTTTGAAACAGTCACCAAGGCCATTGACAAGGGGAAGGTGGTCCACACAGCCTACCTGGACCTCGCAAAAGCCTTCGATACAATACCCCACTCGGGCATTATAGATAAGCTCATCAGCTTAAATATAAACCCCTATGTCACTAGATGGGTTGCAAACTGGCTCAAGGACAGAACCCACATGGTTAGAATTGCTGGAGCCATGTCAGACTCCAAACCAGTTACAAGTGGCGTCCCACAAGGCTCAGTCCTGGGACCTCTCTTGTTCGGTATATATTTCTTGGAGGTACAGGCCAACACGGAAGGACTGTGGCTGACCAAGTTCACAGATGACTGCAAACTGGGCGCCATAATCGACTCTCCAGCCGAAACAAGCGTCCTCCAAAAGGACCTCATAGAAACAGACAACTGGTGCCAGAGCCATGGCCTCAAGCTAAACGCCAAAAAGTGTATAGTCATCCCCTTTGGCAAAAACAAAGTGCCCACAAATTACCACATAGGTGGTAATCTATTAAGTACAGAAGAAGTAATTAGGGACCTGGGGGCCCAAGTTGATAGCAATCTCTCATTTGACAACCACGTGGCCAAAGTGGTTAGAAAAACATTTTATATAGCCCACCTAATCATGAAGGGATTCACATCTAGATCAGGGGAGGTCATCGTGCCTCTTTACTCATCCCTCATCAGGCCCATAATTGAGTACAATGCCCCTTTTGGGATGTACCTTACCAGACACCTGCAGCAACTGGAAAGACCCAAAGGGTACCTCACCAAGAGGATCAAAGGGCTCAAACAGATGCCATATGCTGCCCGGTTAAAGAAACTCCAGCTCTACTCAGTGGCATACCACCTGCTCAGAGGCGATCTGTGCCTGACGTATAAAGCCATGTCCAACCCGGAATTAATGGACATGCTGCACCTCAGAAAATCCAAATCCCATCAAGCTACGCTCGAGACTTGAACCTCAGCACTGAAATAAATAGGACATGCTGGAGGGACAGATTCATAACCCAGAGGCTCCCTTCACTCTGGAATAAAATCCCAGTCCAGGTTAGGCAGAGTCCCTCATTGACTCTCTTCAAGAGGAATCTTGATGAGTGGATGGGAGATCGTAGGTTTACCCCGGGTATCACTTCTGTATCACTGTTAGACAGAGGCACAGTATACTAACCTCGAAAAAGGGCATAGCAAAATTAATTTAAAATGGGTGGCGAAAGCCAAACACACTCTGGCTAGGCTTATAAATGCCCTAGGGCAGATAGCCTAGTATGAACCTATGAACCTAATCATTTGATCATTGCTGCAGTAGCTATAGTGTATGGGTTATATCCATCATAGTATAAACAGACTGCTTAACAAAAGTAAGAAACTGATGTCTAAGAACAAGAGGGAACTCACTCAGCAGAGGAAGAATTCCCTCCACAGCTTGAACAAGCAAACCAGAAGTCTTGTTAAGTCCTTTAAATCTAATTATGGAAGTAAAATAGTATCCCTAGCTAAGAATAATCATAAGGCATTCTTTAACTATGTCAGAAATCTAAAAGGGAATGCCCAACTATGTGCCGAACTGGTAGTAGATGGTACCACTCATACTATACTGGAGAAAATTGCCAACCTGCTAGATGACAGATTTGGTGTAAACTTCACACCCTTGTCCCCACCAGCCATGCCTCAAAGGCATACCTGACACCAGTCCTCTGCTAAGTATCTCTAGAGATCAGGTTATATCTGTGCTCTCCAAGACCAAAAACATGGTCTCAATGGGACCAGATAACATCCCAGGTTGCTTATAAAGTAATCTGAAACAGGACCTAGTGAACCCACGTGGCATTTTCTTTAACCATAGCTTGAGAACTGGCTTTGTTCCAGCAGAGTGGAGGACAGCAATAGTAATCCCCTTGCATAAAGGGGGGCCATCAACCGACCTTGGGAACTATAGACCCATAAGTCTAACCAGCCTCATCTGCATAGGCATGAAAAGAGTCATGGACCTTATCGACAAGGATGTGGGTGACATTCAAACTCTAGACCCAACCCAGTTTGGCTTTGATAAGGGTAGATCATGCTTATTAAACCTAGTAGACTGCTTTGAGAAAGTCACCAAAGCCCTGGATGAAGATAAGACAGTGCATACTGTCTATCTTGACCTAGACAAGGCTTTTGACACAACAATCCCCCACTCCGGTATCATTGGGAAACTCTCCCATCTCTGGATTAACCCTTACATCACTAGATGGTTAGCTACAAGGCTCACCAACAGAACACATATTGTAAAAGTTGGTGACCCCACCTCTGTCAGTACACCCGTCACCAGTTGCATATCACAGTGATCTGTGCTGGACCCTTTACTGTTTGGACTCTATTTCTCCAATGTCCAGGTTAAAGTAGACGGCCTTTGGCTTACCAAGGTCGCTGATGACTGCAAATTGGGTGCAATCACTGAGTTGCCGAACGATGTTAACATATTACAGGAGGGGCTAACACAGATTAATGACTGGTGCCAAACCCATGGTGTAAAACTAAATGCAAAAACGTGCATTATTATCTAATGGCTAATTACAGTATTGACAGCACCCTCCTAAGTTGAAACCCAGTGGTGCGAGATCTGGGAACATGGGTAATGGCAACTTTGACCAGCAAGTTTCCACAGTGGTAAGGAAAGCCTTCTACTTTGCGCATCTCATAAGCAAGAGCATCCAGGTCTAATGATGTTATAACTCCACTGTTCTCAACCATCATCAGACCATTACTAGAGTACAATGCTCCCTTCTGCATGTACCCCAAAAGACATCTGCAGCAGTTGGAGAGACCACAGCGGTTTCTCACCAAGAAAATTCAGGGCCTCCAAACCATGACTTACATGGATAGACTGAAAGCCGTGTCACTGTATTCTGTCATATAGGCTGCTGAGAGGTGACTTGTGCCTGGCCTGCAGGGCAGTCTCTAACCCTGCCCTGATGGATAAGCTGCACATCCACAAGTCAAATGGCACAAGATTCACTTGCTCTAGGGATCTTAGCCTAGCCTGTGAGTTTAACAGAACGTGCAGGAGAGACAGATACATCTCGCAGAGCTTGCTTCTACTTTGGAATAAACTTCCAGTTCACATGAAGTAAAGCTCCTCACTGACCCTATTCAAGCGCAACCTGGACAAATGGATGGGAGACTGCAAATTCACCCTGGGCGAGGTACCCATGTCCCTTATGGGCAGCAGTAGTTGGTGTTTCTCATAGACATGCTCTGTGAATTATGTCCATCTAACCAAAGGCAATTAAGGCAACTCAGGATTAACATGGCTAGGCTTGTAGGGGCTCTAGGGCCGCTAGTATTGTAACCTCCTGTGAACCTATGAGTGTGTAAAAGGGAAAGCAGAAGGAAAATCTTATAAGAGATCTCCAGAGCTGTCAGGTCCCTCTGGTCCGCCACCAAAGACCCCAAGACATTTGAATCCTGCCACAGGACAGGATCAGCCTAGGATCCATCCAGTCTTGGTCTCCAACTCACCATTTCATGCCGGAGCCGGCAAGTCCTTCGCTCCATTTGCCGATGCTACTAGACAGATCTCTTCACCAATCTGTCAGACCACCTTCATTGACATCTTTGCTTAAATCCTTTCAATTGTTGAGGAGTTTCTCAGAAGCGAGCATTGATAGGATGATGTGGAAATTCCTCAGAACACAGATTCAGATTGGGGTCCTCCTGGTACATAACCCACTCTGGACTCTGGATCAGGTCCCAACATTTCCTGTACCATTCTTTCCTTCTCTGTTCTGACTTTCAATTCTTCTGCTGTTGGTTCCTAGTAATGGCCGTGAGAGCTTGGTTGGCTTAAACTCTAACAGTTTCCCTCACTCTTTCAGATCTGGTTCTGTAGGATCATGAAGGTTCTGGAGGATGCGGTACTGGGGTTGGAATCGAGTGCTTTGGCTCTGGCCTGGACAGCTCATGTCCGATGTTGGCTTCGATGATGAGCCAGATTGTAGCTTAGGACATTCCCTCTTTGACCTCCTCAGATCCAAGAAGATCTTCTTAGGCACCATTATATGCATCATCATTTGAATCCTTTGTGATGGTTCTCTCCATGTCAAGAGAGGAGGTTTCTTGTAACCACATGGTAACTATCCCAAGCTCCTTCAGATTCTGTTCAATCTGTTTCCACTCATCCTGACAGCCAACCTGTAAGCCTTGAGGGTACTCACTTGACGAGTTCCCCCCTCAGTTCCAAATCTTCTCCAGAGCTTTTGGAGAAGTTCACAGGAAGTGAACTTGCAAGAGAAGGCATCTTGACTTCTTCCAGGAGCCTCTAACTGATGATACCGACTTGAAGGAAAAATCACCTCTGGAGGATGTTTCCTTTGGAGACATTTTAGAATTATTCAAAAATAGAAGGGTCTGGTCCAGTGAAGCCCCTTGCTTAGAGGAGTCTGTGTTCCTTGAGGCTTTTGGGGCTGGCTAATCTACATCCTTGGTGGTCCCGCCTGCTGGCTTGGAAGGAACCCAGTTTCGTGGAGCTGATTCCAAGGAAACCAGACAAAATTCTTGTAGCTCCTAGGGCCAGATCCCATTGGAGTATGGTCCTACTGTAGATGCCAAAATGTTGGCAGTAGCCACTAAAAATGAGCTATCCAAAGCAACCACATATTTCCATCCCTCTAACTAGGAGTACAGGGCACAGGTTTGGGAAATGGACTTACACTTCAGCAACATTTGCTGTTCATGCACTGAACTGTCTTACTGATATGACCCATTTCCACAGGGATGTGCCAAAGGAGCTGTCCAAATCCCTCTAAAGTTACCTGCCTGCAGGCATACAAAAAACTGTGCAGTCACAACTAACTACTCTTCAGTCTATGTCCAACGTATCCATGTGCTGTTTCCAATGCAGCTGATGGCACATCAAGAGAGGCAGGCACTGGCATCACTATTCATTGGCATGGCTGGATGTGTCTCCGCAGTTTTGTGGAGAACTTGAAGTCATCCTTCATCATTGCTCCCTTTGATGGTTTAACCCTGTTTAGACCCAAGATCAAGGATATGCTTAAGGGAAGCAAGGAGGAGGCAAGACTGTCTGCCATTGCATTCTTTTTCCCACCCCACAAAATGGTGGAAAGAAACTATGGTTTCAGAAGTCCCAGAGTTTTCCACATGGTGCATCTGCTGACAGACCCCCCCCCCAACCTCCACCATGGGCAAAGGGGGAATAACTTTAATGGATGTTGCCCCAGGGACAGAGTCATATTCCTGAATGGGTGCCCAACTGCATCAATGTGGAGGCAGTCGGGGGTGCTTATCTCTCCACCCACATGGCTGGGTAGTCATCATTCATGATCTGTGTGTGTAGAAGATAATTACCAAAGGCTGTATGATTCCCTTTGTGTTCCCTTCGACAAAAATAAATCCCCAGCATTCCACCCAGTCAAAAGTTATTAGCAGCAGTAGAAGTGTTAAAGCCACTGGAAAAGCGAGCCATCTAGGAGGTCCCACCCGACCAGTAATGATCCTGAGTTTGTTCAAGATTCTGTTTGATTCTGGCAAAGACCAGGACTGTAGACCCATTTTGCAGCTAAGTTACTTCTTTCAGTTTGTGAAACAGGCAAAGGTCTGGATGGTCATGGTTCAGTCCATTCTATCTCTTTTGAAGAAGGATTATTTTGTGTGATCAGTTGATCATCAGGACGTCTACTGCCATGTCAAGACAGTGAGGCAGTCCAGAAGATTTCTCAATTTCCCTCTGGGACCAACACTTCCAATTCAGAGCACTGCCCTTTGGTCTCACCACAGCCACCAGGGTTTTCACCAAATGTATGACAGTAGTGGCAGCATATCTAAGGCTGCAAACGTTCAGGGTGTTTCCCCTATCTAGGCAACTGGCTCCTTACTGCTGCCACAAAGGTTCTACTTTTCAGTGCTGGGACTTGCTTCATTTAATTCCATGTTTGGGGATCATTATAAATCTAAGTAAATGCCATCCCTCCTGACACTAACACTGATAATAATCATAGGGTGCCACCTGGACACAGTTTCACAAATTGCCAAACTTGCGGAATCAAGTGATCTATCTCCTCAACAAGCTTCCAAGATTATTTTTTTCTCGAATCCCCCAGCAGTGGAATCTTCCATCACACCTGGTACCTCAAGTGAGATTTTACATGAGTACTACTGCAAAGAACCTTATTTGTCCATTGGTCTGTGATGCATCAACCCCTGTATTACCCCATTTGGCTTACATCAGTATGCAGAAATTACATTCTATGATGGTTGACCTCTCCTCTTGTCACATGAGGTTGACTTTCACCTTTCTACATTCAGTGCCCACTGTGACCTCAGACACCTTCCTTCTGGGGTGTTTTCACAGGGAAGATGGTTCAAGCCACATGGTTGATAAGAGGCCAAGCTTCACATCAACATATTGGAGATGAGGGCAATTCTGCTAGCATTACAGACATTCCAGGACTCCCTCCCCAAGGGTGCAATATGCATCCAAATGGACAACATGGCAGTTGTCTGGTATATCAACAAGCAAGGAGGAACTCGTTCATACCTGTTATGCCAGGAAGCTATGAGGGTGTGGCAGTAGGTAATGTCTTCCTAATGC